>NC_079450.1:18240603-18270603 GCF_903798145.1 Danio aesculapii | reverse complement strand
TAATAATAATAATAATATCAATGATAAAAAATTTAAAATGTAAAAAAAAAAAAAATCACTACAATGTGTATTTTTTTTATACATTTATATAGATATGCATGTATGCATCTCTCTCTCTCTCTCTCTCTCTCTCTCTCTCTCTCTCTCTCTCTCTCTCTCTCTCTCTCTCTCTCTCTCTCTCTCTCTCTCTCTCTCTCTCTCTATATATATATATATATAGAGTTATTAATAATATTTAGTTTCAGAAAATATTGCTTAATGCATTTGATGCATGCTTTCATTACTTGCACTTGTCTTTCATAATTTGCACACGTCTACAACAACAATCTGAAATTCTTGTTTTTTATTTACCTATTATTTTATTCATTTTATTTACTTATTTTTAAAAAATCATAATAATAACAGTATAAAAGAACCACAATTTGTATTACAATTTATTATCATTATTATTATCATTATATGATAAATAGTTTAATTATGCAAATGATGCATGCTTTCATTAAATATGCATTAATTTGCATGAATGTCTACTTCAACAATCTGAAATTCTTGTTTTTTTATCTATTATTTTATTCATTTTATTTATTTATTTATTTTAATATTTTTATCATTTTAAAAATGATAAATAAAAATAAACAACAATAAAAAATAAACATCACTACAATTTGTATTACTATTAATCATCATCATCATTATTACTGTTATTATTATTATTAAATAATAAATATTGTTTAATTATGCAAATGATGAATGCTTTTATTTTATATGCATTCATTTGCATGCACATCTACCACCACAACGATCTAAACATTGAAAAAAGTCAAGTTTGAAATTCTAGTTTAACTATTATATTATTAATTTTATTAAATAACTTATTTATTCATTCATTCATTCATAATATTGACATATTGGTCAAAGGTTTTTACAGAGAAAATATTGGGAATAATTTTTTAACTACCAAAAAAAAAAAAAAAAAAAAAACAGAACATTTTCTAAAATATTTTGTAGAATAAAGCGTACATAATCAGGGAAATTAAGTATAAGCAAATCCCTCTGTAAAAACCATCAAAATATATAAATAAAACAGAAGTGCTACTGAAGTGGAGATGTACAGCTCAGTGCAAGATAAAAAAAACATTAAGAAAACAGCTTTAAAAATATGTATTATAATGTAAATCTACAAATTCATAAAGTGTGATTTAAAAAAAACAAAAACACTTTACCGTGTGTTTTGAATAATAAAATTATATGAAAATTATATCCCAAAATGTCAAAAGTGACAGGTGTGTGAAAAAGCGGTGCATTTGCCTACAGGGTCTGGCCCTAAGGCTACAGGGGCGATAAGGGGGCTGTTGAGGCCATGCAGTGAAGGTGCACTGAGGACAGGCCTCAGGTCAGTTTCAGGATGCTGGGGTGGGACGACGGAGTGCCGTCAAGTCAAATATAGAGTCTCTAGCATTCTTGAGGCCATACCCACGGGTCACGGGCCGTTCCGTTTATTCTTAACAATTGGCCACGGAATATAAATGTCCGCAGAAATTTCTGCAAGCCATAAAATCCCCGAAAATGACTTAAGGTTTTGGGAAGTCATTTAATGTCTCGCTGCTCGGGGGCTGCCCCTCCCGCCGGTCCCCCGAAACAACACTGGGTTCACAGAGGAGTCATGAGAAATCCTCAGAGGGGTGGAAGAGTCAGCACAAGTACTTACGCCATGCTTGTCAGCCAGATAGTCGAACAGCATACGCCCATCCCTGGAAGACACAAACATTCTGTGGTCAGAAATAGTTTCTCAAGGTTGCAAGAGTGGATGAAACATTCTCATTGACTAAAGGGAGAAGTCACCAAGGTGAAATTTCAATTCAATTGTTTATTAATTACATTTTTACATTACAATTATTAAAGAATATTTTTCAGCAATTTGGTAGCATTTTACAGCAAGTGTTTAACATTTGTTAACATTAGCTAATTCACCAAATAAAAATGTTCAATATATAGGTTTTTGACATAATATATGCATGTACTGTCTATATTTATTATGTACATATAAATACACATATGCAAGCATTTATTTGAGAAAATGTTTATTTATATTTAGATATAAACTACATATGTATTTGATACATATTATACAAAAATTGAAATATCTGTGCAAATAAGTTTTGATTTTATCTGTGTGTAGTACATATTTATATTTATTATAATACACACACATTTTATGTCAAAACAAACTTTTATTTTGGATGCTAATTACTATACTTGAAAAGATATTTTTTTAATGTTTAAAAGTTTTAAAATACAATAAAAAAGGTGGCTGAGTTGAAAAAGCAGTTAAATATGTTTTTTTTACTAAGAATTATTTATTTATCTTAGAATGTTAAAGTAAATTCAAATGTGTTGCATCTCCTCATCAGGTGAGATGGATTAAGAATCTGCTGCTGCTTGTATCGCAGCACTGAGTTTTGGCAAACGGCTTGGCACATCGGGCTGGTAAGCATGTTTACCGCACGACCACCTCCGGCAAATGTGGCCGGGCTCTGAAGAATTCGGCAAATGAAGCCATGCGTCACTGTGCTCTCCAGACAGAAAAGGGAGGTTTTGCACGTTTGGTTTATTTGTGGGGAAGTTCAAAGACTGTTTATAAAGGCGTTCTCCTGCAGGACTGCTTCTGTTCCATTATACTATCATCTGACAGATGCTGCGAATTCAGTTGGAGACAAGCGGACGCCCGTCCTAACCGGCGATAAGCGCCAAAACTTACCCATCCTTTGAATGTAAATCAGATTTAACAAGACAAAAAGCAACAGGACATTTCTGCAATTGTCTGAATTCTATTTCAAGTTTGGTATAGTGGGGTCTCGCTCTTTGTGAAAAATCCCATTAATGATTAAAAATAAAGGATTAGTTCTCCCAGAAGTGCACATTCAGTCATATTTTATAGGCTCTTGTCTTGAAATCTGAAATGAATATCCAAGATGCCTTTTTTTCCACTATAGTCAAGAAATTGTATATGGCTTCAAATATGAAGAAAATATGGACCACTTTGATGATGATTTAAGATGTTTAAAGGGATAGTTCACCCAAAAAACAAAATTTACTCGCCCTCAAGTGATTCTAAATCTTTATTCATTTTAAACAACAAAAACAACTGGTTACCATTGACACCCATAGTACAAAAGACATATACTATAGAAAACAATAGCTACCGGTGATGGCTGAGTGAAGTATCGCCTTAACTTCTCCAGAGGGATGAATGATTTTGGAGGATTATTTTGTTTATAGAAAAGTGATTTTTCAGACAAAAACTATTATGATTTAAACTATTATTTTTAAAACTCCAAGTTAGCTTGATGGTCAGTGAAACTTGATTTTGTTAAAACTCACACTAGTGCAACTACCAAATTTTGTTGGCATTTCAGAAAGCCTAAATTAAATTAAATTATTATTAACCCTTTAACTGCCTGCTTTACCAAATGGTTGACCATATTTTGACTGTTTTAAAGAATAGTTTACACACAAAGTATTGTTGGTTTACAAAAAAAAAAAAAAAAAATCCTGTTGCACTACTACACTTGATTTTGGTTTTACTAAATGAGAATCTAAAATATTTTATGGCATACTTCAAAAAATAAAGATGATTTATGTTTTTAATTAAATAAATTAGTCTTGCACTTCATGTTTTCTGATTTTTCATAGTATATTTAGTGGGTTGCTGCTCCGAAGGGGGCAGGGCAGAGGATCGCGTTGCCGGCTTAGCATAATGATGTCTATCGGTGATGGACGAAGTCATCGTTCACCACCCCAACCGTAATTCACAACAATAAATAAATTGAAAATAAATAAACTGCTGGACTGCTTCACGACTGAAGGCTTAAGACAAATTTGCAAAGATGTAATAATTATATAAAAATTTATTTGTTAGATACTCACCCTACAAAATATGATTTTTTAAAAATTATTTTATGTAAAACAACAATGTTATAGGTATAATTTATATTTCTAGGTATTTATTGGGGGCCACAAAATTTTCAGTTTTGTTGCAGTCTCATGCCTCCAAAAGCCTCTGAGGTGCAAGTCATTTATTATATAAAAAAGGCTCACAATGGCTTCTCCTACCACACCAAACTACGATTTTATTTTTCACATTTGGTGCCAGTTTATTAAAGAGCCCATATTATACATGAAATAGGGTCATATTTAGGTTGTAAGGGTCTCCAACAACATTCTAATATGCATGCAAGGTCAAAAAACACTTTGATGGTCTTATAATCTGCATTTATTTTTACCTAACTATCCCAGTGACTCCCATATGAATCGTTCAGCGATTCATTTGTTCCCAAACCCTTCCTCAGCGCGAAGCTAATCTGCGCTGATTGGACCGATGACAGCCTGCTGCGATTGGTCGACACGGACAAGGCTTCAGCGCGAGAGTGAAATGCCCAGCTGCTAATCTACAACATAAAAGTAGTCACAGTGCATACACGCTTCACAGTGGATTTTGGCTGCCAGTGGGTGAATGTAAACACAGACGATGGACTAGAAAATACTGACGACTAATTATTTTATTGAGCAAAAAGTCCAAGAACTGGCGAGGAGGTCACAGTCTTCTTGCTCTTTTCACACACACACACACACGGCCTGCGCGTCCATAGAGGACCGGCTGAATAGAGAGGGCGCGGCGCTCAGTTATATCCGCGAATACCCGTGCGTTACACACACACACACGAGGAGACACACACACACACACAGAGGGCCGGCGCGTCCATAGAGGAGCGGCTGAATAGAGAGGGCGCGGAGCGGAGCTCAGTTATATCCGCGAATACCCGTGCGTTACACACACGAGGAGACACAGGCACACACACACACAGGGCCGGCGCGTCGATAGAGGAGCGGCGCTCAGTTATATCCGCGAATACCCGTGCGTTACACACACGAGGAGACAATAATATTGAGCTGAAATATTTTGAAACTTGTCCATTGCATGTGTGTAAACAGCTGACGATCCGTAATCAAAGCGGCACGCGTCGCGTTTTCAACGTGGCTTTACACGCGATATGGGAATATAAAGAGTTAACCTGATACAGTACACGCAGTTACAAGTAACAAAACACAACTAAATACATAATTTGCAAGCTAGAGTAAACGAGGCAATAATTTTAATCGCACGTACTTACACTTGTGAAATAGGGGTAGAAACTGATCCATGATGCACTGATCCATGTTCTGACAGTCTATACTGATCCTTCCTTTAACAAACTGAAGAAGTCTTCTTTGAAAGCATATAGTTTTCAGAAGCACTCAGAACTGCTCAAGGCTGGGCTATATTGCTGATGTTTCATCTTTGATTAGACTGTCCATAATATCCATCTGCACAGCGTGACTTCATTCGACCAGTGTCTGTCTGTGTGTGTCTCTGTGTGTGTGTGAGACTTTTTTTCTGTTAGTGGGCGGGGCCGCAGGTTTCAAATCTCCCGGGTTTGCGCGCCCAACTACTTGTGTTTCGTAGCTGCGTCATCGCGAAACACCTAATGACTCGTTATCAAGACGACTCGTTTGAAGCACTATGAGTCGACTCTTTTATAGATGAATCAAAAGTTTTAAACACTGTACACTTACAGATTTAAGCCTTAGCTGGATATTTCACTTCACTTAGAGCTATGTTACACACTACATGGAAGGGCATTTTCAAAAACCCATAATATGGGCTCTTTAAGAATTACAGCATTGTCTGGGTAAATGAAAACTGTGCTTTATTCGCATCCATTTTATGTGATATTCCAGAATAAATCACATCTTTGGATGGAAAAATAGCTACAGCTCATTTAAAACACCTTGTCTTGATTGATCAAACAAGATTAAGACATTGTTACTGCAATAATAGTATCATTACAGAAACGTCCTTCGAAATGTTCTTCACACAGGTGAGTGGGCTTGACAAACCACCTGTAGAAACCCTCTTCGCTCTCTCTCTCTAAAAAAACCCTCCCCTGTAACTCTAGCACCTAATTCTCTGAGCACCAAGAGTTCCTTTGTATAATTATAGCACTACTTGTGTATTGCCTCTACTTGCTGAAGTGCTGAATGCCTCCCCAATTCTAATTCGCTTTGGACAAAAGCGTCTGCTAAATGACGAAATGTAAACTGTAGTCCAACATCATCTCTCACTTAGCATCTGAAAACATGAACATCCAGTGCATGTTTGTCTGTCTGCTGAGGACGATGTGTCATCGTTACTCCATCAGCTCTTATCACCTCCCGTCTGGGTTGAAACGAGGAACAGACAGTGCAGGTTTCACCATGGAGGTCAATGCACTGGTGCTGAGGGAACTGCGAGATAACACTGCCCTTGGCCAATCAGCGCAGCACATCCATCCATCACACTCAGACGAAATCTATCGCCACTCCACATGTCCTAACACTCCTGAACAATAGTCCTGACAGATTACCAAACATGATATCACCTGCTTACAGCATCCGCCTTGTTAGCGATGGCAAACATCCGACTGACGCGGTTTTTCAAGAAACACATCACACAAATAAAAGAACAAATAAAGACGAGTCCTGGTCTGCACTTCCTCGCGGCGGTCTCGGCCTGTGAAACTCCAGACACAAAGAAATGCCCTCCGAAAGCCGAATTATTCCGATCGAACAAGTAAACTTCAAAGTCGCTCGTTAATGAAGAGCAGACATCCATTTGAGTGGGTTAATTAAGACTGTGCCTGGTTCGAAGGCCACAAACTTAATCCTGAACTGTGATAAAAGCATGTTTTGGAGGAACCAAATGCAAACTGGTGTTTCAAATTGTCTAGGCAAGCCAATGCCACCTACTGAGAGTTCTCACTGCAGAGACACCACAAACACACAGCGGTAGCCTGATAAAAATATATGGAAGTGCAGTGTGGTATTAGCGCTATACTCGAAATGAGCAATTAAACAATAACTAAGTACAGATCGTGGCCTCAGATGCTGCATTTATCTGCAAGGGTCAAAGAATTTTTAGGATTTTTGATCATCCTCACATGGACATAAAATAATTCAGGGCTGCACGAATTTGACATTGCAATAATTTTTTTTCCTCTATGATGAATACTGCGATGTAAATGCAATTTTGTAGGGGATTGAAATAGGATTAACAAAATATATAGGATTAACCAACCACAAACAAAAACACAATGGATACATATTAAAGTCAAATAAACAGTGCTTTAAGAGATTTTTATTCTATTTCTTTATGTGCTATTAAAATGCTTTAAAGTCTCTTCATAGATACAGGCCTAAAAAAATCCAAATGATAAACTTCCACTCTATTTATGGTTAAGTACTGTGTCTCCACAAATCTCATGTCATGGTCAATTACAATACTAACTCAACACTGGATATCTTGTTGGATATCTTGCGGTGTGACTACGGTGTATGCACACATTGCGATATTGATGGTGAAACGATATATTGTGCAGCCCTAAAATAATTGCTGACAAATTTTTGTCGTTGAATAGATTTTTGAGCTCATGTGACAATATAAAAAATGTCACCGTTTAACCAGTGAGCTGCTGTACTGCAATATTTTCGTATGTATGCATGTATGTATGTGTGCGTGCGTGCGTTTATTTATATATATATATATATATATATATATATATATATATATAGCCGGTACCTCAAAGGTTTACTTGAAGTAACACCTGAGATTAAGTGCATTTTTTAGTCATTTAACAACACATCTGCGTGTTCATAGTATTTTGGTAAATATATATATATATATATATATAAATTTTTTGACCAAGATACTATGAACACGCAGATGTGTTGTTAAATGACTAAAAAATGCACTTAATCTCAGGTGTTACTTCAAGTAAACCTTTGAGGTACCGGCTAAAATAATGATAAAAACAAAAGAACAGAGTACAGGCAAAAACTCAAATGTTTAAACTCTTTGACACTGCATGCTTGCAGTGCTCTAAAGATCAGGTCTAATATGCAGTGGATAAATCAGCCACTAAGTCGCCATCTCTTCAGGCTAATTTTAATGGCGACTGCTTGAGAACAGAACAATGCCTCTACAATCCAACAAAATCAGCGAGAATCCGCTGTCTGTAATCCAGCAAAATCTCTCCAACTGCTAATGGACAGAAGTATTCGAGAATATCTCCAGCGTCTTCAGAGATCAGCGCAACAACCTCCTTTTAATTAAATAAAAACATCTCTAATCCCTAATACACCACATCTCTAAACCTAAAACCTCTCGATTGGCTTGCGGCTAGAAATGAGGAACATCCTTCAAAGCAAAAAGCAAGCGCTGGATGAGGACGGAGTTTAACCAAAATATTTTAATTACAGCAAAGTCAGCAGCATCGCACAAATTCAAAAAAAAAAAAAAAAAAAAAGAAAAAAGTAGCCTCCGTGAAACTCACCACAGCATGTCGTAACATTTAGCCATTCCGAAATTTGCAGCATGAAACTGTATACTCGTCCACATGGCAATTTCAATCAAATGCAACCGATTGTGATTACAAATGCCCGCTGATGTTCTGCCATCCGCTTAATTAAATGGCACTTAAACCCAAGCGTCCAGAAAAAGAGCCACAAATGTTCTGTTTGGAGTATCGTCTAGCATGCAGCAAGGCTCCATCCCACATCCCCGAGGACTGTCTTGTCTCAACTGTGCAATTGAACACTGTTCAACTTGCATTAGACGGACAACAAAATAACTAAAGTACCATCTCAGCTGTTGCTTGGAATAGAAAATGACTAAACTACTGTCACAACGTTTTAAAGGATTCTCCACTGTCAACTTCCAGTAAAAACCACAGACGTTTAAAAGTCTTCACGATGTACTGTAAAAGTATGGAAAGTTCGCTTTTAAATGTGAAGACAGCCACAATAGACTTTTAAACCATGCACTAAATACCTCACTGGTACATCCTTTGTGTTTTGTAACATCTATATGGTCAAACACATCCAGATACATGAATAGGAGCTGCTGATGAACTATTTGACTCTGAAAATCTTTAAACTTTGAGTTTGAACTCTATGGTGGACTGTCGAATAATGCCACATTCAACACAGAATTAATGAATCTGTCAATTTATAAATAAATCAATAAAAAAAACTGATAAAATAAATATCAAAGTGTAATAATATTAATAATATTATAAACAATCAGAATTCATTTATTAAAATGTTAACAAATTAATATAATTAATGTAAATAAAAATGCCTACAAAACAATTATACATTGTTCAATATATATATATATATATATATATATATATATATATATATATATATATATATATATATATATATATATATATATATATATATATATATATATATATAAAATTTTATAAAATACAATAGAATAATTAAATATAATTGCATAAATATTCATTCATTCATTTTCTTTTTCAGCTTAGTCCCTTTATTAATCAGGGGTCGCCAAAGGGGAATAAATCGCCAACTTATCCAGCATATGTTTTACACAGCGGTTGGCCTTCCAGCTGCAACCCATCACTGGGAAACATCCATACACATGCACACATATACACTACGGACAATTTAGCTTAGCCAATTCACCTGTACCGCATGTCTTTGGACTGTGGGGGAAACCGGAGCACCCGGAGGAAACCCACACGAACATGGGAAGAACATGCAAACTCCATACAGAAATGCCAAATGACCCAGCAAGGGCTCGAACCAGCGACCTTCTTGTTATGAGGAATCCATGCTACGCTCTGAGCCACTGTGACGCCTTGCATAATTATCATTTAAGAAATTAATTTATTATTGATTAATGTCAATAGTAATGTTAATAATAATGAAATAATAATAATTACTATTATAATAAATCAGAATTCAATATAATTGTGGCAATTACATAATTTAAAATAATATAATTAAATTATATAAATAAAATGCCAACAAAGCAATACATTTCAAAACATAGATTGTTATAATATAAAATAGAATAATTAATAAAAAATAATTACAGAATTATCATTTAATAATAAATTCATTTATTACTGATTAGTCAATAATAATATTACCAATAATATAATAATAATAATTATTATTATTATTATTATTATTATTTTATTTTATCAGAATTCATTATAATTGTGACAATTACATAATTTAATTTAATATAATTAAATTAAATGCCTACAAAGCAATAATAATTTTCAAAATATAAATTTTTATAATAAAATTGAATTATTATTAAATATAACTACAAAAACTAATACAGAATTCTCATTTAATAAATTCCTTTATCACTAATTAATGTCAATTATGAAACAACAATAATAATAAACAATCAGAATTTATTATATTTGTGGCAATTACATCAATTAAATTAATATAAATAAACAAATTGCCCACAAGGCAATAATAATACATTGTTCATTAAACAGATTATGTTATAACATTAAGTAAAATAATTATTAAATATAATTACATAATTAGCATTAAATAATAAATTCATTTATTATTGATTAACATCAATAACAAGAAGAAATAATAATATGACAACAACGTTACAACATTTCCTCTAATTTTGATAAAAATATTTTTGCTTTCAGGCTATAACAATTTACCGCGTTAAATCAGCTGTTTGTGCATGTGTCATTTCAATATTTACCTCGTGGACTGCATCTGCCTTGTGGTCTCTGGGTCCTCAAACACCTTCACAATTGGCTCCGTTTCAGATTGCAGTTGTTTGAGTTGAGCCACTACTGTAGTCCTCTTCTCTCGAAGAGCTGCAAAGAGGATATATACAAAAAAAAAATAGTCAAAAATAGTCATATCACATTAAGCTGCAATTAAAAGTAAAAACACCTACAGTTTGGTATATCTTTGTCAGGAAATAAATTCCTGTATACATCCATGGCAAAGTCCACCATGTTGGTGTCACTGAGGAGATCCAGCTTTCCATGGAGAAGCTCGTGCTCATTGTAGATCTAGAAAACAGTAATATAATCAAGATAAGCACTTTCATGAAGAATATGAGAATGTTTTAATAAGTTTATATAAAAAATGTATGACTTTCTACTTGTAGGTTTTGAATGGCAGAAAAAGACGATCAAAACCTGTTTGTTTAGATGTGTGTGTAAGTGTGAGAGAGAATTAAACATCGGCATAGTTCATCCAAAAATTAAAATTCTGTCATCATTTGCTCACATTTTACTTGTTACAAACATATTTTAGCTTCTTTCTTCTGAATAAATGTTGTAGTATCTAGTATCTATTGACATGCATAGTATTTTTTCCTAATATAGAAGTCAATCATTACCGATTGCAACAGTCCAAATACATTACCTTCAAATTATATTTTGTGTTCAACGGAGAAAAAATTTACTCACAGGTTTGGAACCACTTGGTTGTGAGTAAATTGACATTTTTTTGGTGGACTCTCTCTTTAATCTGACCTGTACTTTTAAAAATACATATACATGCAGGTCCGTAGCCAGCCTGGTGAAAGAGGTGGTTCTTTTTTTTCCTTAAAAAGTGCACATTTTTGCAGCTATTCAACTCATTTTCTATTTAATTATGAGGTTTAAATACTGCATTTTAGTGAGATTAAGCACATTTTTTGCTGAATTAGCTAGTTGGATGGTCTCACTTTTTGATGTACCAAAAACATAAAGATTTGAATAAATAAATATGAAGAGGCTACTTTATGAAACATCACTGGGGGAAACTGTTATTGCCTATAGTAATTTATTAGGCAATTAACAAACTGGAAATCACATTCAACTTCCCTCAGTCTCAGAATTTGGCCTTTTCTAGCTTCTCTTCACGGATAACAACATTAGCCTGATAAGTATTAATATGGGCCACTTTTGGTGTTTCACAACTTTTTATTGGTCTTTTTTTTTTTTAAGAATGGTCCAAGACTTAGAATAAAAGTTACTTATAAAATGTTTTCTCTATAACAACACCACAGTGAAAGTTGACTTTACTTGCATCAGATTGGTCTTAAAGCCTTTTTTGATAGGGTATTTTGATAGCTAATGATGGCATAGCAGTCAAAATAGGACAAATGAGCCCATGTATGGGACAAATACTGGGCCTTTGTCAGTGGGGGGGGGGGGGGTTCCCCTGGCTACGATAGAGGTAAAGTAGGTTTTACATTCAGATATTCAGACATTTTCCTTAACAATATAATTTACGAAAAGTTTTCTTTGCAAATTCTAAATAGGGAAATCATACAAGCAGACAATGATTGTCAACGTATAGCATTGTTTACAGGCAATTATATAGTGCTAATGTTGTTTTCAAGTCATGCTTACAAGCTAATTCTGACCAAATAGTCAAATTAGCATGGTAAACAATATAGAGACAGTTAAATGAACGAATGTGCAAATATAAAAACAACTTTACCTCATTCTGGCTACAGGCCTGACACGAATATGAATATAAGAATATTATAAACAAATGAGTTAAATAGTTTAAATGACAGAGAATATAAAAACAATAAATAATTCTTGTTATGAATATGCATTTTTTTCACAAATAGCTCTTTAGTGAATGTCTTTTGTAAATGTACAGAAATTATCAATCCTTTCGGATAAACAAAACACATTTTATTGTAGTGAAAAGTCATTGTTTTTTGATGAGAGAAAAAAACTGTCGTTTATCCTTTTGTGTGTATAGAAGTTTACTTTATTAAGTTTCATTAAATGTAATAATGTTTTAGGCAGCAACTTGTGTTATTTTGTTCATTATTACATTTAAAGAACTGGAATAGCTTTAAAGTAACACTGTATCTTCACAAACGTACTTTTCTGAAACAATAGCATCGAATGTTAGAGTGCTTTCATTTTCAACAAAACCTCATCAGTGCTAGCTAGCGTTAGCTGTCAACACTCGGTGGAGAAAACACCACAAAACCAAACGTATCACGTCCAATTACGCATTACAGACAGCATGAGAGAGTTGTAAACAACGCAGAGCATGCTTAAAAGTGACAAGCCAAGCCAAAGTAACATTACAGTCTGTTAGCTGCTCCTAAACTCTCTCGCTGGTTAAACGGTGCTAGGTAGGCAACCTGCTAGCTTTTTAGCCCACAACTCGCAAATAGCTAACAACTGAAATAAGAGTTTCATATAATCTATCCGTGATGAATGTGACTCATATTCAGGTTGTTGGCTCTATAAGCACTTATTTGTTATTTTATCTTCTTTAATCGTGATTATGCGATTCAAACACTTAACGTTACCGGTGTGTGACCACCATTGCGGCTCCCGTACCGCGCGCACGTGGTTATAAATGAGTCCCTTTGTACAGACAAAAAGCGCTATAGCATAGTTTCAAACAGCAACGCAAATTACACATGTACCTCTTTTACTGAGAGGAATTCCAGCAGTGGAAAAACGAGATGCCTGTCCAAAAAGTGGGCGATTTTGGTGGTCAGATCGTATTCCGCCATGATGGCAACGGAAGAGGACGCGCTTCAAAACCGGAAAACTTTATTTACTATGCAGCGCTCAACGCGAACGCGCCATCGGCTGGATCTGTGCCTGTGCCAAAAAGCCATACATCATACAGTTTTTTTTATTTAAATATATTTACTCTATGCTAATATGAATGTAATCGAAAATAAATAAATAAATCAGAATTACAAAAACAAATTGTTATAATATAATAGAATATATACAGAAATCAAAAATACTTGAATAAATTACTTTTTCAAACAGGTTTTTGAAGAAATTAGATTTCACTACTGTTAAACAAAACAACTTTTGTAAGATTAAAAATAAACTATAAATTAAATTGACAACTTTTAATATAGTTAATTTAAAGAATCAAAATGTTCAACGATCAAAATAAAAATAAACCTATTAAACCAATTCAGTTAGTCAGTATTATAAAACAAAACAAGAATGTGATTTCTATTTAGAATAAACATTTAGACATTATAAACAAATATAAAAATTATATTAGAATTTCACTTAATTTTGAAAAAAAAATTACGTGTTTTTAATTTTAAGTAATATTTAATACTGTTTTATTTTAATACATCATTACATTTACTTTAAATTTTACATATAATCAACAAATAAAACATATGATCATTTAAATATAATGTTTTACTCCTGTAAAGTAAAAAATAACATTAAAAAATGGGAGAAAATAAATTATTTGAAAAAAAAGCTAATTAAAATAAAGTTAAAAAGTATTTTTAAACTGCAAAACTAAATTAAGATAATAAAATTAATTACATTACTTAAGTGCTCAGTACAAATAATATAGAACAACATTATAAAGCAGAACTTCATTTATTTTAAGTAAAACATTGGAATAAAAAATGATTTAAGGATTACATTTTATTTTATTTGAAGCTCACTGCAATAGAATAGAATAGAATAGAATAGAATAGAATAGAATAGAATAGAATAGAACAAAACGGAACAGAGCAGAGCAGAGCAGAACAGAGATAGAACAGAACAGAATAGAACAGAAATAGAATAACAGAACAGAACAGAACAGAACAGAAATACAGAACAGAATAGAATAGAACAGAAATACAGAACAGAATAGAATAGAATAGAACAGAACAAAACAGAACAGAATAGAATAGAAAGAATAGAATAGAACAGAACATAATAGAATAGAACAGACCATAATAGAATAGAACAGAACAGAACAGAACAAAATACAATTGGATAGAACAGAACAGAATAGAATAGAACAGAAAATAATAGAACAGAACAGAATAGAATAGAACAGAATAAAATAGAACAGAACTGAAAAAAGAGCAGAATAAAATAGAATAGAACAGAATGGAACAGAATAGAACAGAACAGAACAGAACAGAATAGAATAGAATAGAATAGAATAGAATAGAATAGAATAGAACAGAATGGCATATTATAGAACAGAACAGAACAGAACAGAACAGAATAGAATAGAATAGAATAGAACAAAATGGCATATTATAGAATGGAACAGAACAGAAAAGAACAGAACAGAACAGAACAGAACAGAATAGAATAGAATAGAATAGAATAGAATAGAATAGAATAGAATAGAATTGATTATAATAGAACCGAACAGACCAGAACAGAGTTTAACAGAATAGATAAGGAAATAACAGAACAGAAGAGCATAGAACAGAACAGAATAAAATTGAACAGAACAGAACAAAAAAGAACAAAACAGAACAGAATCAAATGTATTCTGTCTCTCTTAAGGCTTTGTGACTATCTGATATTTATTTGAAAAGTTAACAAGGAGCACATTACACTATAAACCTTGCAAGACTCCATAATTTGACTGCAGAATTGATACAGTCAAACGTTTTATTAATAAGGATTATATGCTGCCAAGTGAACTTGCTGAATTCTGAAAATCCTGCTGAAATAGTGAAACTCTTCCAGAACCCACTGACATTCCTCCAGCAGATGAGTATCAGCACGAGTTCATCGGGCCCAGAGAAAGTGACCTCTCCTTCTGGAACACACAACTACCTTCACTTCAAGATCAAAACAAACGGGAGGTCCAGCAGTGAAAAATAAAAAATAAAAAAGTTCACTCAACGACATTGCTGTCAAAATAATCCTGCAATATGGGCCTACCTCATATGAGAAATTGAAGACAGGAGCAGAAGAGCATCCAACGGCTTTTACTCCTCACTTCAGCAGCTGCCTCATAAAGATGCCCATGTGTTGGCCATACACCACAGAGAAGAGCCAATATCAGCACCTAAATGGTGCATCTCTAATGGGTTCCACCGGCACTGTGTTTACTTGACAACCACACGGCACTGTCCCGGAGCCCAAAACAATCTCGCTTTTGTAACGTCAAAGCCTTGTCTCTTCTGAATGAGTCACAAATGTAAAGTTGTCACTTTTGCCAAATCTGGTACCTCAGGAGTTCTTATATTCTGAAAGCTGGAAGGAAAACAACATGAGTAGAGTTAAAGAGAGCTGTGTTTGTGTATTCATATGTCTGAATGAAACGAACAGTAGTTTGGCGATATTTCATGTGTTCAGGGCTTTTTTTCTACAGGGTTTCTGCAGATTTCACCAAGTTAAATTTAAGACTCATTTGCAAGATCGTTATGAATGAAATTCAGACTCATACAGGGCTAAACGCAGAGGAGTTTTTCGAATGGCCCAGTTGGCAAAGATTTTTATTTGCCTTATCAAACTTTTTTTTATAATTTAATAAATTTAATAATACAATAATAATTTAATAATTAAAAATTCTATATTTTTGTTCATTCTGAGCAAAATATTTTAAATAAAACAAGCAAGCTGTATTCATACACTTTTCTTCAACATACTGTAACCTTTCTTTAAAAAAAAAGAAAAAAGAAAAATTGTTTTAAAGATTTTAAAAACTTTAATAAACTAAATCAAACTAAACAGTCTGTCCAGGTCAGCTTCTTCAGCAGTAAACATGGTAAGCTTTTAAACAAATGTTATTGTAAGGAAAATAATTAAACCACTATGTTAAAGAGAGTTAAAAAGAACATTTTTAATTTAATTTTTATTTTTAATTAATTGTATGGGTATTGGCCAGATTGGGTAGCTATACATTAAAATGAAGACTTGTTTAAAAATAATACAACACAATATTTCATTACATTTAAGACTTGTGTTTTTGCGAATTAAGACATTTTAAGACTTTTTAAGGCCTAAAATTGTGTTTTTGCGATTTAAGACATTATAAGACCTTTTAAGAGCCTGTGGATACCCTGTTCTACTTATTTCATAGATTAGTGGTATGAGTGTTGGTTTTGGGTTTGAAATAAGGTGAAATAAGGTCTCTGGATGCTTTATGAAGGTACATTTATTTATAATATAATATATCATTTGTAAGAAACAAAATATTTCAATATAATACACTGCAAATTAAAGGAACACTCTTTTTTTGTGAGAAGTAGGCTTATTTTTTAATTACAAATTAAAATAAAGTTAAATAATGTAATGGTTACACTGCAAAACTAATTTGAACATAAGAAATTCATAGAATAAAAGTGAACAGTATTACTTAAGTGCTCAGTATAAATAATACAGAATAACATTAGAATGGAGTACTTAATTTATTGTAAATAAAACAATGAAACAAAAACCTAATCTGAAAAGTGAATAGAATAGAATGGAATAGAATAAAATTCTATCTCACTTAAGAGTTTGTAATACTCTCTGATATTTATTTGAAAAGTTATCAAGGAGCACAGTTACATTGTAAAACTTAAGACTCAATTCAATACAATTTGACTGCAGATTCACAATTCTACAATTTCACAACGGTGAGTTTTACCATTTTCAAATCCATTCAGCCCATCTCTGGGTGTAGCAGAAGCAATTTTAGCATAGCTTAGCATAGATCATTGAATCAAATTAGACCATTAGCAACTCATTCAAAAAAATTTTTAAAATTATTTAAATTATTTTCCTATTTAAAGCTTGACCTTTCTGTAATTACATTTTGTGCTTAGACAGATGGAAATTAAAAAGTTGTGATAAAATAAAACTTTTTTGAAATTTTTGAGCTATGCTAATGGACTAATCCACTTCAATGATTTATGACATTTTTATGTTCTCAATATAAGCACATAACAAGTTGTATTAGTGTTACAATACTTTAAATAAAAAAAATACAACTTCTTACCAATTTCAACTACATGCTGATTAATTTAGCTAAATAAATAGCTATGAGTGTGAATAACTTTACTCCTAAATATAAAAAATGGAAATAACATTTAAATGTATCCTCTGTTCAAATTGAGGAAGAATTGACATTCTTTAATCAGTATTTTGGTCTCATACTTTTAAAACATAATTACATGAGGTAAGATTTATTTGATCGAATGGAAATTTTGGTAGTTTATTTGGGTATGCTTTTTGGCAGATTTTGAATGCCATGCAGTTGCACGGCATCTTGTTAGTTTGAGAATAAAAGGTAATTCAGGGCTTTTTAAAGATGTTTTAAGACCAAGTAAAGAAAAAGTATGATTAGTTTGAAGGTAACACACATATGTAAATATGATCTTTAAATATAAACACACAATGAGTTGTAATAGCACTACATTCATTCATTTATTTTCTTTTCAGCTTAGTCCCTTTATTAATCTGAGGTTGCCACAGTGGAATGAACCACCAACTTATCCAGCCTATGTTTTACGCAATGGATGCCCTTCCAGCTATACAACCCATCACTAGGAAACATCCATACTCACTCATTCACATACTACAGTCAATTTTTAGCATACCCAATTCACCTGTTTTTGGACTTGTGGGGGAGCACCCAGAGGAATCCCACGCAAACACAGGAGAACATGCAAACTCCACACAGAAATGCCAGCTGACCCAGCCGAGGCTCGAACCAGTGACCTTCTTGCTGTGAGGCGACAACACTACTCAGATTTTACATTTAATTAATTTAGCAAATAAGCTTATGGTTTGAGTAACTAGTCTCCCAAACCATAAAATATTGAAATGACTCATTCTGTTAACAATCTTCTGTTCACAGTACCAAAAAAAAAGACTACTAAATATGTGCTGTTTTCCAGTTGCAAATGTCTAAAAAGAATTCAAAATCATCAAAACGAATCAGGGACAGGGACACATATTTGTCAGTAAGTTCAGAAAACTTAACCCAAAGTGATCACCAGTACACTCCAAAATAGAGATATGCTGTCAATTTGCTCACCTTCACCTAAACGTTCTACTGAAGAAAACGGTCAGTTCATTTATTGGGTTGGCTACAAATGCTTTGAGAATCAAAAAATACAAACAGACAAAACTTAATACAGAGGCTGTGAATAAAAAATAATGTTGTATATAATGTTCAGTTTATTTTACAAACAAATCATCAATGCATCATCAGGAGTCACATGGATTAAATAGTTTATATTAAAATTATTGTATTAAAATAAAATTATTATTCATTAATAAATTATTAATTAAATAGCTTCTTACTTTGAATATGAATAATTTTGGACCACCGTTCAAAAAAACTCACACTGTAAAAACCAGTAGTCAACTTTATCAAATGACATGAGTGTAGTTAACTCAAAATTTACTGAAAGTTAATTCTACTCATTTGAAAACAATTTTGAACTCAGTGTTGAAGGTAATGAGTTAATTAAATATCTCATTACTTCAACTTAAATTAAGTAAGTTCACAGTACTCAGATTAGTTTTTTAACTCAAATGGTTTGTAGCAATCAGTTTCCTCAAACGGTTTAAGTTGCCTTAACTTATTGGGTTTTTCAGTACTCAGTTGGTTTGAGTTCTCTTCATTTATTGGGTTTTACTGTGTCACGGGCAATGAAGAGGTGAACTCAAATGCAGAAGAAATAATGTCTTTATTTAAGGAGCGAGTCTCAAGGAGAGTACAAAACCAAATTAACCCAGTTGGGTGAACGCTGAGGGTGCGTCAGGAACAAAACCCAGAACAACGGGATGCTCGCTCAATGGCAGTCCTGGACACAAACACAAGGTGAGTAACGGAGTGCTTCGCACAGACACACAAATGACAACATACTGACAAACATGAAGGGAAATGACGTGCTATAAATAGGGGGAAAAGGGAATAACAGGCAGGTGGAAAGAATTAGTAGAAATGACTGGTGCTCCTGTGACTGCAAATAAAAACAGGTAGAAAGAGGTAGTCTGTAAAGCATGGTAGGAGAAGAGAGCAAGAACGCAAGGTACGGTGACAGTACCCCTCCACTCAAGAACGCCCCCTGGCGTTCCCTGAAGACTCACCATGGACCTGATGAAACTGGTTAATGAGAGAGCGGTCCAGAATATCCCGAGCTGGGATCCAACATCTTTCCTCCGGACCATACCCCTTCCAGTCTACCAGATACTGATAGCCTCTACCTCTCCTCCTCACATCCAGGAGACGGCGCACAGTGTATGTAAGTGCACCCTCAACCAGTCTGGGAGGCGGAGGAGCAGAGGTTAAGGGCTGCAGGGGGGAGCGAAGAACAGGTTTGATCTTAGATACATGAAAGACCGGGTGAATGTTTCTAAACTGAGGGCTTAATTTGAGTCGAACCGACACTGGACTGAGCACCTTAATAATGGGAAAAGGTCCGATGAATTTGGGTCCCAATTTACGTGAGGGAAGTCTAAGGGGAATGTCTTTGGCTGACAACCAAACCTTCTGGCCACACACGTAAAGAGGGGGCACGGAACGGTGGCGGTCCGCAGAAGCCTTGTTCCTCTCGCCAGTGCGGATGAGGGCCTTTCTGGCGATTCTCCATGTCTGGAGGCATCTTTTAATGAACGAATGCACGGAGGGAACAACGGCATCAGGTTCTTGGGACGGGAATAGAGGGGGCTGGTAGCCTAGGCAGCACTGGAAGGGAGACAACCCCGTAGATGAAACGGGGAGGGAGTTATATGCGTATTCGACCATGGTTAACCTGGAACTCCAAGATGACGGTTCCCCTGACGCCACACAACGCAGGACCCTTTCCAGGTCCTGATTAGTTCGTTCGGCCTGGCCGTTGGTCTGTGGGTGGTACCCAGAAGAAAGGCTAGCAGTCGCCCCCAGCTGTCGGCAGAATTCTGCCCAAAACCTGGACACAAATTGGGGACCCCTGTCTGAAACCACGTCAACCGGGAGGCCATGAATACGGAAGACGTGGTCTACAACAATGGCAGCTGTCTCCCTCGCTGAAGGTAATTTGGGGAGGGGAATAAAGTGTGCCGCCTTCGAGAATCTGTCCACCACAGTGAGGACTACAGTGTTGCCACTGGATGGGGGTAATCCCGTGACAAAGTCCATCGCTATGTGTGACCAGGGTCGCGAAGGGACAGGCAGTGGCCGGAGAAGCCCTGCTGGGGGTCGATTAGAACTCTTAGCCACCGCACAGACCGGACAAGCCAACACAAACTCACGAGTGTCCCGTACTAACGAGGGCCACCAGAACCGTTGCTTAATTAACCCAATGGTGCGATCTACTCCTGGGTGGCAGGCTAGCTCGGATGAGTGACCCCATTGTAACACCTTGGTCCGGACCGACTCAGGCACGTATAGCAAGTTACTAGGGCACTTAGTGGGCGTAACGGTGGTGCGGAGTGCTCTAAGAACCACAGACTCCACCCCCCAGGCTACCCCTGCCACCACACGTTCGGGTGGCAGAACAGCAGCCGGAGAGGTGGGTTTGGGCTCAACCTCACTAAGACGTGACAGGGCGTCTGCTTTACCGTTCTTGGACCCCGGGCGATAGGAGATGTGGAAATCAAACCGGCCAAAGAATAATGCCCAACGAGCCTGACGAGAATTAAGTCGTTTGGCAGATCTGATGTATTCTAAATTCTTATGGTCGGTCCAGACTACGAAAGGAACCCCCGATCCTTCAAGCCAGTGACGCCACTCACCCAACGCCAACCTGACAGCCAGTAACTCCCTGTTCCCGATGTCATAGTTTCGTTCCGAAGGGGTTAGTCGGTGGGAAAAGAAGGCACAAGGGTGTATTCTGTCGTCAGATGGTGACCGTTGGGACAAAATGGCCCCTACCCCCACCTCTGATGCATCAACCTCCACCACAAACTGACGGGACGGATCTGGATTGACCAAAATAGGTGCGGAAATAAAGCGCCTCTTTAATTCAGAGAAGGCAGTTTGGGCCTGAGGGGACCACTCAAATCGTTTGTGGATGGAGGTGAGATTTATCAGAGGTAGAGCAACCTGGCTAAAATTGCGTATGAATCGCCTGTAAAAATTGGCAAACCCCAGAAACCGCTGGACCGCCTTGCGACTGTCTGGGGTGGGCCAATCCGCAACTGCTTTTACCTTGGCAGGATCCATTTGCAATCCGTCAGGCGACAGAACAAACCCCAGGAACGAAACCGACTGTGTATGGAAGTCACACTTCTCCACCTTGGCGAATAAACGATTCTCCAGCAGCCGCTGAAGCACCCGCCTGACGTGCTGGACATGCTCCTGTTCATTCTGGGAAAAAATCAGAATGTCATCAAGATAGACGAACACAAAATTATTGACCATGTCCCGGAGCACGTCATTGACGAGTGCCTGGAAGACCGCCGGTGAATTGGAGAGCCCAAAAGGCATAACAAGATACTCGAAATGACCAGTGGGGGTGTTAAAGGCGGTCTTCCATTCGTCCCCCTGCCTAATCCGAACTAGGTGATAGGCGTTGCGGAGATCTAATTTGGTAAAGATGGTTGCCCCCTGCAGGAGATCGAAGGCTGATGACATCAGTGGCAATGGATAACGGTTCTTTACCGTGATGTCATTCAACCCCCGATAATCAATGCAGGGGCGCAGAGATCCATCCTTTTTCTCCACAAAAAAGAACCCGGCCCCAGCTGGAGAGGAAGAAGGACGTATAATACCTGCTGCTAGAGAATCGTGGATGTACTTCTCCATGGCCTCCCTCTCTGGTCTAGTCAGAGAGTATAGACGCCCCCTAGGTGGAGAAGTGCCAGGTAATAGGTCGATAGCACAGTCGTACGGGCGGTGCGGAGGAAGCGATGAAGCCCGGGACTTACTAAATACCGCTCTCAAATCATGGTAAACGACAGGTACGCCAGTCACGCTCACCTCCTCCTGTAACATAGAACGAGAAGAAAGGGGAGAACATGCAGAGCCAAGACATTGAGACAAACAATAGGGACTCCAAGAAGATACAGAGCTGAGAGCCCAATCAATATGAGGGTTGTGCTTGACTAGCCAGGTGTGACCCAACACTAAGGGGGCCGTGGGAGAGTGAATGAGGAGAAACTGTAACTGCTCCACGTGATTGCCTGACAGTGTGAGTGTGAGGGGAATAGTGCAGTGGGTTATCACAGCTAGGTGAGAGCCACAAAGAGTTTTGGCTGAAATGGGGTTATCCAGAGCGACCATAGCAATCCCCAGTTGTTTAGCCAAGTCTAAGTCCATAAAGTCCCCTTCAGCACCGGAATCAATAAGGGCAGACACCTGCTTAACAAACCCCTTAATATTTAACCAGGCCTGGAGTGACGCCCGACCCCCAGGCAGTGCACGTGTGTTCGCGGTGCTCACCGTTAATCCGCCCTTAGATGGCTTACGCCGCTCTCTGATAGGGCACGAGGCCACCTGATGCCCCGCCTCCCCGCAGTAAAGGCAGAGACGGTTAGAAATGCGGAAGCGTCGCTCCGTCGCCGACAAACGAGCTCTTCCGACTTGCATCGGCTCCTCCTCCGAAAACTCGGGGTGTTGTGCCACGAGAACATCCAGCGCGCCGGTGTTCCTAGCTGAACACTCGTTGACTCCGCCTCTGCGATGACGCGCCCTGAGCGCGAGCCGGTTGTCGACCCGGATGGCGAGATCGACGAGTCCATCGAGACTGGACGGCAGCTCGAGCGAGAAGATCTCGTCCTTAACGTACTCCGCCAAGCCGTGAAGGAAGTGGTCCCATTGAGCCTTGGCATTCCAGCCGCTGTTCGCCGCCAGGGTGCGGAACTCAATGGAATAATCCGCCACTGATCGGTCCGCCTGTTGAAGTGCCGCTAGTGCTCTCGCATTCTCAGTCTGCAGCGGGGAACGGTCGAACACTTTCTTGAGTTCGTCGGAGAAAGCTTTAAATGATGTGCAGCATTCGTTCTTGTTGTCCCACATCGCCGTGCCCCATTCTCTGGCCCGGCCAATCAAGAGAGTTATAGTAAAGGCAACCTTGGAAGTCTCTGTGGGGAAGCAAGATGGCTGGAGCGAGAAGGTGAGGGAACACTGGGACAAAAAAGATCGACAAGTGTCGGGCTCACCAGAGTAAGCGGCGGGTGGGTTGAGTCGAGGTTCTGCCTGTCGTGAAGAGGTTATCGCCTGTTCCGACGATGCAGCCGCTGGAGGATCCGGAAGAGCCGCTGGAGGATTAGGGAGAGCTGCTGGAGGATTCGAGAGGGCAAGCTGCAGCTGATTAAGGCGCTCGGCGAGCGCAGCCAGTTGTTGGGACACCTCTGCGAATGCCTGGTGGGAGGCCGCGATTTCCTCCTGTTGTCGCCCCAGCAAGCGCCTTGTTGGGCGAGCGCTCGGCGAATATCAGCGTCTTCTGCTGAGTCCATGTTGGTCAGTATGTTCCTGTCACGGGCAATGAAGAGGTGAACTCAAATGCAGAAGAAATAATGTCTTTATTTAAGGAGCGAGTCTCAAGGAGAGTACAAAACCAAATTAACCCAGTTGGGTGAACGCTGAGGGTGCGTCAGGAACAAAACCCAGAACAACGGGATGCTCGCTCAATGGCAGTCCTGGACACAAACACAAGGTGAGTAACGGAGTGCTTCGCACAGACACACAAATGACAACATACTGACAAACATGAAGGGAAATGACGTGCTATAAATAGGGGGAAAAGGGAATAACAGGCAGGTGGAAAGAATTAGTAGAAATGACTGGTGCTCCTGTGACTGCAAATAAAACAGGTAGAAAGAGGTAGTCTGTAAAGCATGGTAGGAGAAGAGAGCAAGAACGCAAGGTACGGTGACATACTGTGCTAAAATTGCTTTAACTCAAATAGATTAAGTTCACAGTACTCATTAGGATTAGTTTTTGAACTTGAATGGTTTGCTGCAATTGGTTTCCTCAAATGGTTTGAGTTACCTTAATTTATTGGGTTTTACAGTGTACATGTACTTTGGCCTGGTGGTGAATTGACAGCAAATTTAGTTTCTGGGTGAACTATCCATTTTATTCAAAAGGAAACATTTTATTACATTTCTCAGACTTTTCTTCAGTTACCATATCAGGTAAATTAATTTAAATAAATCTATAGACATTTGCACTGAAAACCCCAATTAAAATAAAACCATGACCGTCTTTTGCAGTGCATGCCACATTTAATATGACTTTATTAATTAATATGACTTTCTGGTACCTTTTTAAGGCCTTAAATTATGGACTTTTTAAGACCCACAGAAACCCTGGTTAACATGATTTTCGACTTCTCCCTTTGAAACATGGAAAATCACATCAAAATGTCACACTTGCTTTAGATACGAGCCAGTTTTCACAGTCTTTATGTGTATGAGGTTTTCTTTGCAAACCAATCACGATTTTTTTGGTGTTTTTTATTTTTTTTGCAGTCCCACCCAGCATACATTCCCAGAGTTCATGTGAAACTCCTTTTGTCCAAATAATTTAACGTCAATAATGCGTTTCTTGCATGCGAGCATATGCGCTGTGACAGCCTTGGATTTGTTACAAAGGTAAAGTGAGGAGCTCATTTACTTAATACTCTTATTTGGCTTATTTGTTTTAGAATTTTCAATGAGAAAATTTATTTTCCCCATTTCAGCAATTTGGCACGTCAAGCCTATCGCTGGCACTCAGGCTCGGGAAGACATCCATGAAAATTCTTGCGAAATTATTATCCATGGCTTAACATAAGGAAATTACCGACTATTACTAAGTGGTTTGGTTTAACTGTGCAAATAGGCACCATGTCAGGGATTGTAAATGCTTCGGCACTTAAGGTAGAATTATTTTTTCCTCACTGTGCCTATTTATAAAGCACATACTGTATACATTCCACTGTCTCTTTCATGAATCGGTGCATTTATTTTAAAACCGAGAGCTCCATTATAATTTTTTTTTTCTTATGTAAATTTCCATCTCTTTAAATTCTTATTTCAATTAATATGAGAAATGCAGCAATGTGGTTTAATACATATTTCAGAGCAAATGCACACAATATGCTGAAATCAGCAAACAGAATCATCTCGTTTTTGTTTCTGCTTGTAAACTTGATAAGGCAATGACTTCCAGAAAGAGTACAATGTTGGCAAAGGCTGTTGGAAAAGGAAGGAGCAATAGGTTAAATGCCGCAACAGAATACTAATTGACATTAAGACTGCTTTTGAAAAATTAATTCTGAGGCCAAATTGCTTTGGTTTCTCCTATTTCAACCAGCCAATCATTTTAATGAAGGAGGCCCTGGAGCACAGCATTGGAAAATCCACGTTTTCCCTCTTTACCAAAGAAGACTGCTAGAAGAGTCAGAGATGAACAAACACGGTGAAAAATCTTTTTTAGTGCCCTTGTTTAATTTAAGCTAACTTCAGGAGTGGAAACAAATTCATTTAAACTGAATTCACTCTAAATATGTATTTATTATAACCTAATGGTTGGTCAAATATGAACAAATCCAACTGCTGGGTAAAAATGGTGTCGTTCAGATTTAATTAAACTCATTTGATTTGTTCATAGTTGACCCAACATTGATTCTGATTAGGGAAGCACAATGGCTCAGTGGCTAGAACTGTCACCTCACAGCAAGGAGGTCATTGGTTCGAGTCCCGTCTGGACCAGTTGGCATTTCTGTGTGAAGTTTGTAGTTCTTCCTGTGTTCGTGTGGGTTTCATACGGGTGCTCCGATTCCGAGTACAAAGACATATGCTATAGGTAAATTAAAAAAACTAAATTGGCCATAGTGTATGTGTGTGTGTGTGAGTGAGAGTGTATGAGTGTTACACAGTACTGGGTTGCAGCTGGAAATGCATCCGCTGTGTAAACATGCTGGAATAGTTGCCGATTCATTCCACTGTGCCGACCTCAGAAATAGAGACTAAGCCGAAGGAAAATGAATGAATGAATTAATTAATGAATGAATGAACGAATGCGGTCAAATATGAACCCCAACTTTTGGGTTATTTGGGTTAAGTGTCATTTCAATTTAATTGAAAAAAATTAACTCAACGTTTTGGTTTGTCGATATTTGACCCAACGTTGATTCTGATCAGCTGATGAACAAACTGTGCACATTTTTTCAGATAAACACACAGCTAAAGTCGTTCCAGGCAGGTCTTGACGGCATTGCCAAATGATTTTAGTTATTTTAGTTTTTAATCATAACAGAAATAAGAATCAAAAAGGACTCGCTCAATAACCACATACATGCATTTGTCTGCTGTTAATGGCCTGAATGTCTGTACTTTTCAGTTTCTATCCTACTGTTATTTTAGATTCCACTCAAAAAAAGGGAATAAAAAAGTGATAGTTCACCCAGAAATGACAATTTACTCACACTCAAGTTGTTCTAACCTTTATAAATGTCTTTTTTCTGTTGACTACAAAAGGAGATAAGCTGAAAAACTGTAAAAAAAAAAACTGTTTAACTGAATAAAGAAAGGTGAACTATCCCTTTAAGAAGACAATGTTTATTTATTCAAATACTAAACCAGTCACCAATAAAAGTCAATTGATATATTTACAAGGGCTATGAAATTTTTTACCTCAGTTTAAAGTAATGAAACTTTAATATGACTAATTTGGCAATTCTGTCTGGATTTTTGGCATCACAGAAATCTTAGGACTTTATTAATCAATCTCTGACAATCAGGTTGTCGTGGTCCTAACCTTCAACCACCACCTGTTCCACATGCACCGGCCCCTTACAGCTCCCCCTGCAGGTGGTGGGCCTGCAGGAGGAAGGTCCCATGTCGCACATTCAGGCTGATCCCGGCCACCAGGCGTTTGCATATGAGCCCCAACCCCAGGCCTGGTTCCAGGGTGGGGGCCTGGCTGCACCTGCACCATACTGGGTGACATCACGGTCCTCACGGTAATTGCGCTCTTAAGGGGGTTTTGAACCGCACTTAGTCTGACCTGTCACCTAAGACCTTTTGGCCTTGGGAAATCCTCCCAGGGGCATTAGCTCCCAACAACATAGCTCTTAGGATCACTCAGGCACTCAAACCCCTCCACCACGATAAGGTGGCGGTTCATACAGGAGTGGACTGTCAATCTCTTTGTGATGCGGTCGATGTATCGTTTCGTTGTTGTAAAGAAAGAGCTGAGCCGAAAGGCAAAGCTCTCTATTTACCAGTCAATCTACGTTCCTACTCTCACTGAGCTTTGGGTCATGACCGAAAGAACAAGATCTCGGATACAAGCAGCTGAAATGTGTTTCCTTCACAAAGTAGCAGGGCGCACTCTTATAGACAGGGTGAGAAACTCTGTCACCTGGGAGTAGCTCAGATTGGAGCCGCTGCTCCTCCACATCGAGAGAAGTCAGCTGAGGTGGCTCGGGTATCTGTTTCCGATGCCTCCTGGATGCCTACCTGGGGCAGTGTTCCAGGCATGTCTCACCAGTAGGAGGTCTCAGGGGGCACCCAGGACACGCTGGAGGGACAATGAGATGGAGGAAGTGTCTGGGTAGAAGTCTGGGGTTCTCTCCTAAGACTGCTGCCCCTGCGACCCGGCCCCAGAAAAGCGGGTGAAAATGAGTGAATGAATGAATGATAATCAATTTCTATAGCTGGACTAAAAGATTTTCTTTCTTTATTTTCCTTTTAAATGAATCTGTCAAATCTGTCTGTTAATGCTGAAAAAATTTGGTCAAATGCCAGCTTGCCCTCTTTGCTCCGACAGCCCTGCCAATGCCTTTAAATTATTGTGATATAATATAGTGTAGAGTACATAATCCTTTGAAATGACATATTACATGACATATAAGGATAAAACATTGGCATAGTGGGTAGCGCTGTCGCCTCACAGCAAGAAGATTGCTGGTTCAAGTCCCGGCTGGGTCAATTGCCATTTATGCGTGGAGTTTGTATGTTCTCTGGTTGCTCCGTTTTCCCCCACCGTCCAAAGACATGCGCTATAGGTGAATTAAATAAGCTAAAATTGGCCGTAGTGTATGTGTGTGAATGAGTGTATATGGGTGTTTCCCAGTGCTGGGTTGCATCTGGAAGGGCATAAGCTGTGTAATAACATTATCCAGCACAAGTTGGCGGTTCATTCCACTGTGGTGACCTCTAATTAAGAAAGGGACTAACCCGAAAAGAAAACGAATGAATGAATATGACAAATAAGACAAAGTAGGAGTAATAGATTGACACATTAACTAACACTCCTGAACATGTAAATCCATTGCTTATTAATATTTGTGGTTACAGCAGTCACCAAAACACCTTTGAACAACAGGCTACAGATTTCTAGTCAAGGTGACGCTGGTGACGATAATTTAGGCAGTGCTAACGCAATGGCACACGCAAAAAAAAGAAAAAAGTTAGTCTTGGCTTTGGTACCTCCTTAACAGGTCATTTCAACACAAACAGAGCCATTTATAAAGAGGAACTGTGTTTTACAGTGAATCATACCAAATTGTGGCTTTGTTAATGCACGGGAAACTGTGAGCGCTAAGGTGATTAAACCGCTGATGTTCCTTTGAGGGAAACGTACCCAGTGCTCCGGAAAAAACACAGACCTTTCTGCGTTTGCAATTGGACGAAGTTACCAAACCCAAATCCCTGCAGATCTTTAAAGTCTGTTTGTAACCTAAATTTTTATAACCTTATTTGACTGACGAAGTGTTGAATGAGCTCATAGTCAAGAGAATTTCCCTGCAAAATGCTGCAAATCGATTTGATGTAAAAACAGACTGGGTTAACATGTTTGCAGTAGTATTTGGACATCAACTGTTTGTGTAGATGGAAATGCATGGTTTAGATGTCTGTGGTAGACAGTAAAATGTTTGCAGGAAAAGTTCTGATTGCCCCAGATGTTGTTGCTGTTTTTTTACTGTCTTCTGTCTGGAAAGTACACTATGCAGATGCTTCACAACATGTCGGAGTGAATACTGGACGCCCACGCTCTATCTCCACCCATCCCAACTGAGAAAAGCGGTGGGTATGACCACAAAAATAATAACTCGCACAATTAAGTATTCCAGTCTGAGTGCACACGCGCAAATGTACATCTTTCTTCCTTTCACTATCACAAACCTCAAGCCTCAGAATAAAAAAACAGCACTTTACATAAGACTCCTAAATAAATACCACTCCTGCATTTTGTTTTAAATCTATCACACTTTTACTGTTACTCACAGAGACTTGTAGCTGACCTTGTATGGTCATGTGTGAAAGCTCTGGTGCTGTGTTCAACCCTGTGAACCTTGAGTGCTGCGTTACATACTGGATTTCAAATAAACTAACTAAATAAATAGAACATTGAATATATATTATGCATTCTCATTCATTCATTCATTCATTCATTCATTCATTCATTCATTCATTCATTCATTCATTCATTCATTCATTCATTCATTCATTC
>NC_079450.1:18188103-18238103 GCF_903798145.1 Danio aesculapii | reverse complement strand
TTGAGGTGACCCCCTGTTGTTACTTATCTGACTCCATCACGGGGTGGAGAATTGAAGGTGGTCCCGAGGGCAGCCGCTTCGGGCCAGTTTCTCTGCACCTTTGTGTGGGCTGCAGCTGCCAGGCGCTCTCCAGTCTACCCGACCTGAAAGAGACCAAAGCAATGTTAATGAGCAGCATTGGCCCACACTGTGAATAAGAAAGAAGACTGCCAGGACATAGTTTGACTGGATGCCTGTAAAAAAATCGACTGTAAACATGCCATTTTTGATTCTCTAAATGGTTAGATGATGGTTAATTAGACCCCCATTGCACTACATTCTATATGTCCTGTATAAAAATGCAAATTGATTCTATCCGCATATGTATTTCTGCCAAGAAACATTATTCTCCTTTTCTTGCAAGCAAGGATGCATTAACCTCATCAAATGTTAACAGTAAACCATTAAAATATTTCAAATAAAGGTTTTTATTAAGGAGTACTCTTACTTGAAGGGATAGTTTACTCCTGAAAAAAAGACATTTCCTTGCCATTTACTCACACTCATGTGGTTTCAAACTTTTAACAATCTCCTTTTTTGTTGTACAAAAATGCAGACATTTTGAAGAATGTTGGAAATTGGTAGGCATTGACTTTTAGAATAGGAAAATAAAATACTATGGAAGTTGGGTGACATGGTGGCTCAGTGGTTAGCACTGTCACCTCACAGCAAGAAGGTCGCTGGCTTGAGTACCGGCTGGGCCAGCTGGCATTTCTGTGTGGAGTTTGCTTATTCTCCCCATGCTCATGTGGGTTTGCTCCGGTGTCCTGACATTTTATCCTACCCATCAGTTTATGCTACCAACACTGTATTTGAATGGTTCTGAAGTTGGGGTTAGGGATTAGGTAGGTAAGGGTGATATTACAGCTTTATATCACTTTACTCCACATTAAAATTTACACTGGTGGCAAAATCTGATGGGTAGCATATTGCGTCATCAAATTGTGCTGCCTACTTTTTCAATGGGAAGTAGGACAATCTGAAAGGGTAGAACAAATCGACAGAGCACTGGTTTCTATCACAGTCCAAAAACATGCAGTACAAGTGAAATGAATAAAAACTAAACTCGAAGGGTCCCTGGAAGGGCATCCGCTGTGTAAAACATATGCTGGATAAGTTGGTGGTTTATTCCGCTGTGGCAACCCCTGATGAATAAAGGGACTAAGCCGAAGGAAAATTAATGAAGGAATGAATGAATTCTACGGAAGTTACCTGTTTCTGGTAATTTTCAATGTTCAACAGAAAAAAAAAACTTGAAAAGATTTGAAACAACTGGATGGTGAGTAAATTAGCTATTTTTGGGTCCCTTTAAGCCCTATTTTAAAGAAATGTCAAGCAAATAATTTGATAGTATACACATATCTCACATTATTATGAACAATTATCACAACAATTTATTCATTCATTCATTTTCTTTTCGGCTTAGTCCCTTTATTAATCCAGGGTCGCCACAGCAGAATGAACCGCCAACTTATCCAGCACATGTTTTACGCAGCAGATGCCCTTCCAGGCGCAACCCATCTCTGGGAACCATCTATACACACTCACCCGGAGGAAACCCACGCCAACGCAGGGAGAACATGCAAACTCCACACAGAAACGCCAACTGACCCAGCCGAGGCTCGAACCAGTGACTTTCTTGCTGTGAGGCGACAGCATTGCCCACAACTGCATTGCCCACAACAATTTATTTTTTTATAATGTAACATATTAATAAAAAAAAGTTTAAGAAACTTTATCTTTAGTGCAATCAGTCTTTTGCCCTGAAACGCATCCTCGAGTTATTTTCATGTATGAGGGAATAAGAAACGAAAAATTGCTGTTATTGACAATTCTGCCAATTCCAAACATTTTGTATATATATACTTGTAAAAATATCCAAGTATCATAATGTTTCTTTAAGTAGACTATTATCATTTAAAATAGTAGTGTGGAAATATAAATTTATATAATCTAGTTTCAAATGAACAAAAATCTACATATACCTGAAAATTCATTGGTTTTGATTATATAATTTTATTAACAGCCCAGCCATTTACCTTTGTCTTTCTGGCTACAGGCTAAGCCAGAGTAATGCAAATGCTACGGCCAGGCTTTTAACGACTCTTCCTTTGTCTTCGGGTGATACTTTCAGGCCACTTTTGTTGATTAACTTGTGTGGTCAGTTGCTGGGCCAGTTTCTAACACCTATATGCCAGTTATCATGCTGACTCCAATACTGAATTTGCATTGTTTAGCCATCTCCCCTCCTCCTAACAGGAAAATATAGACAGGACATCTTTGTCTTAATTCAGACTTGTGATAAAACTCGCAGACTGCAGACCTCCAGTAGGCTCCTGTAGACAAATGGACTTCCTGAAGACGCTGTATGACTGCAGATTAACCAACACGTCTCAATAAAGAAATTCTTCTGCTTGTTCAAGTCTCCTGGACTGCGTTCTCCTCTATTCACTCATTTATTTTTTACAACAACTTGGTGTCGTGACCCGGATTAGAGAAATTCACAACAGTAGCCAGTGATTAAATGAAGATATACAAAATACCTGAAGTAGCTACTCAGCACAAACCGGTTCCCAGTTTGTTTCCAATCGTACACAACCGGAAACTATCTGAGTTTGAATCTTTTTTGCAGACTCAGAAGAAGGTGTTCATTATGGTCCGTTTCCACAGACTGTTGTACGGTACGGTACAGGTAGGTACGGGTCACCTTTATCAGCCTTGCATTTCCACTACCTAAAGGGTACCAATACCCATTTGGTGGGCGTGGTGTACAGAAAGTTCCAGTCGATGTTATTCTCGCTCGGGGAAATCTCACTCAAAGTAAAGCTGTACGGGTCGTTCACATATCATATGAGAAGCACTTGTCACAAAACAGATGCTTTACACACATAAATACTTGTGTATAAATGGTCATTACTAACCTTTTTATAAGTATGATTCGATTATAACTGCAGATCAATGACCTATGCCTACTGTAACATCTGCAATTATATAAAATAAATAAATAAATGCAACATATATGAACACATACAGCCCCTTACATTCTGTGATATGTTACCAATTACAGAAAAACTGCACACAACATACATTTAGTCTTTATTTGAGTTCAAAAACAACACGGAACATATAGCCCACAGTCAGTGCAAACCTCTCATCTGCATCTTTATTCTTCACCAGCACATGTAACCTCTGTTAGAAAGTAATTCTGTCATTCCGAGTTCATATTAGTCCAAAAGGCGACGATAATAATTAAACATGGCAGATTGTTCATCTTATAGGTTGCTGAAAGAATCATTTGCTCCTCTGTTTTTTTGCGCTTCTCTCTCGAGTTTGGCCATTTCTGACAGGATCGGACTTCAGAAGCGCTTCAATAATCACGCACACGTTATTATCATCAGCTCAAGAAGTTCCTTATTTCAAATATAGATACGCACACAAGCTATTGCGAGCTCTCTGGAGAAAGTGAAACCGCTCACACTTTTAGACGGCTTCTAAAAACAAAAACAGGACACAGCAGATTTTGTTCTTCTTGGCTTTGTGGCTGTACATCAAGACAACGACAAGGTTTGTTTAAGCTCGGGTCGACCATGGCTTGTTATTATATGTATATAGTATTACGATGTAATGTCTCGGCTGTGTATTTAAAAATGGCGGTTTCTTTGTTTTCATTCACCAGCTTGTGTATGCACGAGTGACGTTTTTTAAACCAATAGTGTTCAGCTGCGCGTCTAGCTCTGCCTTTTGGTACTCTTTTGCTGTGCTTAGGTACTCTTTGCAAAAGGTACCTAAAAAGTGGTATGGTACGGTACATTTTTAGATACCGTTTGACAGTGGAAACGGCCAAAAAAGCATACCGAACTAAACCTAACCAATCCGTACAACTCCATAAGTCATTTGGTCATGAACCGGACCACTTATGTGCTTACATGAGGATGAAAGAAGATGTTTATTTAAATTAGCAATGGTTTACGGAAGTCATGTTCACCTACATCAGGTCTTTTCATATGGTGCTAGTTATGGATGATCATCGTCAGTGTTTGGAAACACGATGGTTTAGTGGTTAGCACTGTCACCTCACAGCAAGAACGTCGCTGCTTCGAGTCACGAGTCAGAGGGCATTTCTGTGTGGAGTTTGAATGTTCTCCCCGTGTTTGCGTGGATTTCCTCCAGGTGCTCCAGTTTCCCCCATCAAAAGATATGGTACAGGTGAATTGAATACACTAAGTTGACCGTAGTGTATGAGTGTGAATGAGTGTGTTTCCCAGCACTGGGTTGCAACTAGATGGGCATCCACTGTGTAAAACATATGCTGGATAAGTTGGCTGTTCATTCTGCTGTGGCAACCCCTGATGAATAATGGGACTAAGCTGAAGGAAAATAAATGAATAAGTCTAAATAGATTCCTATCAAGAAGTCTACATCTCAATAAAGTTCATGATGTGCAAAGTATGAACTATCTAACAAAATAAGATGACTAACACAGAGACAAACATTCCATCCAAAAATAAAAAAAGATAGCTGTCTTTAAGTGGAAGACACTGCCAGAAGAGTCATCCAGCTGCTTTTCATTGCAATATCAAACGAATCCAAATCAATTGCTTCTGAAGATGAATGCCTCCATGCATGATAATTCAAAGTCAAAACTTTGCTTTAGACCTCAGTGCCAGTGATATTAATTCAAATTATTATTTTCCCCCTACTTTTTAGATATGCATCACCTCACCACTTTTTGGACATATCTCATGATAAATGGCCATCACAGACTCCTTTTCCCGTGCCCAGCGCTGAGCTGTTGGATTTGATGCCATTGGACTTGGGTTATCTCTGGAGCCAAGGGGGTGAGCAAACAATGCAAACTCACACAAAACCTTCCAATGCATTGAGCGCAGTGAGACAACATCTGCACCGCACATGTAAGCCAGACCTGCTTGCTCTGGGAATTCAAGGCAAGACTATGTTTTAAATGTTTTTAATGGTTTAATGGAAATGCTGAATGTCCAATAATGTTTTTCTGGATGTGTAAATGCATTTGTTTGATTGCGAGGAGTTGCAAAAACGTGACTGAAATAAACCTCCACCAATAAATAGTTTACAAAATAATGTGCTAATCTAAAAATAAAGTCTATTTTTTTTTGTTGTTGATTAATTTAAAAAGAAAATTGCAGTTCTATCTTTGCTGATGGTCCACCATGGTTATTTTCTTCTATTTTCAAAAACGTCCATTAATGGGGATTGTTTGTATAGTGTGGTTTTGGTTGGCCTGAACATTATCTTGATAATCAAATGATCTTCCAAACAATATTTCAGTCTGAAACTGGTCAACAAATAACGGAGAGAGGAATTTTATAGAAAGCATTGTTGACTGATTCAGTGATGAAAATTGAGTGTTACATACCAGAATAGAGCCAGTCTGAGTGTGTGTTTGCTGAAACAATGAATATCGGTTGTAAAATTATGTTTGCAAAAAGTGTCATTTTGATTTCATGCCTGTCAAAAATATTGAGTCAAAAGGATTTTTAAAGATACTCTCTCTATATAAAAGGAGCAATCATATTGATCAAAATTGACAGTAAACCATTCACACGTTACATTCATTTTCCTTTGGCTTAATCCCTTAATTATCAGGAAGTGCCACAGCGGAATGAACCACCAACTATTCCGGCCTATGTTTTACACAGCGGATGCCTTTCCAGCAACAACCCAGTACTGGGAAACACACATACATTCACTCATTCACACACACAATCATACACTATGGCCAATTTAGCTTATAAATTCACCTATGCCGCATGTCTTTGGACTGTGGGGGAAACTGGAGCACCCAAAGGAAACCCATGCGAACAGGGGAGAACATACAAACTCCACACAGAACCGCCAACTGACCCAGCTGGGACTCGAACCAGTGACCTTCTTGAACTGAGGTGACAGTGCTAACCACTAAGCCACCATGCCGTCCTCAAATGATACAAATTTTTTTTTAAATGTTCATTAATGGGCATTCATTAATCCTAAATGTATTATTTCCACAAAAGGTATGAAGCTGCAAACATAATAATGAGAAATGTTTGTTGAGCACCAAATCTGCATATTATAATATTTCCTGAAGGTCTTGATATGACACTGGGGACAGGAGTGTGTTCAATAAAAAAGGTCAGGAGAGATTTTTCCTGACCTTTTGTCAAAAATCTTAGTAATTTATTGGATACAAATGAAGAATTCCGGTATTCTCAATGCAATGCAAGAGTTACATTCAGGAGGTGCACAACAATTTTCATTCCCTGACTTCAACTTTTATAGGCAGCTGATATTAACAGGTGGAGTTTAGTGAAATTCATCACTTGTCAATCATTCTCCAGTCCTCTGTTGGCCGCACCCATACATACGTCCTCTTTTTCTTCGAATTCTCTGCACAAAATTAAAAGCATAAGACTTCTCAACTGCACATAGTCTGTGCTCAGTTAAACACATTTCTACTCACAGGAAGTTTAGCTGCAAAGCTCAGATTATTTGTAGATGGACCTTTGCATTTATCAGCTTCATCTACTTCTGCAAAAATGCTTCCTTAGTATGCAAGACGTATCACACTCAAGAGAAATTTAATATTTCACCCTAAGCAATACAAATATAATTTTTTAATGAAAAGAAAAAGAGGCAAAAATAATAAAAAATATATTATATAAAAATATATAATATATCGAAATAAAAACACCAATTTAAAATTGCAATATTTTTGACAATTTTACTTTTTTAATTTTACTGTACATTTGAATAAATAAATACAATATTGGTTGAGCAAAAGAGCACAAAATATGTTGATATATATATATATATATATATATATATATATATATATATATATATATATATATATTATATATATATATATATATATATATATATATATATATATATATATATATATATATTTATTTTTTTTTTTTTTTACTTTTATCAAATGTTCAATGAGCAAAAACTGGCATATCAAGGCGATACTTACACAGGGAAAAACTTTTTTCATTGCATTTAAAACAATTTCATGACATGACTAAAAGGCGACATGGTGGCTCTGTGGTTACACTGTCGCCTTACAGCAAGAAGGTCACTAGTTTGAGTCCCGGCTGGGTCAGTTGGCATTCTTTGTATGCGTGGGTTTCCTCTGGGTGCTCAGATTTCCCCCACAGCCCAAAGACATGCAATATATACAGGTGCATTAAATAAACTAAATTGGACATAGTGTATGTGTGTGAATGTGAGAGTGTATGGGAGTTTCCCAGTACTGGGTTGCAGCTTGAAGGGCATCTGCCGTTTAAAACATATGCTGACGATTCATTCCGCTGTGGTGACCCCTGATGAAAAAAGGGACTAAGCCGAAGGAAAATGATTGAAGAATGACATGACTAAAAATGGTTGCATTATGCATGCCCGACCATGTGTGATGTGACTTTTTATGCAGCTATTTTATAAAATCACTTTTTATTACACATTACTTTCTTCCCAGAGGTTGTGGAATTTTCTGCCATGTCCTATTAGGAATGCTGCTACTTTTGAAAATTTCAAGAAATCTCTCAAGTATATCTTTTTAGTGAAGCATTAAAGTTATTATTTTATGCTGCGTCTCAATTCACATACTTAAATTATGCCATAAAAGTATGTACTTTTTTGTAAAGGAAAAGTAAATACTTTTAAGTGTGTAACAGAAGAGTAAGCAAGCTTTGGGCCACTTCGTTAACAAATCGTTATGTTGCTTAGTTACGTCCACTGTCAATCATCTCGACAAATCATTCACATTTCTGTCATATTTAATTTCCTACCTTATTGGAGATGCAGCAGCAGGATAATCTACCATTCGCAAGTCTTTCATGCAGAGAAATCTCCTCAGCTCTTTGGGTAATTATAGATTCAGAAGTTAATGTTTAAACATATCTTGATATAAGTTCACATTGTTGTTGTAGATTAAATATAACACAGAAAATGCGGTTCTAGTTGGCTAGATATTAATTCAAACAACTTTACCGAAGCCTCTCAACTTGACTGTTGGTTAGACGCGTCCGCCATATTTGTAGTTTGTTTACACTTTTTACCCTACTTTGTAGTTCTAAAAAAAGTTGCGTCCAATGTGCAATGTCTTGTGGGCAATATTAGTGGTTAGAGGATGGACGCTTCTAAACTTCGAGTTTTACTGGAAATAGTAAACCACCCGAGAACCTTTGGCATACTCTTTTCAACATACTACGGGACATACTAATTCTATTTTCAAATACTATTTAGGATATATAGTCTGCGAATTGGGATGCAGCTGAATTATGGATGAATTACCATGTTTGTAAACATTCAGGATGCGCGAGCAGCAAGGTTGCAGAAAAAACAGCGAGGGAATGACATCCGATGCGGTACAGAGTTTGTTGTTGTGTTGGAAATAAGTATTGATTACATATATATTATATTATTATTATTTACATAATGCTTTCAGCGTATTATAACAGCTTGTCACCCAGTGATAAGCACAGTTATTCAGCAAAATTAACGTTAACGTGAGCGGCGTCCGTCTGACAGGTCCATTTGCGTTCATTGAAACTAGGAGAGAGGTTAAACGCCTAGAGAGTCTTTGGATGACAACAATTTGGTTCTGTGTTGTCATGTGCAAGAAATAATGTTCATGATTAGCAGATACAAAACTTTGTAATGCTAAAAACATTTCTGAACTTTGTTCTGCCCAGCCAAAGACAAGGAAAGAAGATGGAGCTAAACAAGGCCTGGGTAATCATCAACAAGAAAAACAACTGCATTCTGACAGTGAACTGCACCTGTACGGCAGGGTATGTGAACTTACATTCTTACATTTCATTCTTTGCACTCAGTGTTCGCAGTTTGATTAACCATATTTAACTGTTTTTGCTGAAATCATTGCTGCAATCAAAAATGAGTAATGTGTTTGATTCAGCATAGCGTGAACTTACCTGATATAAAATGAGAGCTGCAGAGTCAAGCATTTTAATTAATTCGTCACTCTATTCAGCTCTCTTTTAGCCATAGACCTCTGCCATTGGCATTAAAAGCAGTGTGGTGTATGGTAAAAGTTAGGTTTTCTAAGTTTTTGAATTTGGCATCCTACCGCACAATACAACATGTTTCTATTGCCACCAGTCTCTTTTTGCAACCGAGAACCCGTGTGACGTAGGTTAGAAATTCCTCTATAGAGTTGTGTGTTGTTGTGAGTATTGTGTTGTCATGGTGATTGCTATTATTTTTATCATTATTATTATTATTATTTTCAAAAAGCTTGAATTTTTTTTTTTAATTGTCCCAAAACATGATTTTTGTGTAAAATTATCCACCGTAACGCTGTTTATTTGTTTTAATTTTTTTTTTAAGTTTAGTTGCACATTGTGTGAAAAAAAACAGTAAGGAAAAATCGTGGCCTACAGAGCAATCCTAAACGAGAAGAAGGACAAGATGAATTTGATTATAAACTCATATGTCCCTGCCTGTGTAAATATCAAAGATGAGGCAAAATGAAGTAGCTAAAAATGAAAATGAAATGGCGCTCCCTTTGCATTTTTTAATGCACCCAAACCTCAAATGATTGCCGACCCCCTAAGGATGTAGACGTCTTCAATTGCAACAATAGCACTGAAGGGCCAGACCACCGCTACTTTGGATAGTGCAACTTTGGGAAGAGCCTATTTCAGTGGAGAATCAAGCTACGGTCTTGTGAAATCATTGTGCTTCGGCTGCTCCTCACCGCCAGAGTAAAGTTGAGGAAATTACAGACGTGCTATAAAAACAAGATGTATTTCCAGCGGTTTCTCGTAATGGTGCTTACTGTTTACAGAACTGGTGACAACAGTCATTCCTTTGTATTGGCGTCGCTACAGTAGGTGTCCTGTATCGTTTCTGATGTGGTCGTGATTTGTAAGCCTCAGATGAGGCATGGAAAGACTCTTAACATCTTTATAGATCTTAGAGATCAAATCTATGAAGTGGCAGTGGGCAAGGGTGAGCTGTAGGTCATGCTCTATTGCCCTCAGATATTTAGGGCAACCGAGGCGTGACCCATTCGGTTTCAGGAAGTGTTTTTGTTGAATGAATTGAGTTCCAATTGAGGACAGGAAAGGGAATAATGTGCAGTGTCGTGAGCTTAAAAAGTATTTCACAACAGGAAAAAGGTTTCCAGGCTGTCAGCTTAAATGAGGTGCTCTTTGGTTGTGGTTTTACAGCTTTAGAGCACATGTTGGGAGTGTAGAGAGACAATGCAAGGGCTTTTCAGTAAAGCTTTTGTTTTCTGAAATCACATCTCCAATAAATGTCTCAGTAAGTTTTAGGCAGATGTCATATGAAGCAGGACTACAGAAACATTCATGTTGTCAGATTTATTAGTTACAGTAATTATTTAAAATTAGTTTAAAGGGTTCATCTTACTCACTAATAAAATACACATACTATTTTAATTAATTAGTTAAATGAATTTAATGACTCATTTTTAAATCTGTGTTCATACTAGATGCAATTCTTATTATTTTTATAACAAGGAAAAAATGTTTTTTTAACTATACCTTATTTTCTCCAATTTAATCTGATCACTTATTCTTTGACATATTTAGTATAGTAAGTGTATTTAATTTTGGCATAAATATTTCTGAATCATGATGGAGCAGTATTTTACCCATATTTTGTGCAAGTTATTTGAGCCATTAAATGGAGAGACTTATTTTTATTTATTTTTAAATTTAATTAAATGTAATTATTTTAGTTTGACAAATACAATATAAAACTACAAACATAACATAACAAAAATGCACACACAGGAATATGCAGCAATAGCCATAGAGCTATTAGAAACACAATACGACAGGACCCGTAGAAAGTTTGGTGAAAACAGAATACAAATAAATATCCATAAGGACATTATGTGATTCCAAATCTGAAAATATCACAAACAGAGATGTTTATATTGTCCTGATAGATACTTGCATTTATATAATCAATTTCATTAAAAATTGTAAACATTTTACATTATTTTATTATTATTTTTATTTTTATTTAAATTGTTCCCAGGTTCTAATGATCTAAAAGTTTTCCATTTATTCATTTTCCTTTGGCTTAGTCCCTTATTTATCAGGGGTCACCACAGCGGAATGAACCACCAACTATTCCGGCACATGTCGGATGCCCTTCCAGCCACAACCCTCACGTTCACACTCATACTATGGCCAATTTAGTTTATTCAGTTCACCTATAGCGCATGTCCTTGGACTGTGGGCGAAACCGGAGCACCCAGAGAATACCCACACGAACATGGGGAGAACATGCAAACTCCACACAGAAATCTCAACTGGCCCAGCTGGGACTCGAACCAGTGACCTTCTTGCCGTGAGGCAACAGTGCTAATCACTGAGCAACCGTGCTGCCTATTACTATAATTATTTTTTGTTATTTTTAAATCTATAGTTATTCTGGATAAAATTCTTATTATATTTAAAACAAGAACATTTTTGGAAATACTCTACTTGCCTAAATTTTGTTTAATCATTTATTCTTGTACATTTTTAGTATAGTACGTACTGTATGTTTAATTTTGGCATAAATATTTCTAAATAATTCTGGAGCATTATTTCAATTTCGTAAACATTTTACTTTATTTTATTTCATTGCTTTGCTTTGCTTTTATTTTTAATTGTTCCAAGGTTCTAACGAACTACAACATATTTAAAGTTTTTTAAAATTATTATTTAAACGTCAAATTATTTATAATAGTCACTTTGATCAATATGAATGTGTTTGTGCTTCAGTCACATGCTTTTGCTTGTTCAACAGTTTTATTTACAGTGTTGTTAATTTAGTGTCACTTTTGTAGTTAGCATTTTTATATTTGTATCCATTCATTTATTAATTTTCCTTCGGCTTAGTCTCTTATTTATCAGAGGTCGCCACAGCAAAATGAACCGCCAAATATTCCAGCATATGTTTTATCCAGCCACAACTTAGTATTGGGAAGCACCCATACACTTTCACATTCACACACGCACTCATACTCTGCGGCCGATTTAGTTTATTCATGTCTTTGGACTGTGGGGAAAACAGAGCACCCGTAGTAAACCTATACACGAAAATGGGGAGAGCATGCAAACTCCACACAGAAATGCCTAGCTGACCCAGCCCGGACCTCGAACCAGCAACCTTCTTGCTGTGAGGCAACCACTGGGCCACCATGTCATCCCCTATATTTGTATCACTCTCTGTAAATTTCTCATTCCTCCTCCATTGAAAACATGCGATGAAGACTACAACTGCATAAAAGGAAAATCATTCAAATAACTCAGCATGTAATTGCACTGTACAACAAGTTTCACTGACTGAAAGAAATTATAGGAGTCACACCAGGAAGAAATAACTCTTCAAGGTAACATTTGTGCACAATGTGGTGCCATTTGAGACCCAGTGTGAATTGAATTTAATGAAAAAAATGACATGCGTAAACCCAATCCAGCAGCATGTAATGCCGTGCAAGTGTTGACAGACCTTCCACCACGAGCAATTACACTTTTAGACCTGGTTTTATGTCACAGGATCAGTCGAGAGTTGAATATTATTCCTTGGCGCTGAGCAGGCGGTGTGAAACATGTTAGTGTCTATGTAAATGCACATGCTGAAGCCAAGTAAGAAAAGCAGAAAAAAAAGCAATGTTCTGCTCTGTGAAAATACTTTGATTTGCCACAACGTCCAGGTCTAAAGGTTATAGGTGCCACGGAAGAAGCTTTATTACAGTCAAGCAGGCGCACAGCTGAAGTCATGTATACGACTGAAAGCGATCCTGTCAGCCTGGGGTCCAGATTTGCTTTCAAAGCAAATACTGTTGCAAATTGCATCTGCCTTCATTTTCTGTAATTGGAAGATATTGGTCGAAAAAAGAAACGCCTGAAAAAGCACGGCAGTTGTTTAAAGCCGCAGAACACATCACCCATTGCACCAAATTGCGTCTTCGTAACTGCTTGTGTCAGAGATCAGTAGCCTTGAATTACTTTGTCAGAAATCAAAATAAAATGTCTGAACGGAGTAGTTCAGTGAATGCCGTTCTTTCTTGGAGGCAGGGATATGAGGGGAAACACAGGTCTACCTCATGTCACAGGTGCTCCAATGGCACGGAAAACATACGCACACAGTAGTTAAGCAGCACAATTTCGGTTTTCAAATGGCTGCTATTGATCTCTCCTTATGGTGACACTTCTGGCAAGAAGCGGAGCTGCTAAATCAACACAAAACATATGCTACCTTTTTTTCCTCACTTTTACTTTTAACACGTTTGTAGGACCAGTGAACATGAAGTGTCTTCTATATTAACTGCTCTGGTAGCAATATATTTATATATTACTATATTAATATTTAAAACTGTTTAAAATTTTTATACTATTTTAACTGTTTTTAAAATGTTTATATTTTGAATGCTTTAAATTAAATTTTATTCCTGTAGTGTTAAAGCTGAAATTTCATTACTATTATTATTCCAGTCTTTAAAAAATAATTGTTATATGTTGGTTTGATGCTCAGAAATCTTAATTATATGTTGAAAACGAACTGTTCTGCTTACAATGTTTTTTCTAGATTATATAATGAATAGAATATTAAAAGAAAATCCAGAAGAGCATTTAATAAATGTAATGCTTACTGGCAGAATAAAAAGTATTTATTTATTATTTATTTATTTATATTTATTTATTTATTTATTTATTTATTTATTTTAGTTTTTATTTATTAAGTAATTAATTAATTTGTTTATTATTTTATTCATTTATGTAATGTTGTTATTTATGTATGTGTTCATTATGTATTTACAAATGTAGGCAATTATTTATATATTAATTATTAATTACATTGTTTTATTAATTATGCATTCATGTATTTATTTTTTTTATTTGTTTATTTATGTATTTAAATATTTAAGCATTTATTTATGTATAAAGTAATTATATTGTTTATTTATTAAGCATTTATGTATGTATTTATTGTTTGTATACTATGTATTTGTTTATTTATGCATTTACAAATGTAGGTATTTTTTTATATATAATAATTAATTAAGTAAATGTTTATTTCTGTATGCATTTATGTTTGTATTTATTTATTTTTATTTGTTTATATAATATATATATATAATATATATATATATTATATAATATATATATATATATATATATATATTTATTTAAATAATAAATATATGTAAATATATGTATTTATTTTTTATTTATGTGTTTGTTTGTTTATGTATGTATTTATGTATTAATTAATTAATTTATTTGTTTATTTATTTATTTACATTACATTACTTTATTTCCTAAACTTTTGAAATATGTGTTAGTTGCATTGCCTTTTAGTAACCTCCCAACTCTACCAAACAGCATCTAGCGCTTGTTTAAAAAAAAGAATTAAATGTATGTGGTTGTTAAAGTTTTCCAGCAATGGGCCTTTGATATCCACATACAGTATCAAGTGACTGCCATTCAGGAGGACCTGGAAATAACAAATGCAAAATCCACCCAAATCCACAAGGCACAAGGAACCGCACAAGAAAGTACGACATTTTCTGGGTTCCCCTTATACACTATTACGCCAGCAGTGTCCTTTAGGAAACAAAACCCTCGGTAAAGCTTTGACAATGCACAACAGCCACAGAGGGGATGACATCAAGTTTAGGTTGTGCTGCTATAAACAAGCATTTGCTGAGTCCAGTTGGTGAATGCACTGTGTGGTAGAAACAGCAGAGTAAAAGCACACGCTGAGCCAGATCCACAGCTCCTCCGAGACCAATTGAGCACATAGAGAGAGAAAATAGACACAGCATATAAAACCACAGTAACCTTTAGAAATGCTACAAACACTCTCTGTGGTCATAAAACCGACTTAAGCTCATGAGTTTAATCCAAAGATAGATAAAGCGGATCTTTATTTTCTAATTCACTTTATTAAACATTATTTGAAGTATTTAATCTTTATTTGACTGACAGATTTTAGTTTTAAAATTAAATGCTGAATATTATTATCAATAAAAGTGAAATTCACCACACAGAGACGGACACAGCATTGTAGTATTGTTTTATGATGTATTTTTATTATTGTATAATTGACTGATATAATATATTCCAATAATTAAGGAGAACAAAAATACTAATTAGTTAACCTATATCTATGTTGAAGAGGGCGGCATGGTGGCTCAGGGTTAGTACTGTCGCCTCACAGCAAGAAGGTTGCTGGTTCAAGTCCCGGTGTGAGTCACTTGGCATTTCTGTATTGAGTTTGCCTGTTCTCTCCGTGCTGGGCATGGGTTTTAGTGCTCCGGTTTTCCCCCACAGTCCAAGACATGCGCTATAGGTGAATTGGGTAAACAAAATTGGCTATGAGTGTGTGTTATGTGAATGAGTGCGTAGGGTGTTTCCAATACTGGGTTGTGGCTGTAAGGGTGTCCGCTGCATAAAAAAAACATATGCTGGAATAGTTGTCGGTTCATTCAAACTGTGGTGACCTCTAAAATAGAGACTAGCCAAAGGAAAACTGAATGAATGAATGAATGTTTAAACAGTTTGTGAACCATTAAGGTATCATAACATGTTTGTTTTGGCTTTATGCATGTAAGGATGAAATGTATATTTAATCAACAATGCATGCATCTAGTTACATTTTTAGAAAATAGTATACTAGGACTGCACAATATATCATTTCAGCATAGATATTATCTGCAATAGTCACATTGCCAGGATCTTAAATGTCAAATATGTGTTATTATGACTAGGAGCTTGTAGATTAATAGCAAATTTAACCATTGTGGAGTTTATAGTTTTTTTTTATTTTCTGTTAAAAATATCAGTTAAAGTATTCAGGCACAAAAATCACATTAATAGCTTAGATTTCTTAATATTGGTGTCCAACTACCAGACAAAAGTAGCAGATAAAGCAACTATTCTTCCCTCTTATTTGAACATCCACCTGCTAAAAAACGTGTTTAAAGTTCATTTTCTTTACGAATAGAGTTATTCAATTCATCTGTTGAATTAGATTTCAGATCGCAAAAAACAAAAATACTGCAATGTGAGTTTTTTTCCCGATATCTTGCAGCCCTACTGTAGACATATACACATTATAATCTTTAAAAAACCATTATAAAAATAATGTAGCTTTACCAAAGATTAAATTAAATCACATTTTTATATTGAAGTCTGTCAAGTGTCATTTTTACTTTAGATTATAATATTACCTATTTGTGTCCAGCTGCTATTACGTAAGACTTGCAGACAAAAGTAGCTGATAAAGCACTTTTTCTTCTTATACAGTACATCCGGAAAGTATTCATAGCGCTTCAGTTTTTTCCACATTTTTTATGTTACAGCCTTATTCCAAAATGGATTAAATTCATTTATTTCCTTTAAAATATCTCATAATGACAATGTGAAAAAGATTTTTTGAAATTGTTGCAAATTTATTAAAAATAAAAACCTGAAAACATCACATGTACAGAAGTATTCACAGCCTTTGGCCGTGAAGCTCTAAATTGAGCTCAAGGTACATTCTGTTTCCACTGATCATTACCGAGATGTTTCAGCAGCTTAATTGGAGTTCACCTGTGGTAAATTCAGTTGATTGGACATGATTTAAAAAGGCATACACCTGTCTATATAGGTCCAGGGTTGTCAAAGCACAAACCAAGCATGAAGACAAGGAATTGTGGTGTAGACCTCTGAGAAAGGATTGTCTCGAGGCACAAGGCTGGGAAGGGTTACAGAAAAATTTCTGCTTCTCTGAAGTTCCAATGAGCACAGTGGCCTCCATTACCAATAAGTGGAAGATGTTTGGAACACACCAGGACCCTTTCCTAGAGCTGGGCCGCCCATCTAAGCTGAGTGATGGGGGAGGAAGGGCTTGGGTCAGGGAGGTGATCAAGAACCCGATAGTCACTCTGTCTGAGCTCCAGCGTTCTTCTGTGGAGAGAGGAGAACCTAACAGGAAGGACAACCATCTGTGGAGAAATCCACAAATCAGCCTCTATGGTAGAGTGATCCAGACGGAAGCCACTCCCTGCCTGAATTTCCAAAAAGGCATCTGAAGGACTCTCAGACCATAAGAAACAAATTCTCTGGTCTGATGAGACTAAAGTTGAAACTCTTTGGAGTGAAGCCAGGCATTACGTTTGGAGAAATCCAGCACCGCTCATCACCAGACTAATACCATCCCTACAGTGAAGCATGGTGGTGGCAGCATCATGCTGTGGGGATATTTTTCAGCAGCAAGAACTGGAAGACTAGTCAGGATAGAGGGAAAGATGCATGCAGCAATGTACAGAGACATCCTGAAATGAAAACCTGCTTCAGAGTGCTCTTAACCTCAGACTTGGACAATGACCCAAAGCACACCGCCAAATATCAGTAGAGTGGCTCACAACAACTCTGTGAATGTCCTGAGTGGCCCAGCCAGAGCCCAAACCTAAATCCTATTGAAACATCTCTGAAGAAATCTGAAAGAGGCTGTATCCGTCGCTTCTCATCCAACCCTGATAGCGTGTAAGAGGTACTATAAAGAGGAATGGGCAAAAAGTCTCAAAGACAGGTGTGCCAAGCTTGTGGCATTATATTCAAAAAGACTTGAGGCTGTAATGTCTGTCAAAGGTGCATCAACAAAGTATTGAGCAAAGGCTGTGAATACTTATGTACATGTGATTTTTCATTTTTTATTTTTTTTTATAAATTTGCAACAATTTAAAAAAATCTTTTTGTCATTATGGGGTATTGTGTGTAGAATTTTGAGGAAATAAATTAATTTAATCCATTTTGGAATAAGGCTGTAACATAAAAAAATGTGGAAAAAGTGAAGCGCTATGAATACTTCAAGATGCACTGTATGTATGTTTTCCCCCCTTTAAAATCTCGTTCATTTCATGAAGTTCATTTGAACTAGTTTATAAATAATTTATGCAGATGCACTTCCCTATAAAATCCCCCCAGCCATTCTGATATAATGAATTCTTCACAATAGAGTTATTCAATCCGTCTGGTGAAATAGATTTAATAATGCAATATGTGTTGTAGAAAAACAAATAATGCAATTGTGTTTCCAATATCATGCAGCCTTAAAATGGAGGACGAAACCTGCAAAAACAACAAATAAATAAATAACTGTGCAATAAACAAAATATATATATATATATATATATAATATATATATAATATATATATATATATATATATATATATATATATATATATATATATCCACAATTTAGTTATAAGTTATTTTTATCATTTGCATATTTATTTACTTATTGTTTTATTTATGCAGAAAATGTATGGATTTACTTACTCATTTATATATTTATTGTTTGTGTATTTATTTATTGTTTTTGCAGCTTTCGTCCTCCATAGGCTCTATAGTATACACATAAATACACATTATAAATCGGTCTATTTTTTTCCATTAGCTTTCTCTTAATAATAATGTCTATATTAAAGTTCTTTTTTCTTCTTTCTTTCTGTCTTCTTTCTTTCTTTCTTTCTTTCTTCTTTCTTTCTTTCTTCTTTCTTTCTTTCTTTCTTTCTTTCTTTCTTTCTTAATAAAAAAACCTGCATAAATAAATTAAAAACCTCACAGGATTTGGTCTTTGCCCTTCAATGACCCTTCTCACAGCATTAGCTATCGACGGTCACTGCCATCCACCAATCCGTTCACAAGGGCGGAGCTTTGAAAAACATGTCGTCACATATCGGAGCTGTACGATGTCACTTGGGAAGGTAAATGACTTTGTTTTCGTAAACAGCGCTTATTACATGTTTCAGAGTAATATGTAGTGATTCAATAGTCACCCGAGTTGTACAGTTTGTAAAGGTTATCGCTCCAAGTGTCTATTTGTTGTGCTTTTTCTTTAAGACAAAATGCTAGCCTGTTAGCATACGTAGGCACAGCTTAATAACAGAATCTGTGTTTTACGACTGTCATTCGCAAATTTTACAATGTGTTTTGTGTTTGAATATCATGTTGTACATGCATAATGCTGAAAAAATAGTTTGATGTCTGGTTTGTTTTGGGGAAAATGAGGATTTACAAAGACCAGATGTGAAATACTAATGCATCTCATGTAATATTTGTATGTACAGTCAATCAGAATGATTCACTTTACTTGATAAGATCATCATCATCATCATCATCATCATCATCATCTCCATCTCCCTTTGTTTTTGTGATTAACCTGATGAAATCTGATATTTTAATTCAGTTCAGTAATCTACAAATTTAGTTTGCACATTATCACATTATGCACATCTTATTGTACTGATATGATATTATCTATAAAACATAAACCTCTAGATGTGAGAAAATATTTGACAGTAAGGCATATATAAGGTTGATTGTCATAATAATAAATATTATTAAATATCAGACATTAGCTTTTCATTCATACATTTTCTGCTCAGGTGAAACATTAATAAGTAGAAATAAACATTACAATTATTAATAATCAGTAAGTACATAAGATTTTTTATGGCCAAATTTTGTTTGTTTGTTATTTTTTAGTTGCGCATTTACATTGATTATAATTTAGCTATTACCTAAAGTGTTTTATGTTCGCGCGTTCGTTCACTGACAACTTCTGACACGCTCCCTATAGTGTTTACTAGGCATGGGATGATAACTGTTTTCAAGGTTTACTGCGGTTTGGAAAAGTCAAGGTATTAAAACCGCAAAAATGTTATGTTATACTGTTTCTAAGGTATACTTAGACGGTTTATAAATAGGTTTTTTTTTATGTGTTTTTTAGGAAATCTGTGTTTTGCTAATGAAGCTAGTAGAAGTCAGTGGTTTATTTTAAATATGTAGCATGTTTACTGTTCCAAAATATTATAAATGTTTCATAAAATGTAATTTATTGTGTTAAATGGGAATTTTTATTTTTACTAAGACATTAAAAAAAGAAATTATTTTTAGAGCAGTAAACACAATACTGTGAAAACCGTGATATTTTTTATCCAAGCTTATCATACCGTCAAAAACTTGTACTGACCCATGCCTAGTGTTTACCATGGTACTTTGTGTATTCGGTATGAAATTGCATGCAAGTATAACTTGAAAGGAACATTAGCACTATTTATGTGACTGTGAACAATGTTGTGATTTAATAGTCACTGGCTGCTAATATTATTTCACTATTTCGAATTAGCAAAGAAAACTTTTCTGAATTATATTATTGTGTCACCAATTATAGTTGACCAGGAGCCACAGAACACATGCAATTTGTAGAGTCACTGCTAAGTTTAACCACAATAGAGTTAAATTTATCATTTGCATGCATTTTTAGGAGAGTTCAAAACATTTGGGCACAAGAAATTATGATGTTTAGAGATATAACAAAAATTAACTGTATTATTCATATGATTTGTGCAAAAAATGATTTATTCTTGTTTCTAGTCAAATTGCATGCAAGTATGACTTGAAACAAGACTAGCATTTTTTTTTATTTGACTGTGAACAATGTTGTACTTTGATAATCGTTGGCTACTAATGAGATTTCACTATTTAGAATTAGCAAAGAAGACTTTTCTGGAATTATATTATTGAGGAGAAGTTTGAATGTGTGAATATAACATAAACTTCAACTCAAATTTATGCGTTCATCTTTTTGACACCATTATCAGAATTACTGTCATCATCAAGGCTTTTAACTTCATATATCACAAGCATTTTTTTATGTTGTTGTGTTGATTAAGCAAGAAATATCACCAGGAACATGTGAGTCTAAGTAAGCATTATATTTTTGAAACAAGCAGGAAGGTGAATAAAGCAGCAGTTAAAATAACAAGTTAATTATTGATAAAGAAAATAAATTGCTGCTCAAAATTTCTGCCAAGTGCTAATGCATTTCTTTATGGCATTTCAGAGATGCGTGACAAACTCCGGAAGTGGAGGGAAGACAATTACAGGAACAGTGAGCAGATTGTGGATGTCGGTGAGGAGTGATTAATGAGCATGCGTCTAAACTGGGAGATGACAGTAAGTACAATTACAGTAAACAAAAGTGTTGCTATATCAAAACAAAGAAACATTCTGCCTCTGTAACACTGTAGTGCTTTATATTAATGCATTTCGTAATTGAAGCAGTTAAGATGATGCCCCGCCTGACAAGAATCGGATGTGTTTTTATGCACACATGGACACTAAGCAGTAGGATAACTGACAGATATTTATATATAAATAGGCTGTATAGCTATATACTTTTATTGCATGGAACCATCATAGTGCTCGCAAAACACCGAGCCCATATTCCCATTACACAAATAATAGGAACATTTCCACAGCAGTCCAACTGAAGCTTGACAGTAATTGTCCTGAAATTTATTAAAGGTGGTTATTTTGTTATGAAAGCCATGTTTTGATGGCAGCAGCACAGTGATTTAAAGAGGATGAATTTAGAGTGCTGCTTCTTGGAAAGGGTTTGCTATGAAAATGAGAGATAAAACATGCTGAGAAGTTGTGTGCCATTAAAAACTTATTAATATTATTTTTTAAGTAAAATATATAGATAAGCTTCTCTGAGTGACTAGTTTGGGTTTTGTGGGGCTTTAAACAGGCTGAGCAATAAAAGTTCAGTGGTGGAAGCCATTAACCTTTATTTTCCTTTAGGCATTGCATTAAAAAAAGGGGGGGGTTTATAGAAAATTTCATCAACATTTAATCATCAGATTTAAAAAACAAGAAGTTTGGATTAAGTTCTTGGATTTACTGTGTTTCACTACTTGTAGAAGAATATACAGTCACCGGCCACTTTATTAGGTACACCTGTCCAACTGCTCGCTAACGCAAATTTCTTATCGGCCAATCACATGGCAGCAACTTAATGCATTTAGACATGTAGACATGGTCAAGACGATCTTCTGCAGTTTAAACTGAGCATCAGAATGGGGAAGAAAGGTGATTTAACTGACTTTGAACATGCCATGGTTGTTGGTGCCAGACAGGCTGGTCAGAGTATTTCAGAAACTGCTGATCTACTAGGATTTTCGCGCACAATATCTCTAGGGTTTGCTGAGAATGGTCTGAAAAAGAGAAAATATCTAGTGAGCATCAGTTCTGTAGGCGCAAATGCCTTGTTGATGTCAGAGGTCAGAGGATAATGGCCAGACTGGTTCGAGCTGATAAAAAGGCAACAGTAAGTGAAATAAAAACTCATTACAACAGAGGTATACAGAAGAGCATCTTTGAATGCACAAAATGTCCAACCTTAAGGTGGATGGGCTACAGCAGCAGAAGACCACACCAGGTGCCACTCCTGTCACCTATGAACAGGAAACTGTGACTACAATTCACACAGGTTCACCAAAATTGTACAGTAGAAGATTGGAAAAGTGTTGCCTGATCTGATGAGTCTCGATTTTAGCTGCAATATTCGGATGGTAGGGGCCAGAATTTGGTGTCAACAACATGAAACCATGGATCTATCCTGCCTTGTATCAATGGTTCAGGCTGGTGGTGATGTAATGTTGTGGGGGCTCTTTTCTGGCACACTTTGGGCCTATTTGTACCAATTGAGCATTGTGTCAACACCACAGCCTACCTGAGTATTGTTGCTGACCATGTCCATCCCTTTATGATCACAGTGTACCCATCTTCTGATGGCTATTTTCAGCAGGATAATGCACCATGTCATAAAGCACGAATCATCTCAGACTGGGTTTCAGACTGGCCTCCACAGTCACCAGAACTCAATCCAATAGAGCACCTATGGGATGTGGTGGAACGGGAGATTCGTATCATGGATGTGCAGCCGATAAATCTGCCGCAACTGCGTGAGGCTATCATGTCAATATGGACCAAACTCTCAGGAATATTTCCAGTACGTTGTTGAATTTATTACACGAAGGATTAAGGCAGTTCTGAAGGAAAAAGGGGGTCCAACCCGGTACTAGGAAGGTGTACCTAATAAAGTGGCCGATGAGTGTATATTCAGTTGTTTCAAAAGAAAATGTGTATGTAAGCATATATAATTACTGTAATATATATATGTATATGTATATATATACGCCACTTTCTTGGTTTAGGTCTTTAAACTTAATGTCCAATGCTTATTCAGTTTATTAACATTTAGTTCGTAACATGAATAATTTTTAATGTTGTCAAAGTATGCTGTGAAAATGTTCATGTTAGTTAATTCATCTATATTTAACAAATGAGACCTATAAAGTTTCGCTTATAAAAGCAAGCACATGTGTAATTCTGTAATTGCTTCTACTTTTTGTGTCCAAAGTCATTACTTTTCTTGTGCTTTTCTTTTCTCAGATGGTTCTGTTTTAAATTCACAGCATTACAGGCCATAACATTGTAATATTTTCTGCAAAAAGTGCCTTAACTGAAAATCATGATTTTGTTTTGACTAAATTAGTGTCTTTTTTTCATTCATTGTGAAATCAAAATATGTTTATTTTTCTTTTCATTTTGATGTTATTTTATTTACACTACCGGTCAAAAGTTTGGGGTCAGTAGGATTTTAAATGTTTTAAAATAATCTATACCTGCTCAGCAAGGCTGCATTTATTTAATCAAAAACCAGTACGGATTGTGAAATGTTATTGCGCTATAAAATAACTGTTCAAAAGTAGTTTATACTTTCATTTAATAATTTATTTCAGTGACTTTAAAGGTGAATTTTTCAGCTTCATGACTCCAGTCTTCAGAGTTACATGATCCTTCAGAAATTACTCTAATATTAATTAATATTATATATATTTTTAATAAATATTTAATATTTTATTTATTATTATTTTTTTTACATTTTTTACACCGCCTTGATGAAAGAATAATAAAAAACATGAAAAAACTGGCCCCAAACTTTTGATTGGTAGTGTGTATTATTTAGAAAAGCTCTGTCATTTTTTTCTTCCACATTAAGTTGTTTCATATAACTTTTTAAAAATGTGTATCAGACACAAATTTGCTTTACTTAAATTCAGTTCAACTCCTTACTTTATTATTTACTTCTGTTGCCGTAAGGTGAAATAAAGGAAATGTCACTCACCCTCACTGATAATATCTGAAGCAATGTGTGTTCTCTGAAAAATATTTAGATCTAAAAGTTCTTAAACCAACACTAATTTTGATCAAATAAGCTTTTCTCACTAGAAACATATGAACATTATGACTGATCGCACAGTGGGTTGTTAAAAGTCTTTTTTATCATGATTTTATTAGTAACATGGTGCCATTTTAAATTTTAAATTTCCGCATCGGATTACCAAACTCTATTACCAAGGTAGAGTAACTATGTTGATTGTATGTAATAAACTGAAAACAGTATAAAATTGCAATTGACAACCTATAAAGAAATCTTTTTATTTATTTCAAGTAAAAAAAAAATGTTTTCAATAAAATACAAATAATTTCTGCTAGTAAGTGAACAGTTTATTTCCTTAACTCTCTTTTATTATATATTGCTGCACAATATATTGTTTCAGCAACGATATCGCAATATGTGCATCGGCAATAGTCACATCGCAAGATTCGCAAAGTTGAGTCAGAATTATAGTTCCGTACAGGAGCCACAGAACACATGTAATTGTAGTCACTGCTAAGTTTAACCACAATAGAGTGAACGTTATCATTTACTTGTGTTTTTTGGAGAGCTCAAAACATTTGGCCACAAGAAATTATGATGTTTAGAGGTATAACAAAAATTAACTATTTATCAGATGATTATTGCATATTATCATTTTTGTCTTTACAGTCCAAATGTCTACATTTCAAAGCAAAGTCAGATTATTTATGTACCCCATTGGCAGATAATGTTGCTTGTTTAAGGAAAACTCTTCATTTTTACTTATTTCTTCTGAAGGTGAAAACAAACAATATTTTTACTTATTTTGATACTTGAAGAATTTTTAAATATTTGTACTAAAAACGAGACAAAGCAACGTAAGAAAGGTTTTTTTTTTTTTTGCATTGTGATTATTTCATTTCTGTACCTGAATACTGATAGACTCCACAGAATACTGTCAAACAGACCACCTTGTAAAACTGTATTCATATGCAATATTTATAGATGAAAAATAAAACATCGCATTATCATGTTTTTCCAATATCGTGCAGCCCTATCTCCAATTACAGAGTATGAGTTTGGGTGAACACTGTGTTGTTGCTCTCATAAAAATATTGCATGACCTCTTGAATATGACTATAGCAGAAGTTTCTTTTCCTGCTTCTTGATTTGTCCTCAAGTGTCTGATAGCTACATTCTCTCCACATCAAAATGAGGTTATAGCGGAAACAGCAGAAACATTTCAGATGGCTTGATATTTATTTGCTTTGGTCAGTTCTGGGTTTTTAAGCCAGACAAGCAGATGAAGTCCTGCAATCGTGTTGTCAAACAAGAGCCCGCTAAAGCCAAGACTCTCTTCAGCTAAAATCATTATCTCAGAGGTGATCCAATCCTTCATACTCGCTCTAAAACTCACTCCTATAGTTGACAATTTTGGTTTACCGATTGGCCAAATTGGGCTCTTTTCTACTCAAATTGAATTTAAACCTTTCTTTCTCTTCATCCATATTGTTATTTTAAAACCACATGTAATCTCAAATAACTATTATTAATAGCCTTTTGGCTGTTCGTCAGAGAACAACACCACTGTTTTAGGAATCTTAGCAAACAACAATGACACAGCCAAGGATTAAGTCGCCAAACAGCCCTCAAAAACACATTTTCTGCGATACAAGCAAAAAGAAATGTCATGGCTTTAGGACGTTTTATATCTAATGAAGGAAAAATAAAGCAAAGACACAAATGAATAGTACTTGCTGTGCGATAATCTGCATTTTATAAATGTACAGTGTAAACATTTTTGTTATTGTGATTTTATAATTCTTTCATACTGTCTTTAAAGAGTGGGGTAAATACTTTACACAGCTTGTTTTTATTGAAACCAGCTTTTAAATTGGCTGTGAAACAAGATGGTAATTATCAAAGCAAGACTTGGAATCATAAAAACAGCACAAAAAAACTTTGTTTGTTTTGGCATATCAGTTTTTTTTTCGTGTTCAGTGGGATTTTACAGTTCTTTCCCAATTAGCACATTTGAAATCATTCAACCGGCAGACTCGGGCATGCTTGTCTGTCATGGAGCATTACTTTCATTAATTGGATCCATTAGCCAAGCCCACTAATCAGTTTCATTTATTGTAAGTAGAGTAAAGCCCCTCGCTTTGTTATGGTTGCCAGTTAAACGTTAAATGTGGCCATCTTGAGAACGACTTAAGCATTTAATTGTAGGAATTTCAAATTCCAGCAGTTTGTCAAGGTAACGACGCACTTATTCGGGACGAGACGCCGATAGCTGTGCGATTTCAGCACGCAACGCATGTCATGATGAATAGAGGGTGAAATTCGCTCACCCTTTGCGGTCTTTGACTCAACTGATACATAAAACTGATGAATTCGCCAAGGTTTTCTTGTCACAATTCAGCATCTAAGTTTTGTTTGGCGGTGCGGCGTGAATTTCCTGAGCGTTTCCATGAGACTTGCCAAATCGCCCACACTCGGAGACAAACTGCGTCGCTGACAGATGCTAAAGATCGTCTTTTCTAATGACACAGAGAAGAAACGTCACCATTTGCTCGAAGGAGTTCACATGGGCCGGATGTTCATTCATCATTTTTTTGCTGCCATGTTGAAAAAATGGACTTACTAATATGGTGTCATGTTATGTTTGTCTCCTGTGCTCAGTTTGGATAATTTACGAGCAGGTGATGATCGCCGCGCTGGACTGCAGTCGTGATGATCTGGCCTGGGTGAGTAACACTCCCAGAAATCATTTTGTCCATTGGAAAAGCATCATTTTATAAAATGGAGCAAATTACAGCATTTGTGAATCAGAAAAGGGAACATTTTATTTTGTAATGGACCAATTTAGACTTGATCTGATTTTTAAAGTTAACATTTTGATGTACTCCCTGCCTGTACATAGTTTTTCTCTCGACCTAATTTGGTTTGTAACATATGTTTTTTCTTTCTGCCTGTTATTTAAATGATTTTTCTTTCATTCTTATTCATACAACATATGTCCGCATGCACTTTTACAATTAATGTCTGAATTATTAATAATTATTATAATTATTATTTCTTTTCAACGGAAAGAAGTTTTTTCAACACATTTTTAAACATAAAACCTTTAATAACTATTACTTTTTTAACATATTTGCCATGATGACTACATAATATTTTACTTGATATTTTATTAGATAGTAGATTCAGCTTAAAGCAGGTTGTCATGATACTGAAAATCGAATTTTTTTTTTTTAAATTTGTACTTTTTTTTTTTTTTAATTTGAAATTTTCCATTTCCCGCAAACATTTGAGCACTGTTGAGCATACTGTTAAACACCACTGATTTGCCATTGTGTTTACGTGCTCAACAGAAATGACGTTGATTAGCTGGTTTGTCTATAACCTGATATACGAGCCAGTCCTGTGGTTAGACTCAGTAAACAGGGGTGAGTTTGGTGAACTGATGACCTTCACGGCCGATTACAGTCATTTCTGTTGAGCGCTCAAATGTTAGCGTGAATGTTTTTAAAATTTTTTGGCGTTTTTAAAATTTATGTATCGATTGGCACCGAATTCCAGTATTGTGACAACCCTAGTTTAATGTGCAATTTATAGATTTATTAAGGTTAATTAGGTTAACTAGGCTAGTTAGGGTAATTAGGCAAATTATTGTATAAAAATGGTTTGTTCTCTAGACAAATGAAAAAATATTGATTGATAACGATGCTAATAATATTGACCTTAAAATGGCTTTAAAAAATGTTAACAACTGCTTTTATTCTAACCGAAATAAAACAAATAAGACTTTCTCCAGAAGAAAAATTATTATAGAAAATACTGTTAAAATTTTCTTTCTCTGTTAAACATCATTTAGGAAATATTTAATAATGAAAAAAAAATCGAATAATTCTGACTTCAACTGTATGTAGAAATGTATATATTGCTGAAAGAGTAAGTGTGTGCTTATTAGGGATGCGAATAACAACACTATAAATTAGAGATGCTCAGTTCAGTTCAATTTTGCCAACCGTCATCTGTTCATTAATCAAATATTAACCGTTAACTGGTCAGATTAATGTTAAATTATTATTTATTTTTAAGTGTCTATTTTGTGACATTAAATATTGCATTTTTTAAAAACTAATTTATCTTAACATACGAACAGCAGCAAACGGAACATAACAGAGCATCTTCACGCACCTGCAGTGTTTCCAACAACATATAAAGAAAGAATAAACTAAATAAAAAAAAAAAAAGAAATAGGCCTGCCCTAGATATTTTTCACTTAAATGACAAATTTAGAAAATGAAAACACTGACTGAATCCTTTTTAAAAACCAGCATAGACTGTTTCTTCCAATTAAGTTTTTTTTTCTCCCGTCAAATAAAAATATCAGGCTACCTCAAAACGATCACTCCACAGAAAATATGCATTTAATTCATGCTCTGTGGTTATTATTATATCACAAAACCTTTGTCAACATTTTTAGTGGAAGTCAATAGTTTAAAGACTATGTCTTATGATGATGACTAATTTCCTCTGTCTTTCACTCGTCTCACTCGTGGTTCATGTGCAGGCGCTGCTTGTGATGAAAGACAGTGACAATGAACATTAAGGCTAATATGTTGACTTTTTGTAAAGTATAGGCTGCTATAGCATATAACACTTTTGTTGTTTACATTTGATATTGCATTCTTTTGCATACATGTTTAATAAGCTGTAAAATTAAAGCATCAGTTTAATATCATCATTAAAAGTTCTCCGTAGTCATCTTGAAAACACAAACACTGCTGTCACCTCAACGGATACCCTGTCTCTGCTGTCATGTAATTGAAGAATGAAAAGATGGGACTGACGTAATGCGCTTTCCCTGCTCAGAGTTGATTTTTATTTCAATTGCGAGCACACAGCGTGCAATACCAAAACGTGAGGTGTGAAGCGCGCAAAACGCTCGCAGCTGTTAGTAAACCATTCAAAAGTTGTTCTCTCAATGCAAAAAGCTTGTTCGGTGATTGGACCCCTTATGCAGCCAAACCTTAAAAATATATAAAATAATGTTTTTTCATCATTGAACTGATACCATTAATCAGTTACAAACGCTCCCTTCCGGTTAACGGTTAATCGGTTATTTTGAGCATCCCTACTATAAATAAACAGTGTTACTAACGGTGATGCTTTTTCAGTAACAAGTAATCAAATAAGTTTCTGTTTCCCCATTACAACGTTGTTACCGTTACTGACAGTAAAATGCGCGCTACTATAATTGAGAACACTGAAGCGGTTTGCATGCGTGTAGCATCTTTCAGCTATAGGACCTCTCTGGAGTGGCTGTGTGTGATGATGATTGGTGTGTTTGTGAACGTGGTGTAATTGAGAACGCGATGATTGGCTTATACAGAGTACATTTCTATCATTTGCCAGTCAGAGGTAGTACAGTACGGGTGTTTACACAAGCACACGCTAGGTCAGTGTCACACAACAACCAGGAGTCAGGCAAATCCAACAAGTTCAAAGACAGCATTTGCAAACTGGAAATATATGCACTACTTTTCCCTTAAAGTTCTAAACCATCAATTGTGTTTTATTGTGCAACAATAGTAATGATAATATTTGTAATGATATGCTTAATTTGATGGTTGTCTCTCACATTGTACCACAACAACTTTAAAATGGTGTAGATTAGTATACAATGTTTTATATTTATTTTAAAGTCATTTGACAAATTAGACTTTTTTAACTTTTAACTTTTTTGCAAGCTGTTTGGACAGAACTGTAGGTATAGTGTCCACTGTCATATTGGGGTGATAAAACACAATAAGTCTCTTTTTTTAAATTTTTTATTTCCTGACATTAAAATAGCATCCAAATCCCTCCCATTTTAAGGCAGACCGGAACTTGATGTAGGAGTGCAGTTTCCCCGCCCACCGAATTGATTGACAGGCCCGTATTAAAATGGGTCCTTAGTAATGCGTATAATCATATCAACATTTTATTAAAATCTCTGTTCAGCTCGCTGTGCTCATCAGTCATCATCAAATGCGATCAAGAGTGAGTTTTACAAGTTTAAAACTTTTTAAAACAGTGCATGTTTGTAATAAGTCAGTAAAATTTCTACAAAGTTCATCACCATAGCCGCATAGCATCAATACAATTATAAAAGAATACGCTTCAATCCCAGTTTGTAGACTTAAATCAGGTTTATTTTGTACATTAACATAATGGATATCCATACAGCAGTGGAAATTAACTTGTTTATTGTCACATTTGCCATGCAAAAAGAGTGCAAAGCTATCGTTTGTGTGTGCGCGTGAGCGAACTTTATAACGATATTGTGTGTGACTCATCGCTTCAGAAAGGCTTAAACTAACTCCACAACAAATATATCAAATAACCATTGTGAAAGTTCTAACTGTATAAAGGAGATCTGCTTCATTCTTGTCTATCACTGAGCTGTTTGTCTACGTGTAGGCTATGGCTGTGATAAACACAACGGTGGGTGGGGAGAACCAGCTCTTTAGCATTAAAAGCACAGGTAACAAAAACAGCTACACTGTTAAAGCAGCTACCATTTTCCAGATTTAAAAAGGTATAATAAATAATCTGATGGGTGTTTTGAGCTGTAATTTACAGGCACATTCTGGAAACACAAAGGATTTATATTAAATCTTGAAAAAGGGTTAAAATTGGTGCCCTTCAAAGTAACGCAGTAGTTACTTTCCTTGGTAGTTAGTTACTTTTATTATTATATACAGTGCTCAGCATAATTGAGTACACCCCATTTTGAAAATGAATATTTTTATCCATTTCTCAGGTAATATAGACGATATATTTTGGTGAGTTTAAACAAAACAGATTGATTAAACGGATATATTTATCAAAATGATATTTTCGGCTCCAAACTTATTTAGAAATTGAAAGATAATACAATTAAATTCAAGCTAAATATTGCAAAAATAAATTACAGCCTACAAAATTTCAACATTTTTGTTTCTCTTTTTTTTCCCTCTTTTTTTTTTTAAATTTGTATTTAGTATTTTTCTATAACATATAAATTCAGGTGTACTATTTTTAGGACCATTATCGTAAGTTATTCTGTTAGATAAGCTCCAGATTTGGCTTTAGTACTAACTAATTTAATGTATATGCACATATATAATATTATAGCGTCCTATTAAAAATATGAATTTAAAATATTGCTTGAAGGGGCTAATAGTTTTGACCTTAAAATTAAAAAAAAAAAAATATTAAAAACTGCTTTTGTTCTAGCTGTAATAAAACAAGTAAGACTTTCTCCAGAAGAAAAAATATCAGACATACGCTGAAAATTTACTTGCTCTGTTAAACATCATTTGGGAAATATTTAAAAAAGAAAAAAAAAATCAAAGGGGGGCTAATAGTTCTGACTTCAACTGTATCTGATGAACGCTTAACACTATTTAAGAAATAAATTTAAAAAATATATAAAAAAAAAAGGATAAATCATTTTGCATCATTTTGCAATTTACTTTTGGAGAAATAATTGACTTGGGATTGAAATAAAGCATAGTTTCAGCAATTAGGATTTTCCTTGTTGACTTGAGACACCTACAGTAGTAGTGGCTAGGAAAACAGTGGGAAAACCCGTCTGTGAGCATGATGGGTCAGCCAGGCTAAGCCACAGAGCAAACTTTCCATCCTAACCAGGAAAACATTGGATTTGACACTAACCATTCCATACCAAGTCACTGTGAAAAAAACAGGGGCCTGTTCATCTCAGTGGGAAAGAACTGGTAAAAGTAGCATCCTGCTTCTGCTTTTTATAGTAGCCAGTGTGGAATTGTGGGATCCCGCTGTGTAGTGTTCTGAATTCTCACCCACGTCACTTGCAATTTTTCACGTCTTCCCTCACAGCTGTATGGCCGACCTGTTTATTATGGCACCCATGGACAGGAAAGTTACTGTTTCATTTTATGGTCGGCAGAAACCTTCGCTGGGATATTGTCTTGTCAAACTAGTCACATCACACTTTTTAGAGTAGATCTATAAAGTTTTTAAATGCTGTGGAGGAAAAAAAATTTAAGCCCACATTTCATCACCCTTGAGAGTCGTAGAATAGTTTTCAAGTACTGCGTAATCCAGTTGGCTTTGCATAGTCTCTAAAATGGGGCATAAAATAAATGAATTTGTTCTATGCGCAAATAACTCATTGTAAAAACACGATTCCTTGTTGAATATAAAACAGTTGTTTTCTGCCAAAAAAAATAAGAATTGTGTTTTTTCAACTCATTTTAAATAAGTAATTTGAATAAGCAGCAAAAGTCTTTTTTTGAGTACTGATTTTTAAAATGATGTCTGGATTTTTTTATGTTTATGCTTTAAAATGTGACAAATAAGATAATAGTTCTTTTTGTTAAGCAATTTATTGGTCACTAGATTAAGTTTTTATTATAAAAATACTGTTGCTTATATTTTTGTTTATGAATAATATTCGATACCTCAGCTTTCGTTTATTCCAAATATTAATATTAACATGAATTGATTCTAAAAGAAATGTGTAGTTGTTTAGTCAAAAGCAAAGGCTTACACTAGGTGGTAAATAAGTAATGTTTCCTATTTTAAAATTTGGGGTCGGTAAGAATTCTTTTTAAATGAAAGTAAACAAATTTAAACAAATAAAACAAATTTATGTGGATTGGACATAAAACATTTAAGTTAACCTAATTGATTTGTATTAATTTCTTTTAGCAAATACACTCAAGTTCTGGTCCTCAAAGAAAGTTGAAAATTAAACTAATTAAATTAAAATCTAAATATGTGCTGCAAAATATGCTGGATTCCATTCATTTCCTTCATGTTGTCTTTACACAAATTGATAGTGTTAACTTAATTGTTTTATTTTTAATCAACTTAAATTAATAAAAACCCTTAAAAAAAAAAAAAAAAAATCCCAAAAAAACTTAAAAATTCAGCTCATTTTAAGTAGTTTTAGAGCAGCAAAATCTTTTTTTGAGTTTTTAGCTGTTTACCATATCAGCATGTAATAATGATTTTAATAAATGGTTTAATACTGAAGTAATGACTGCATAAAAATTAATCTTTACCAGAACAAGAATAAACAAACATGTCTTCGTAGTAACACCTATAATCATATCAACAAGACAGGACATGCACAAAGCAACTGGGATTAAAAGATCTCTTCAGCTCTCTGTGTTCAGCAGCACCTCAAGAATGAGTTTTACAAGTTTAAAACGTTTTTAAAACAGTGCATGTTTGTAATTAAGTAAAGATAGTAAAATCTCTGTTATTCATCACCACAGCTGCATGTCAGTACAATTATAAAAGAAGAAGCTTTAATCCCGGTTTGTGGACGTTAAATCAGGTTTATTTTGTACATTAACATAACGGCTATCCATACAGCAGTGGATATTCACATGTATCCTGTCAAATTTGGATGCAAAATCAGTGCAAAGTTAAACGTGTGTGTGCGTGAACTTTGTAACGACATAGTGTGTGACTCATCATTGCAGAAAGGCTTGAATTAACTCCACAACAAATACATCAAATAATCATTGGTAAAGTTCTTACTGTAGTATATATTACGTGAGATCTGCTTTCTTCATGTCTGTCACTGTGCTGTTTATCTGACGCAGCCGGAGATTGAGGCACAATCTGACAGGCACATGGGAACGGTGGGTGGGAAAGCTTGCTCATTTGCATTAAAGGCACAGGCAACAAAAACAGCTACAATGTGTTTAAAACAGAAAATTCCAATATTCTGAAAGGTGTAATAAATAATCTGATGGGTGTTTTGAGTTGAAACTTTACAGACATATTCTGGAGACACAAAAGACTCATCTTAAATCTTGAAAAAGGGCTAAAATAAGTGCGCTTTAAACAATAAAGCAGGTCATTTTTAATTGCAATAATTTTACAATATTATAGCTTTTATTGTATTTTTGATCAAGTAAATTCAGCCGGGTTGAGCATGAGACCCCTGTCAAAGACATTTAAAAAATTATTTTGAAAAATTATTTTGAACAGTGACGTTGTAAGTACATTATCATTGATATTATATCCAAATATGCAGGGAAAATAACTTTTTCGTCTAATTTCATTCACACCAGCAGCTTGAGCTTAAAACAGCACTTTCTTTATGACAAACCATGGCAGACATGGGAAACGTTTGGAAAACCAGTTTGCGGAGAGTGTTCGGAAAACTTGCATGTTCGGTTAACCCCACTGTTGTTGTTGTTTTTGTTTGCGTAGAGTTGCCTACAGGAGCTGAAGAGGCAGTTTCCAGACAGTCACAGAGTGAAGCGATTAGCAGGGATGCGGCTGGAGGCTCTGGAGAGGTAAGACACTCACCGCAGCACCGTCTTAACACCACGTCCTTGGATTGGGTGGAGGAGGAGGAGGGCTGTTCTGGGATGGAAGTGGCAGGATACGTGGGAAGGGAGGCTGTTTATTTTGCAAGCCACCGTTCCTTCTGCTAAGTGGAAAAGCAAGAGAGAACGTCTCAACCCTCGGTAGTCCTGTGGCTCTTTTGCCTGAGCGAGGAATTTGGAAGGCGGAAGTGGTCTCTCCCGCTATTATTCTGGGGGTCCCTCTATGCTTTTTTCACCTCTGTCTTTTTATTTGCCTCTCTGGTTGGGAAAACAAGGCCAGCCATACCAGCAAACATAGTACCCATGGTCAGCGTTTCCTCTTTCAAAGGATTTTGCCCTATCTCAATGGTGCTTTTTATGGTTGGTCTTAAAATGTGGTGTACAATGGAGCCAATACTTAAATAATATAACTACAAATTGATCTTGGATGACGTTAAAGAATGTTGTTTTTATTTTTATTTATAGTTTAAAATTGTGTGTGTGTGTGTGTGTGTGTGTGTGTATATATATATATATATATATATATATATATATATATATATATATATATATATATATATATATATATATATATATATATATATAAATAAATGGTAACCAGTGGGGATAGTAATGCATTACATTATTGAGTTACTCGCCAAAAAAAGTAACTAGTTGCGTTACTTAGTTACTTTTTATAGAAAGTAATGCATTACGTTACTTTTGCTTTACTTTTTCTGACCTGGCTGAGGCTTGATCTTTTTCAGAACTTGCAGGTTTTTTTTCTTCTTTTTTTTTAATAGAGAAGCTCTGCAATTAACAACAGCACTACCTTCATTTACCTTTAAAAAAAAAAAACACATAAAAAAAATTATGTAGGATCATGTTATCTTCGGAGAACTTCCTGATCCCAGAGCTATACCTGTCGTATATACAAATTAATTAAAGTTTAAAGCAATGCGTTTGCTACTTTTGTACTTTTTGTCTTATTAAAAAGTAAAATCACTGTCCATTCAGATAATCCACTTTTCGTTTTCTTCCATGTGTTCAAAATTAAGAGAATATTTCTACCACAGAAGTGTAAGGCTCTGCAGTCTTCCTTTCTGCCTGTTTCTGCATTCTCAAATATTATTACTTAATTTGAAAAAGTAATGTGTTACTTTACTTGTTACCTAGAAAAGTAACATTATCACGTAACTTGTGTTACTTATAATGCCTCACCCTCAACACTGCTGGTAACATTGCAGCCAGTAAGTTACTGCAAAAATACAATAAAATGTCTAACAATGTAGGATACTGTTTTTAATTGTAGCTTCTAGATTTCATTTGAATCCTGTAGTCTACAGAACCCAGGATATAGTGGCCTGATTTAGTTTAGTACATACAGGTCATACAGGATTTCTGAACTCAACCCAATTCTAGAGGTTTTCAAAAATGCATATGGTCAGATTAGTTTTGTACTATAAATGCTCATGCATTATAACAGCCATAATAGATCTGAATGTATGTTAATAGCAGGTGAGCAAACAATTAAGAAGGTCGTAAGATTAAGTCAATGTAGAGACCATTTCAATGTGGTCATGTCATTGGCCCATGAATATTTCCTGCTTGTTATCAAACTATTTCATAACTGTAACAAGAGGCAATTAAAGCATAACTTAATGTTAAAACAGCTCTCATAACAATATTTATCAATTTATGGCTCTTTTTGGATTCTTGGAAGCTATAGACATTAAAAATGTAAAACGGGATATACGTTGGGACCATTGTTTTTTTTACATTCCTCAAAATGTTCAATAGAATTTCTGCAGGATTTCTGGTCTGGCCACCATATCTTTGACATGTTTACCAGTTATGCCAGGAGATAATTACTCATTACAGTTATATTACTCACTGCTAGACTTTGCTGTAATTTTACTGTTATTTACTGCAAAAACGCCCAGTAAAATGCCACAGACATTCTTCAGTTCACTACTGTATTATGCACTAAATTGTGGGTAATTTTAAAACTTTTACAGTAACTTACTGCATATTAGGAATTTGCTGTGTTTTACTGTAATCAAGTACTGCTACTAAAGACACAAATAAGACTGTTAATGAAAAAAAATGAGTCACTTGTTTGGAATTTATTAGGAATTCAATAGTAAATGCTAAAAATAAAGGTTTTGTACTGCTAGTGTAAATACATTACAGTTAAAGTACTGTACAATTGTCATACTGTAGAATTAAAATGTGGTAAATGGGATTTTATCATAAAAAATTATTTTGCTAAGGCTAATTTACTGTAAAATGAAATTGTGTTAAGGCCTTGCTACTGTGAAGCACATTTACAGGTAAGGTACTGTAGAGGGGCAGCTGCAGTAACTTGCTGGCAACATGTGCTGCCAGTAAGTTACTGCAAAAATACAATAAAATGTCTGACAATATAGGATACGGTTTTAAATTGTAGCCTCCAGATTTAGTTTGAATCCTGTAGTCTACAGAACCCATAGTGGACTGATTTGGTTTAGTACATACAGGTGATGTAGGATTTCTGTACTCAACCCAATTCTAGAGGTCTTCAAAAATGCACATGGTCAGATTAGTTTCGTACTATAAATGCTCATGCATTAAAACAGCCATAATAGATCTAAACTAATGTTAATAGCAGGTGAGCAAACAATTAAGAAGGTCGTAAAATGAAGTAAATGTATAGAATTTCAGCAGGATTTCAGCTCTGGCCACCATATCTTTGACGTGTTTATCAGTTATGCCAGGAGTTGTTCGGTAATTGTGAGTGATTGCGCCAGCACGGTCAGATTAAATAAACTGCAAATTTGCGTCTAATTGCCATCAGACGCTCAACTTAAATAAAACTCTCCCCTACTCTCCCACATGGTTCAATCCTACATAAATAGAGTAAGTCAAAGCGGCTGGTGCCATGTGAGATGTGCCAGAGAGTGATTGAGCTCTAATGTGGATGTGAGAAGAGGAGTGGCATTGGAGCTCCGTGATAATAAGAACCAGAGCTGCCTCTGTTGTTTGTAACAGGTTTGGATCATAAGACTGGCTGTGTTAGCTTTAGCTGTGCAGGTTGTCTCAAAAAAAAAAAAGCAATCAGAGCAATTCCAGCGTTACGGATGTGACATTTGATGTAAAATCTCAAAACATAAATTCACATAGTAAGTATAGCTTCATCCCAATTTGCATACCTATACTACGCCCTAAAGGTATGCTTTTTTTTTTTGTGAAGGAAAAGTATATACTTTTGACTGTGTAACAGAAGAGTACGCAAGCTTTGGAACACGCTACTTCCTCGTTATGTTGGTTGCTTAGTCAATCATCCATATTTCTTTCGTATGTAATTACGTACCTTATTGGAGAAGCAGCAGCAGGATAATCAGCCATTCACAAATCTTTCATGCAGAGAAATCTCCTTAGGTGTTTGGATAATTATTCATTCAGAAGGTAATGTCCAGTCACGTCTTTACATACGATCACATTGTTGTTGCAGATGAAATATAACATGGAAAATGTGATTTAAATTTTTTTTCCAGTGGGCTAGATATTAATTTATAGTCATACAAACATCTTTATCAAAGCCTCTCTACTTGATGGTTGGTCTTGCGCGTCCACCATGATTGTAGTTCTAATCAAATTCTTGTCCAATGCACAATGTATTGTGGGTAATAATTTTTACCGGGAATAGTAAACCATCCAGGAACCTTTGGCATACTCTTTTCAACATACTATGATTTGGGACATACCAATTCTATTTTTAAATACTATTTAGGACAGGTAGGATGCGAATTAGGATGTGAATTATATGTTAACATTATATTGAAACATCTGTTTGTATTTTCCACAACAACTAACCACAGAGTTGTGGAATCATTAAAATACCAATCTGTAAAAATTTTTTGTATTTAAAATGAGGAAAATAAACATGCGTTATGGATGTGACAAAAAAAGGCAAGTTTACTTTATACAACATTCTGTAGAAATTCAGTTAATTAAACTGCACAACCCAAAAGAAAGGATGCTAAGCAAAAGGATAAGATTTGGCTCGCTATTGAACAAAAATGACTGATTTTATTTTATTTGAGGAAAAGGCTTCGTTATGGATGTGACACCTCTCTGTTATGGATGTCACAGATGTGAAATTGCCACTTGTGTATCTTTGGTAAACACTGACAGAGATATTTTTGAGTATTTTTACAATACTTTAAAATACAAGCCTACACAAAAAACTTAGGGTGCTTTCACACATTTGGTCCACACCCGGGTTCTTTGGCGTCAGAGAACGGTACATTTAGCTAGTGTGAACGTGTCTTCTGAACTCTGGTGCTCACCCATGAATCGTACCCGAGTCCGCCTGGAAGAGGTGGTCTGGGGTACGGTTCACGCGAACTCTGAATGTAATCGTACCAAATAATGGAAGTGAACCGCTGACTGTACAACAAACTATCGTTTTCATAACATTCATTCGTGTCTGTGTGTGTGCGTCTGTGCATCACGTACTGTACCTTGGCGACAAGCGGGGCTGAGCCAGGGCAATCACATAATATAATGTCTGCTTGTCTCCTTCAAAAACAGCTTCTGCAGACATTTTTGCAGAACGTTTCACTGTCTGAATTGCTTTCTGTATGTCCAAAACCAAAAGATTCAGTAAAAGCAGAACGACCGCAATGTGTGGACGTCTTTACATTTTGGCGCTTGGCTTTCGTGCCGTCACCTAGCAACAGCCGTACACACAACAGCAGTTCGATGACGCAAGCGTATCGGGGTTCAGAAGGAAAAAGACTGTGTGAACACAAACCAACCGAGAAGGTGGCAAGGGGGGACAATTGAACTTGGGTACGGTCCAGGCAAGTTGAACCAAGTGTGAAAGCACCCTAAGAAATGGTTTTGCTGTTTTGGTGAACACTTTTTTTATGGCAAGGTTGAAATTTGCATGGAATTGCTCTACATTCATTTTTCATTCGACATGAGAAGTGAAGTGCTGTGTCCTTCCTTTCTTTAGAAAACATTGTATTAAGTCTGCGTAGTAATTTGTGACATTGTCCAACCCTTCACTCAAAAAATTATATTTTAGCTGCTTGTTCAAACTACTTATTTAAAATGAGCTGAATCAACACAATTCTTGAGGTTTTTTTTATGCGACAACTTAATTGTTTTATGGTCAATCTACTTTGGTGGTCTACTAAGTTGTGAAAACAATTAAGTTAACTTAATCAATTTGAGTTGGTACAACATGAAGGAATTATGTGGAACCCAGTATTTTTAACAGTGTTGGTTCAGGTAAAGGGCTTGTCTGTTTATTTATTTTATATTGCATCTGTTACTCATATAAGTCTTGCCTCGGAAGAATGCCTTTAAAGCAAAATGTGTTTCGAAACAATGCCTGATTTGTGGTGAAAGTGCAGGCTGATTTGTTTAGAGGTAAATCAAAGTGCAGGCAATCATGTTTGCGGATTGCACTCTTTGTGGAGCTAGTAAACCTCGACACAGCACTGGCTATTTGAGCAGCTATGGTAATGACTGTTTATTTCTGCCACTTGGATACGAAGCCTCGGTCACTATAGAAACAAGCCACTTTGTATACAAAAAGTTGGTCACTGTGAACTTCATTTGATAGCTCTTACCGGCTCATTTCACATGACCGGTGTTCCTGTTGATTATCCTAAAACATGATCTCTCTGTTTAAAGGTATGACGATGCCAATAAGCTGTACGACTCAATACTACAGGACGACCCGACTAATACGGTAAGGAAAAATGTGGTTGGAACTTGTTGTTGGTGTCTAGATGTTAGCCGTATATGTGAAACTCTTTCTGTCCTCGCTGACCTCAGCCCCTAAAATCACATACAGGCAAATGCAGCATGCACAAGTGTGTGAGCTAACAAAGACCATTGATTTATGGACTTCGGTTGCATTAAACATGGCTGGGGCAACCTCAGCAGAAATAAATGCCTTGTCTTCTGAGGATGGGGATTTATCGCTTTTCCTGAGACTCCATAGAGAATTCCCAGGGGTGCAAAAACAGTTATTTATTTATTTTTTGGCTTTGTTTTTTTTACCTTTAACCTTTAGGTAACCTAAAGCAATAGGTCATCTGAAAATGAAAATTCAGTCTTCATTTAATCACTCTCATGTCAATTTCTTAACAAAACAAATTGTTTTTGGAGATTTCTTTTCCCCCCTGCAAATTGCTTAGTCTTGTTTTTGTAATGATTCATCCACGTATAGACTATAGTAATTTCTGGAGTTTGAATTTCAGCATCGTTCTCCAGTATTAAGTGTCACATCTTTCAGATATGAATTTATTGCTTGAGAATCACTTCCTAGCAGTATTTAATATTTCTATGAAAAGAAGATTTTATAATTGCTTTCATAACTGCTCATAATTTAATTTGCTCATAATTAAATTTTTAATAATTAAAAAAATGGAAAAATATCAGATGTGCTGGATTTGTTGCTTAAGCAGCATCTCCTATGAAAAACAATAGTAAGAAGACAGAAGCTTTTGCAATAAACAGTAACTTTCGCAACAGTAAATGTTTGTACTTTCTCTAACTTTTTTACTTATTGCTTTCTTGCTTAATAATCAATCGTAATTTATATTAAAAACTTTATAATAAACTTTATTATTTTATAATTAAACTTTATAATAAACTTCCTATTTATAATTGAAACTTATTCTTAATTTATAATTAAACTTTATAACAAACATTCTTAATTTATAAGTCAAACCTTTATAACAAACATTCTTAATTGTATAATTAACTTTATAACAAACATTCTTAATTTATATTAAACTTTATAACAAACATTCTTATTATAATTAAACTTTATAACAAACATTCTTAATTTATAATTAAACTTTATAACAAACATTCTTAATTTATAATTAAACTTTATAACAAACATTCTTAATTTATAATTAAAAACTTTATAACAAACATTCTTAATTATATAATTAAAAACTTTATAACAAACATTCTTAATTTATAATTAAACTTTATAACAAAACATTCTTAATTTATAATTCAACTTTATAACAAACATTCTTAATTTATAATTCAACTTATAACAAACATTCTTAATTTATAATTAAAAACTTTATAACATTTTTAATTTATAATTAAACTTTATAACAAACATTCTTAATTTATAATTAAAAACTTTATAGCAAACATTCTTAGTTTATAATTTAAAACTTTATAATAAGCATTCTTAATTTATAATTAAAAACTTTATAACAAACATTCTTAATTTATAATTAAACTTTATAACAAACATTCTTAATTTATAATTAAAAACTTTATAACATTCTTAATTTATAATTTAAAACTTATAATAAACATTCTTAATTTATAATTAAAAACTTTATAATAAACATTCTTAATTTATAATTAAACTTTATAACAAACATTCTTAATTTATAATTAAACTTTATAGCAAACATTCTTAATTTATAATTAAAAACTTTATAACAAACATTCTTAATTTATAATTAAAAAATTTATAATAAACATTTTAATTTGCAATTAAAAAGTTTATAATAAACATTCTTAATTTATAATTTAAAAAGTTTATAATTAAACCTCAATTTTATATTTTCTATTCCACAGATTAAAGTCATTCACATAATCTCTTTAAAGTGTAAAGTGGATCAGACTTAAGTTATTTTAAAATGTAAGAATCTAATAGGTATTAAAAGCTCAAATGTACTGTTTGCTTTGATTTGTATTGTCCTGACATAACGCATAAAGCCTGTTTTCCATTTGCTGTATATTTATTGAGTTTCAGTAGAGTTGTTTGCAGTGTCCAAATAGTATCCATCTCCATGTTTTTCAATATCTTTCCACTATTGCTTCAAAACATATTGTACCTGCCCTTCATTCTTACGTAAGGAGTGTGCGGCCATGCACAAAAATAAATGTTTTGCCGTGTTTTTATAACCTTATTTGTTTTGGCCCTTCCTGGTAGACACAAAACACATTTTTTTGCACTGTCTTTGCACATGGACTTGATTAGATGTTTTAAACATTCTCTCTGGACTGGCAAAGTGTGTGTGCGATGAAGCGGATACTCTTGTTCTTTGGACTTGGTGCGCATATTCCACACCTCACCGTCTGTCTGTTTTGAACACATGGAGGCTTTCCTGGCAAAGTCAATAAACTCTCATGTGGACCCCCTTTCACCCTCTCTCTCTCTCTCTCTCTCTCTCTCTCTACTTGTTTTCCCACTTAAATGGACGGTTCATTGCTTTAATAATCTATTTAATTTGTTTATCAGATCAAATTTTTGGTGGCTGTTTACATTATTTTTTTTTAAATATGGCCAATTGTCAACTGCTTACAGTAATTAACTGACATACATGTACTGAAGTATAAAAAACTGCATGCAGTGCACTGTCATACAGACGTGAATAAAAAGGAGACTTTACTAAATTCAGCGTTCAGAAACCATACAGAAAGGAGCCAGATAGTAAGCTAATTTTTAAGCATTCATTGTGTTAAGCATTCATAAGCTTGTTCATTGTAGAGAAGTCTTGAAACAGGCGCTTTAAACATTTTTACAGTATTGCATTAATGTGAAGCTGAGCAGTGAATCCCACAATTAAAAAAAAAGTTTGCATACTTATTATGCTGACTACTATAATCTGCAGGTATCAGAAAAATATGACTATTGTAGGGTTTTTCATTGAATTCATGACAAGTGCTTAGCGAGAATTGCCATTTATTCAATCACACAACTCCACAAACTGTCATTTTTCATTTAAGAAAAATATGTTTTGAAGCACAGATTTCAAGAATTGCATGTAAGAAAAGTCTTGCAAAGTTCCTGGGATTTATCTTGTCTTAACTTGTTTCATATGATGAGTTTTGTGAGTCTGGCACTTGGCTGTATTGGAAGTAGAACTTTATGTAAGTGGCCCAAATCAGAATCAAAAAAAGCTGATTGCAAAGGGTTTGTGCTGTTCGCTTGGGCAAAAAAACAAATAAATAAAAAATCTGAAAGTATGACTTTAGCCTTCCATTCTTCCAGGGATATGTATTAATAATGATATGGTCACTCCTTTTATAAAATGATAGGAAAAATAAAACAAATAAACTAAAGTTCTGATTTTGCTTTACTGAAATCTTACTGATGTCACTTCCATCATAATTTAAAACATGGTGTAAACCTGCCAAGGAGAGCAGGACCTGTGGGCCACCTTATGACTATAGGGCCACTTTATTGTGCTTTTTATCATCTGGGAGCTTGACAGCTCCAGTTCTGTTTTGTAACTTTAAAATAAGGAGGCCAGGATATTCTTCAAAAATGCACTTTTTGAGTTCCACCGAACAGACAAGCGGTTTTGGAGCGAGTGCATAAATAATGACCGAATTTTCATTTTTTGGTTTTTCATTCTTAAACTATTGCTTTAAGCTATCACCATCTTCATCTTGTGGGTAAAAAACACACTGTCCTCCGTCCCCTCGTCCCTGCATTTGTTATATCATTACCATTTGATATTTATTTAACTATCTGTTACTGTTGGACCAAACTGCTCCCATCCGTCTTTCTCCCTCTGAAAGCGAGAGGGCTGTTCTGTTTGTTTTTTGTGCATTTCAACCGAGGCACTCTTTCCTATTCCCATGATCAAGGTTAAATTGCAAGCACATTTAACGGCGTGTAAATGGGAAGTTGAGAAGATCGGCATAAAATGGATATCATCAAACCAGTGCGGTTACATTATTCTTCGCAATCTAGTAATCATATCGCTTTGCCCCTCTGTTAACATCCAAAAGATATGAAACAAATTTCCCCTTGGGGAAATTTGTTTCCCAGTGTCCTAGTGTTATCCAAGCCAAACACACTTTGTAAAGGAATGTGGCATTAGCGTGACTTTTGCGAATGTCCCCATCGAAGTAGTACATTTTACTTTATCTAGAAATATGATAGCACATTATTAAACAGAGTAGACATCATTTGAGCAATATAGTATCTACATGCAGTCTAATGCACATACTTTTTAAACAAATCTCATGATAGTAGAAATGTGCATTTTATTTATGAACTGTTATTTAACCCGGTTTTGAATGGACTTTTTAGGCACAGTTCAGCAGAAAAAATCTGTAAGTCAATTTGTCCATCATGCTGTGTATTTATCATTCTGTCGTTTCTCTCTTTTTCTATCATTGTTTGTTCTAATATTATTATTTTGTTAGATGGTTCTATCTAGTATTCTGTTGTTCTATGTATATCCATATATCTGTTTATCTGTCATAACAATATAATATCTATCCACCTATTGTTGTACAAGTTACCTGTTTTTCTTTTTTGTGTCTTTGTCACAAGTCTACTTATGTCATTCTATCAATTTTGTTTATTCATTTGTTTGTTCGTTCGTGCGTTCATTTGGTGTGTCTTTTGTTCTGTTTATTATGTCTATCTTTCTGTTTGTTAGTTCTAATGTCATTGTTTTGTTATATGGTTCTATCTATTTTTCTGCTCATCCATCTATCCATCCATCTATCCATCCAACCATCTGTTAGTCCATCTATCCATCCATCCTTTGTTTTATCGATTCATTGTTGTATCTGCAGTGTGTAAGCATTGTTCCACCAATCCTTAATTTCATTTACAATATCCATCCATCCATCCATCCTTTGTTTTATCGATTCATTGTTGTATCTGCAGTGTGTAAGCATTGTTCCACCAATCCTTAATTTCATTTACAATATCCATCCATCCATCCATCCATCCATCCATCCATCCTTTGTTCTATCGATTCATTGTTGTATCTGCAGTGTCTAAGCATTGTTCCACCAATCCTTCCTTTCATCTACAATAGTATCTAACTGTCCATCCATCCATCTGTCCATCTATCCGTCCATTCTATCCATTCATCCATTAACTCTATCCAATTTTCTGTCCAACCATCCATGCTATCTATCTGTTCGTCCATCGATTCATTTATCCATCCATCATTTGTTCTATCGATTCATTGTTGTATCTAAGCATTATTACACCAATCCTTCATTTCATCTACAGTAGTATCTAACTGCCATTCATCCAAGTTGTACATCATTCTTATTTCCATCCATCCGTCCATCCATCCAAGTTGTACATCATTCTTATTTCCGTCCGTCCATCCATCCATCCATCCATCCATCCATCCATCCATCCAAGTTGTACATCATTCTTATTTCCATCCATCCATCCATCCATCCATCCATCCATCCATCCATCCATCCATCCATCCATCCATCCATCCATCCATCCATCCATCCATCCATCCATCCATCCATCCATCCGTCCATCCATCCATCCGTCCATCCATCCGTCCATCCATCCATCCATCCATCCATCCGTCAATCTATCCATTCTTTGTTCTATCGATTCATTGTTGTGTCTAAGCATTGTTCCACCAATCCTTCATTTCATCTACAGTAATATCTAACTGTCCATCCATTCGTCAGTCTGTCCTGTCTAAAGGAATGTGGCATTAGCGTGACTTTAGCGAATGTTTCCATCAAACTAATACATTTACTTTATCTAGAAATATGATAGCATGTTATTAAACAGGGTAGACGTCATTTGAGAAATATAGTATCTACATGCAGTCTAATGCACGTACCTTTTGTTTTTTAATCTCATAATAGTATAAATGTGCATTTTATTTATGAACTGTTATTCAACCCAATTTTAAATGGCCTATTCACGCACCGTTCAGCAGAAAAATCACTGGAAAATACTGTCCAACCACGTCTCATTACCTCATCAGTCTCTCGTAGAAACCGTCTGCAACCATCATCTCCTAAAAGGAAATGTGCATTTGCGAATGATCACTCAGACAGCCTTCATTTTTTTGTGTGTGTGTTCACCAGGAAGTCTGGGAAATGAAGTGAAATGGGCTGACAGATTCTAAAAGCTCTGCTTGATAGCTTTGTGAAATGTCATGCTGTGGGATTTTGTGCTTTCAGGACTTATCAGTTTGATTAGGTGGCTCTCGATGTTAAAACAGGCCATCAGTGTAAGCATCAAGGGCACGTTTTTGATGTACAAAAGACTTCCCACGTCTTATCTTTATTCTGAATGCATATTGACAGGACGTGGTAGGCTTGGTAGGAAGCACCCACTTGTGGAAATGTTGAACCACCCTGACACAAGTAGGTCCAGCCCAGATTTTCTGATGGCCTAGAAGGGGATTTACCCATTTCTTGATCTCCAAATGCAAGTCGCCTCCCGTCAAATCTGGGAAGAAAACGGAGCCATTGTGCAATGGCAACTAGACTTGCGTTTTCCCACAATTCAATCCCTTTTGGCTGGGTGCAGCAAGATGGAGGGAACGAGAGATTGTGGTATGAGAGGGATGACATCATTTAGGTCACCTGTCTATAAATGCGAGGCTTATCTAAACGCTGTGTTTTTTAACATGTTCAGTGGAATGGGATGAGGGCATGATCCAAGAAAATGGCGGAAAATTGGCGACTACTGTGAGGACTTGTGAGGCATCCCAGCATGCGGAGCTGAGATTGGAAACTGAACTGTTGTAATTATAGGCTGTGGAATAGATGTGGTACCCATTAACCAAAATTGTTGAATCAACAAAAATTGCTCAAGGTTTCTCTGCCATGGTGGTGTCCAAAAAATGCTCGAACTCCTAGCCCTTCCATTGCTCATTATGGTCCAATACCTACAGCAATGATTTGGAGAAATTCTTTTTGGCTCTTATCAATCCGTGTGCTTTATCTGTCTGTCTCTACATCTGTCTATCTTTCAATAGATCTATATTCAATGGTAGGTAAAACACAGCCCCACCCCAAGCTCAGTCTCTCTGTCCTTTTTATCTATCGTTGTATTGGTTTATTGTTCTACTGTTCTATCTAAAGTTCTGTTGTTTTCTGTTTTTGTGTCTGGCTGTATGTCAATTTGTCCATCATTCTATGTATTTATCATTCTGCCATTCTGTTGTCTGGTCATTCATCATATCTATCTTTCTATCGATCTATATATTGTTCTATCTATCGTTCTATTGTTCTATGTATCGTTCTATCTATCGTTCTATCTATCGTTCTATCTATTGTTCTATCATTCTATCTATCGTTTTGACATTCCATCCATCCATCCATCCATCATTTTGTCTTTTTATAATTATATAGATATAGATTCATTCATTCATTCATTCATTCATTCATTCGTTCTATTGTTCCATCCATCCATTCATCCATCCAAGTTGTACATCATTCTTATTTCCATCCATCCAAGTTGTACATCATTCTTTTTTCTATCTATCCATCCATCCATCCATCCATCCAAATTGTACATCATTCTTATTTTCATCCATCCAAATTGTACATCATTCTTATTTTCATCCATCCATTCGTCCATCCATCCAAGTTGTACATAATTCTTATTACCATCCATCCATCCGTCTGTCCGTCAGTCCGTCAGTCCGTCCAAGTTGTACATAATTCTTATTACCATCCATCCGTCCGTCAGTCAGTCCATCCAAGTTGTACATAATTCTTATTACCATCCATCCATCCATCCATCCGTCCGTCCGTCTGTCCGTCCAAGTTGTACATAATCTTATTACCATCCATCCATCCGTCCGTCCGTCCAAGTTGTACATCATTCTTATTTCCATCCATCCATCCATCCATCCATCCATCCATCCATCCATCCATCCATCCATCCATCCATCCATCCATCATTTTGTCTTTTTATAATTATATAGATATAGATTCATTCATTCATTCATTCATTCATTCATTCGTTCTATTGTTCCATCCATCCATTCATCCATCCAAGTTGTACATCATTCTTATTTCCATCCATCCAAGTTGTACATCATTCTTTTTTCTATCTATCCATCCATCCATCCATCCATCCAAATTGTACATCATTCTTATTTTCATCCATCCAAATTGTACATCATTCTTATTTTCATCCATCCATTCGTCCATCCATCCAAGTTGTACATAATTCTTATTACCATCCATCCATCCGTCTGTCCGTCAGTCCGTCAGTCCGTCCAAGTTGTACATAATTCTTATTACCATCCATCCGTCCGTCAGTCAGTCCATCCAAGTTGTACATAATTCTTATTACCATCCATCCATCCATCCATCCGTCCGTCCGTCTGTCCGTCCAAGTTGTACATAATCTTATTACCATCCATCCATCCGTCCGTCCGTCCAAGTTGTACATCATTCTTATTTCCATCCATCCATCCATCCATCCATCCATCCATCCATCCATCCATCCATCCATCCATCCATCCATCCATCCATCCATCCATCCATCCATCCATCCATCCATCCATCCATCCATCCATCCATCCATCCATCCATCCATCCATCCATCCATCCATCCATCCATCCATCCATCCATCCATCCATCCATCCATCCATCCATCCATCCATCCATCCATCCATCCATCCATCCATCCATCCATCCATCCATCCATCCATCCATCCATCCATCCATCCATCCATCCATCCATCCATCCATCCATCCATCCATCCGATTTATGTCTAACTTTTGTTGTACCTGTGTCGATCTACATGTTATTATTTTTGTCTGTGTGGCTTTGTCTAATGCATCTGTCATTCTATCATATTGTGTGTTTGCTTATTCATTCATTCGTTCGTTCGGTCTGTGTGTTGTTCTATAAATTTTTTCCATTCTTTAGTTTGTTTAATCTGTCTGCCTGTGCCTCTATCTATCATTTGTCTGTTCATCTTTGAAGTGGTCTTCATTTGCTAACACACTGCCTATTTCTGAACACTTAAAGGTAATGCTAACAAGCTGTTTATTTAAACACTGATTGACACAGCAGGCTTACACAATTCACTGACTTTCAGCACTTTCACCCAGCCTGTAATTCAGCAGGATAAACATGGTTGTGCTTGTGAAAGCAATTGAGGTCAATGAGAATCCTCCTGAGGTTGACCCCTAGAATTACACACAATTACAGTGCAGAACAAGATGGAGTTTGCAAAGGTCAAACAGATTTCTTCTGAACTGACACTGTTGTGTTTTGGTTCAATTCCATTTGATCCGTGTATTCCTCTTTCTTACATGGAGCATAAAACAAAGATATAATAAATTTCTTCTTTTTTCATTGCTTTTCATGCTTTTGTTTTTAGTTGCACAAAAAAACACAGTTGAAACCTTCCTCAAAATAAGGACATAATGATGAGTAAATAATGATTTAATGTTCATTTTTGGCTAAACTCCCTTTTTCAGAAAATTTATAGGATCTTATCAATTTCGACAGACATTTTTGAAACTTACAAGCCATTATTCTTAGAATTTTAGCGGGTGTTAGAAATGATTGATGAACTATTGATATTTTTGTCTCGTGCTATTCCTGAGACTGCAGATTTGGTCTGCATATGTTGAAAGCAATAGCCGGTCATTCTTATTTAAGGATAAATTTGAAGTCAGGACGTGTCAGTACACCGCAGCACTCAGAGTCAACCCCTCTTCACCCTGTGGGAACGACGGTTGCCTTTGAAATCCCTGGAGGTGGGCTCTCAACGGCAGTCTGAAAGCCGAGCCAGGGGTTGATGGA
>NC_079450.1:17900603-18183103 GCF_903798145.1 Danio aesculapii | reverse complement strand
CCCTTACTCCTCCCTTCCTCTCCACTTTTTAATTAAAAGGGGTTTTGCATGTGATTGCATTGGCCCCCAAGCCTTTCTCTAACCCCCTTTTGTCCACAGTGGCCTTTCTGATTAACTAACTACCACTGCTGTGTGTTGCAGGTTTGTGGGAGACCAGGAAGCCTGGCATGAGCTGTCCGAACTCTACATCAATGAGCATGAGTAATGATTTTTTTACCCTTTTTTTTATTTTTCATTCTTTCTAAACTTACAGTTTGATAGAATGTGGGGATTAATAAAACTGTCTGGGGTCAGTCTGACCCGATACAAAAGCCACAGATCATAAACCAGTCACTTTTTTATTTTATTTTATTTTATTTTTTTATGGCAGCAATGGGATTTCAGTAAAATCCAATGGTGCCTTTTTAGTTAGCTCTGAAGGATATATTTAAATAATTAGTATGAGGATGCAATATTCATTTGAACACAAACCATGTTTGTAAGTATCCTAATTAACATCAAATCAAAAACAATTCAATTTTTATTAGTACGCACAATTGTATACTGGGTATTATTAGACTCTGGGTATTATTTTATCTCTTTATTAGTGTCAGATAAAATTTACAGTATTGCTCGCCCCATTTTGCATGTAGGATTTAAAAGAAAAAATGATTTTCCTGAGCTTTATTAATAAAGAAAATAGTAATATCTGATAATAGTATAGAATATTTGGTAAGCTTTTACAATCATTAACATTAGGACCTTCATTAAAGGTGCAGTATGTAAGTTTGACAGCCAGTGGTTGAACTAGGTAATGCACTCCTGGATCAAAACAAACACAAGGGCAGGTTGCCAGATTGAGGACCAACAGGAGCGAGCCTGACCATCGAGCCTTATGGCTGAAGTGAACCGTGTTCTATTTAAAAGCAACGGTACGCGACAGAGAGAATATTCTCCATATTAAAAGCAGTTTTTGTTCTAACCGACTCCTCGAATTGGTATATTAGAAACATTAGTAACCGCAGTAAGTGCACTATTCTATGCTTCTGAATGGCTGTATTTAAATTTATGTCGTGTTTTGTCTGGAGCAAACAGCCAAATTGCTTATCACTGCAAATCTCGTCGCATAGCGCATTGTTTGGACACGCGGTTACAATGTAACCTGCTCATCTAATGTTATCATGTGAAACTCTGAAACTCCGTCTCATTTCGGAGTCTGCTACTGTCCAACGGTGGTCACGTTTCTGTTGCAGACGCATACTTTGAGAGGCTTTCTGAATGAATGAATAAATGAATGAATGAATGAATGAATGAATGAATGAATGAATAAATGAATGAATTAATTAATGAAATATGCGTTTTTTCAACAAGGCATCCCGGGGTGCTGAAATAAAATTGGCTAAACTGACAGTGGGCGGCTTAAAAGAACCAAAGCAAAGACAGCCGTTCCGGCACGTGACGCACAGTTTCAAAGCAAATAACTGACTTCAGCATTGTTTTTCAGATAAACAAGACAGTTCACTTGGCATGTTTCTTAAATATCTGCAAACATATAATGGTATTTTTATGCTTTAGAAGAGTCAGAAACTTATATACAGCACCTTTAACTAACATAAACTAAAGCATATAACTCCAATGAACAGTTTAAAGTGACAGTTTATAGAAACAGTTAATAGTTTTAATGTTATCAAATGCAGCTTTTGGTCTTAAAAATGGGTAAATATTTGGATTACATAAATATGTTTTAATTGAATGTTAACTAATTTAGTTAATTAAACGTTAATTAATGAAACCTTGTTGTGAAGTGTTTAAGAATTTTGATATTTGCCAGTATCAGTTATAAAATAGTGATCTCCCTAAAAAAAGCACTTGAATATCAGTGTCTCTGTAGTAATGATTTATAATGGTATCATTTTGTAAAAATATTTAAGGCATAAAATATCAAAAACAGGGTGTTCGCCGGGTCTTAAAAAGGATTAAAAGTTGACAAATAAATTATGAGAAAATGAACACCCTTAAAAGATATTAAAAAGTCTTAAGCTTGTTTTTACTAGGTCCTAAATTTTGTTCAAGCGTTGTCAAAAGTGTTTGACTCCAAAAAAGCATAAATACATTTATTTTCCTTCTAATATTAACAACAGCGTGCTCAATCCAAGTGATTGGTTCGGGCGGGGGTGCATCCGGCCAAGCTCCTCTATCCGGGTGATGTCACGTTATTTGTGACAAACGGGGGAAGGTGATGTGACGCTCTGCACATGTAGCAAAACCATGGAGCGAAACAGGAGGCAAAATGGGAAAATGTAAGTTTGCGTACTCCTGGTTGGAGAATGAGGAGTGTAAACAGTGGCTGAAGCCTGACGCTGAAAACAACTGCGTAATTTATTCTTTCAAGCTTTGTTTCTTCCAAGCTTATCTGAGTTCTGTTGCATGGTTGTGCTCCATTGATTTATTTAACTACAACTGTTTATTAACAACTGTTTATTAAGTTAAAGGTTTGATATTGATTAGAACTTGAAGTGGCGATGAGATCTTAAAATATTCTGAGAAGGTCTTTAAAAAGTCTTAAAATGGTATTGAAATTACCTTTAGAATTCCTGCATATACCCTGAAAAAGGTGGCATGTTTTCGTCATTTATATTTTTTAGACAATAAAGTGCCCCTGTTTTAATTTCAGATAAGTTAGGAGGTCAGTTCATTCATCTTTCATATAAAAGAAATCATGCATCTTTCACATAGGACAAATAGAAAAGTTGAGCAAGTTTATAATGAAGCTCATCCTTTAAGATATCATTTTGTCTCATCAAACCCCCCCCTGAATTGATTTATCAGTCACCATGGTGTCAGTGAAATGTCCAGAACTTGTCTATGCAGAATGCAATGTTTACGAGGGTTATGAGGTCATATTTGCCACCGTCTCTCAGGTCATTCTCAGGACCTCCAGTGGATGTGCTGCGATCACTGCAGAGCTGTGAGACCCTCTGGAGTAAAAGACAGTGAAATGCCAGTCTCAGCCAGGGGCCCTGCTTAAAGCTCGGTGTCTGTTTGTCCCATGGAGTAGGGCCATAATAGGATTTGTTCCTTGAGCCCCCCTCTCCAACTCATGGGATAAGACTGCACTCCCCTGCTGATATCTCTTTTGCCAAGGGTTACTTTCTGCCAGGCATCAGGATTGTAGGAAACTTACTTTATGTCTCCTCTCCTCCATCCTCCTTTAATTGTTTTTGGTCTTATTGTTCGCGACAGGGTGTTTGTGTACATCTGTGTGTGTGTGTGAGAGAGAGAAAAAAAGATGGTTGTCCCGGTCGAAGGGCGCTGGTCGTAGGAATGCAGGCGCTCGGTGAGAGCACCACTTATTAGATACCTCACGGTTTTTGTGTAAAGGGCTTTATTGCTGTAGCAGACAGAGGAAATCCAGGGGTGAGAGGATTATCTGCCCGCTTAGCCCAACTTTTCTAATATCACACCATTCTCTGACAACCCCCTATCTATAGGCGTGTCAGTGTCTCTCTTTTTCTTTCTTCCCCGTTCTCTTTCTCTTCTTTATTTCAGGCCACAGACTCGCTTTTTCCTTCTCCTCCTCTTCCGGCAAAGCCTGCTTTATCACATCTCTCTTCCACACTGTGAAACAACGAGAGAAATGGGGGAAAAAGAGAAAATTCCCAAGAGAATGAGGTGGCACCCATGCTCCCAACCAGCCAAAATAAGATGATGAGAAACAAACACCACCCAAACAGATGATTACACAGCTATGATGAGTGGCTATCTACATTTAAAGGGATAGTTTGCCTAAAAATTTATATTCTGTCATCATTTACTCACCGGTCTTTGTTCTGTTGAACATGAAGGAAAATATTTTGAAAACTTCCATAGTATTTGTATAATAGTATCTTCAAAATATCTCATTTGTGTTCAACAGATGAAAAAAAAAACTGATAAGGGTTTGGAACCACTTGAGGGTGAGTAAATAGTGAGTAAATTAAAATTTCTGACTGAACTATCCCTTTAAGGCCCAGATGGACTAAATGGGGCAAATTAGTGCAAAGTGCTATCCCATAAAAGAGAGTGAAAAGTTCTGTGAGTGATCAACTGTGCAAATTAAAGAACTCAGAGACAGCAGATTGTTTTTACAATGACCGACACAAAGCATAAACCAGCTTAAATTAGGTTGCATACAAAATTATATGTTATATCTACAGGGGTCCCACGCTTCTTGAAAGTACTTGAATTTTAGACATATGCATTTCAAGGCCTAGAAAGTACTTAAAACAAATACTGGTCCTTGAAAGTGCTTGAATTAGGTTTGAAATTAAGTTTGTTCATGGTGTTATTTCAACAATTCTTGCAAATCTGACAGTGCTGCTGTCAAAAACAGAATGTAAAAAAAAAGAGAAATTCATATTTTAAAAATGCTCAATTCAAATCTTGAAATTGATCTGAAATTGATATTTCAGAAACCACGTTGGAACATTACCAGTATTGGATAAAATTTCTTTATTAAAGTTCTTTGAACATGACTGTTTAAAAACAGTCTATATTTTTGAAAATGACACATTCAAAGCATCATCATTACTCTGATATTGTAATGTAAATATTAAGTGTAAGTGAAACTTTATGTACAGTAAGAAATTTCATGGTGCTACATGCGGTGTGAAATACAAAGATGCTTGATTTGAAGTTAATGGTGCTTTAAAAAGTCTTTGACAATCCTTGAATCTGCTGTTCATGAAAGAGTGGGAACCCTGTTGACTGGCGCAAACTTTAGTAAATCCCCTTGGATGATTTATCCAAATACTCTCCATTGATAAATGTAACCTAGTCTGAAAGGGAAATTCAAATGCTATTTAATAAGGTCAGCAGTTGTACATGTATTTTCATCTCTAATGTATGACTGTGTGTCTTGCAAATTCTGACTGTTGTTCTTTAATGCCAAAAGAGGTGTTGCATTTTCACAACTTTTAATGAATTTAGCTCTTGCGCCCAAAGGATGAATGCATTACTAGTAGTCCACCCAGTTAAACCAAATAGCATTTTGGTAAAGAAATCAAAGTCGTTTTCTTTACTAGTTCAGAGGCGAGTTCTCTACTAGTTTTAGTGGGAAATGAGCAAGACTTGATATTTTTACAAAAGCGATTGGTTTCTAAATTATATGCATAATTATTAGACATAATTGGTAATTTCATTCCAACATTCAGAGGCGATTCATTCAAAATCAGCTGGTTGAAAATCAATAGAAGGAAGAGGTATAAAACAACATCATTAGTTGACTAGTTGGCCGTTGGATGACTTGATGGTCATTCAAACTTATCCATAGTTTTAGGTTTATAGGTTCATCAGGGGATGAATGTGAAAGATTTATTTGAGAAAAATCTGTTGGTCAGAATTGTGAATTATCTTACAAACTAATAAAAAAGTGACCATATTTCACAATGTGACAAATTTTCATTAAACTGACATTCTCAAAATGTGGCACGACACAATCTGACTTTATATTTAATGTTTTTTTTATCTGAAAATGTGACTCACTTTGTCTCATAATATGAATTTATATTTCACAATTTTTCTTAATATCTCAAAGGATATGTCTCTCTCAATTTGACTTAAAACCTCAAAATGGGAATTTATATAATTGAATCAACTTTCTATAACTTTACAGTTTGACTTTATCTATTCAGTAATTCCTTTTTTAACCTTTACTTCACAATTAACCCCGATTGGGAGTATAACTTTTTACACAATTACCATTTAATGTCTTACATGCTTTGGAAGTGGAGGACTGGTTGAGTTGGCCATATATGCTGAACTCTCAGGTATTGGGTGTTCAGATCAGCAGTGATGTGATTTGATGCCTGCCTTCTTCTGTGCGTCTCTCTCTCTCTCTCTCTCTCTCTCCCCCTCAATCTTTGCATTGCTCTGCTGCAGTTTACACCATGGCTGGAGCACATCTGAAAGTCTTTATAGTGAGGAAATGGTAATTGCAAGCAGCCTTCAACCTTCTGAGTGGCCTGATCTCACTGGCTTACTCCTCCAACCTCTTTGACTGTCTGGTTTGTTCTCTTGCTCTCATTCTCCTTGCTTTGTATTCAAAGCTCCTCCAACATTTCCTAAACAGCTCGATAGGCCCATCATCTGATGCAAGTCAGCAATGTTGTTTTTCTACCTTGTTTGCGTCAATGAGGTTTTTTACTGCCAGACGCTAACAGTAAGATTAACATCCTCAACTCGATTTGGAAGAATTCCAGTTCTGTTTCACAATTTGATGTGTTGTGATAAACTGTTAGGTGTGCATGGGCACGTACAATACAGGCCATGATGTGTGGACCTCTCATGCAAACATGCTAACAGTAGCTTAAAAAGCTGCACGGTTAGTACTGTAACAAGCCTTTTAACCCCCTCCACAGATTTTGGATTCATTTGTCTCTTTTTTGTGTCTTGTGGCTTTGTTGTAATAGTCCTGCAGTTCTTTTTGAAATTGTTTCGTTTTTTGGTGAGGAAATGTGCAGGTCCGTGTTGTAAACGTACAACGTGGGAAACAAAAGTATTGAACACATCATCATTTTTCTCAGAAAACATATTTCTAAAGGTGCCATTGACTTGAAATTTTCCCCAGATGTTGGTAACAAAGAAATCAATATATGCAAAGAAAACTAATCCAATTAATTTTCAAATTAAATTATGCATAATAAAATAAAATGACCCAGGGAAAAAAAAGTGTTAAACACATAAAGAAAGGGAGATGTAGAAAGCCAGTGAAAGCACAGACAGCAGCTGAACTCTCTCAGTAGTTCTTCAGCAACCCTCTGCCCTTTGTTATTGTAAATGAATATTAGCTGCTTCAGTCCAACATCTACAATATCAGGATGATGAAGATGAAATCAGAATGGACATTTCAGCAAGACAATGATCAAAAACACAGCCATGGAAACTCGCAAATCCTTTCAAAGTAAGAAAATCAAGCTGTAGAATGGCCCAGCCAATCACCTGACATAAATCCAATATAAATTACAAATTAGAGGTTTGATAGACGAGACCCACAGAACCATCAAGATTTTTACACTCACACCTGAGCAATTCATGTGACTTCATTCTCCATATAAGAGTTAAGCTGCCATCATTAAAAAAAGCCTTTTATATAAAGTATTAAATACGTTTCAGTAGTTGAGTACTTTCTCCTTGTGTCATTTCATTCTTATTACACACAACACATTTTACAGATTTTTTTTTGTTTTATTTTTATGTTAGTATTGTTTGAGTTTTTACCAAAATCTGGTTCAATTCCATGTCAACAGCTCCCTTAGAAATATTATTCCCAGGAAAAAACATGACGTGTTCAATACTTATTTTCCCCACTGTATAAGAAAGAGAGTGTCTGTAACTGTAAATTTAGTGTGAGGTCAACAGCTCAGCAGTGATCTCATTTGGGAACGGCTCTTGAAAATGACCTCAGGACAGACTGAGATGTCAATGAAGAACCCAGGGACAGATTGGCAGAGCAGACTGTCATTCATCTTTAAATCTAGGGCAGGATTGCCACCTCTGTTGCAACAATTCGTTCATCACTTGACCAAATGGGTGTTCATACACAGATTTCCATTAACCTTAATAAAAGCTGATGAACGAGAAACCTCAGACTGTCCCGTCTCCCAACTGTCAACGAGATTGAGCTGCGCTATGCATAATCAGCCACAAAGCTACTGGGAGATGTATTCTTGTATATGTGTGAAATCCATTAAAGTTTTTTTCTCTCTCCCTCTTTTCTTGCTTGATTCTCACAGTTATGCAAAAGCAGCTTTTTGTCTTGAAGAGCTGATGATGACAAACCCACACAATCACCTGTATTGCGAACAGTACGCAGAGGTACAGTAAATAATTTTTTTTTTCATCTTGAAACCATGTTCTCTTTAATTTGAATGAGATAAAATTCAAACTCCAAATTGTCTTGAACATGGTCAGGTCCTTTTAAGGTGTGGATTTAATGTTAAAATTTTAAAAATAATGTTCAGTCCTTGGACCAGTTGAATGTTTTGCTTCATAGAAACATAATTTCGTGAATTTGTTTTGTGCTAATCGAGTTATTCCAAATGTTCGTTCTTCTGCTGGACATAAAACATTTTGAAGAATGTTGGTAATCAAACTGTTTCTGGTCCCCACTTTCATAGATAATCCACTTGTTAAGTCGTGAAGTGTAACATACTGTTTCCTACTCGTTTGAATTGAGAAAAAAATAATTTATTTTTTAAGTATATATAACTTTTTAGTCATATCACATGTTAAAGTGAATTTTATATGAAATCATGTAGTATACAACAGTCTCTGGACTCTGGAAGTGAAATTAATCACTTTCTGGCAATCCGATATTAGGCATATATACTGCGATGGTGATTTTCTAAAGTAATGCAGTGCTTTGTAAATGTTTGTTATTACCATTTGTTGAGTCTCACCATACAATTTGATATAGCGCTTGAACCCGGAAGCTACTTATGCCGAGTTCAGACTGCATGATTTTCAGAGTAGTCATGTCACAAATGTTTTCACACTGCATGACTAACTGAGCTAGCGTTTTGTCACTGATTTGTTTACCCTGCAAGATGGATCGGTGACGGTGGATTTCACGCTGGATGACTTTACAATAGGAAGAATCGGCAACAACTTTGTCTAAACTATGTCTTACAACCAAACACACATAGTATATTTTTTGTTATTAACTGCATAATGAGAAAGAAGCATTTAATGGGGTAGAAAATGTGCATATTTGCTCACCTGGGTTTGAAGGGAATTAGCAATTTCTCCTCAACTTTATTTCTTTTTGAGACCCGGTTGTGGTATTTCTCAAATGACACGTCAAACAGACATGGGTGCTTCTGCCAACTTTTCACTAGTTTTTCCTCCATTTCTTGGGTCCAAATAAACTGAAAATGAGCATTTTTTCCTTCTCCCGCAGCCTCCTGCTGGCCTGCAGATATCCATACTAGTGAATGCTGCTCTCTCATTGGCTGTTGGTGATTGCTGATTTTCAGTCAAAACTCATTTGAAACGCTATGATTTGAAAAGCAGACAGTTCCACATATTTAGCATGCCAAATATCTCACGGGCATCAGCGACTCATCTGCAATTCTCTCCGATCGCGTCTTTAATACTTCACACTGTGTGATTGTTATTCGCGTGAACGTGCACAGATTTGCCTGTGATTTCAGTCATTTGTCAGCGATTTCTCAAAACCTGTTGGCGAGTCCAAATCAGTGCTAAAATCGTGCAGTCTGAACTCGACATTAGCGTGACGTCACAATTAACAAGCGGATATTTTTTTCCTCATCATATAGAAGTAATGCTAAACTTATTTTTCTTCTCAAATTCTTCAAAATAACTATTTGTTCACTTCATACAGATTTAGAATTACTTGAGGGTGAAATAATCAAATCAAGTCAAGTTGACTTTTACTGCCATTCCGCTACAATAAAGTAGTATTGCTCTGTTATTCCTCTGTGTTGACATACAGTGAAACAAAATGTTGTGTCTCACAGGTATTTGAAACCTTTTTATAGCTAACATGCTGGAGCGGTAATCTAATCATACTAACTAAAAACAATGCATATACTATAAATACTTACAGATAAACTATATAGAGAGACATTTAAACTATACAGATAACCTATGGTTTGTTCAGACTGCATGATTTTAGCCCCGGTTTGGACTCGCTGACAGGTTTTAAGAAATCACAGACAAATGCCTAAAATCACAGGCAAAACGGTGCTCGTTCAAGTAAGTGACAATCACAGCCTGTCTGAGCCTGTCGACGATTCAAATCATGCCGTGTGTTCTGATTTAAAATAACATTGGTGATCACCCACAGCCATTGAGAGAGAAGCAGTCACTAGTGTGGGTATCTGCAGTCCAACAGGAGGCTGTGGGAGAAGTTAAAAGCGCTCATTTTCAGTTTATTTGGACCCAAGAAATGGAGGAAAAACTAGTGAAAACTTGGCAGAAGCACCATGTCTGACGTGTCATATGAGAAATACCACAACCGAGTCACAAAAAAAAATAAAGTTGAGGAGAAATTGCTAATTCTCTTCAAAAGCCAGGTGAGCAATGCAAGTACATTTTCTAAAGCTAAAACCTTCTTTTTCCATTATGTAGTTAATAATGAAAGATATATTACGTAACTTCACATTGTTTCTATGTCACTTTTTGCGTTTGTTTGGTTGTGAGACGTAGTTTGGAAGTTGTTGTCGATTCTTCCTATTTTAAAGTCATACAGTGTGAAACCCCCTGTAGCCATTCTATTCAACAGTGTAAACTCAGCACGACAGAATGCTAACCCAGATAGTCATGCAGTGTGAAAACATCTGTGACACGATTACTTTGAAAATCTTGCAGTCTGAACTCGGCATAGGACTAAACAAGTACTTTTACAAAAGACAAAAAATATTGAGCAAGATATTGTGCAAAAGAGGTATTTTAAGGCTGAAAAAAGCAAGTAATGCAACAGGATTTGTGATGCATTCACCGGTAAACATTGTTTCCTTATTGAGACTTTGTAAGCCACCTACAGGTGGTTTGTCAAGGCCACTCACCTGTGTAAAGAAAACTTGGAGTGATTGTAAGAAAGTGTCTAGTGCAAATGTGCAAACTAGTGCAAGTGTCGGTTAAAGTGTCAGAGAGATGAGAGTGAGTTGTCTACAGGTGGTTTGTCAATCCCACTCACCTGTGCGAGGCACACTCAGAATTGCATAATGTTTTGAGGTTTTCATGTGTGGTGGATAGGGGAGGAGAAATTATGACATAAATTTCCTCATGGCCTTACCCAGTGATGATGATAATAATAATAATAATAATAATAATAATAATAATAATAATAACAACATAATTTATTTAGTCCATATCTAGACATATCTCTGCTTTTTATGTGGTCATTTATTGGGTTTTTTGCGTCCAGAAAACCTAAACTCCCTTCAAGTCTGCACTCTGAGACTTGCTGCATCCATCATGTTATATGCTTGTGTTGGACATTTCCTGTTTATTTAGATCATGTTCTGTTTATTTAGAGCTCATGTCAGCTTCAAGGCTGCCTATAACACAACATCACCTTTCTGTTTCCTCCGCCGTCTCCCGCAGGTAAAATACACGCAGGGAGGTCTGGAAAATCTCGAGCTGGCCAGGAAGTATTTCGCACAGGCACTGAAGCTTAACAACAGAAACATGAGGGCCTTGTTCGGCCTTTACATGGTGAGTGGTGCTGAAAACAGACACCTTCTCCATTGTTTTTTTTTTTTTTTTTTTTGTTCATGCATGTGAATAAATACAGAGTTTTAATTGGTTCACACAGGGGCAGTTGGCGTTTCCAGTCTCTGTGTTGGAAAAACATCATTTTTTGCTGTAATGCAACCCGGCGGCCCTTTGAAGGGCATTTCTCTGTTTATGCCAGAGATAAACAAACCGTTGACAATAAAAGAACGGTAGAGCAATGGCAAGCACTTCGTCACACGTGGCTGTGCTGGAGAGGTTCAGGCAATATGTGCACTGAATAAGCCTTTCATCTGTATTTATTTAAACAGGAAGTTGTCCATTAACACCAATGCATCATTTGTAAGTGACTCCTGACATATGAACACAAACAGCCAGCCAGGGGCAGAAGGCCGACAGAGGGTGCGCAGGGAGCCACACACAGGCCCTCTGTTCAAACAAACACACACACACACACACAAACACACACACACACACACACGCTTCAGTAGTTCAAACACAGAACCATGACAGTCATCAGCGCACTTTGATGTGAGATTTGCTTGTGAGACGAAGCTGGCAATTGCAGGATGTTGGTCAGTACAGCAAAACCAAGAACCTGTTACACTGTTATATGTGTAAAGTGCATCTGGCAAAAAGGGAGAAATCTTGGAAAAGTGATTATTTAGCTATTTTATAACTACTGTCTTAAACTTTTTTTTATTATTATTGTATTGTACATGGTAATATTATTATTGAACATTTCATATTCAAAAAAAGTTATTATACATTTATTGTTAATTGTTGAATTTAATTATTGTGCAATTAATATTAAAGTACTTAACACTAGTAGTGAAGTAATGAATGAAGTGAGAAATACTAAAACTGAAATAAATACATAATGAGGTAATTAAAACTACAAAAAAAATAAAAATCAGAACAAAACATCTAAAATAAAATTCAAATAGAAAAATGAAAAAGTATTAAAACTACTTTGAAAATACTGCAATAGTATATACACTTAACCTTAATGGCCACTTTATTAGGTTCACCTGTCCAACTGCTTGTTAGCGCAAATTTCTAATTGGCCAATCACATGGCAGCAACTCAATGTATTTAGGCATGTAGACATGATCAAGATGATCTGCTGCAGTTAAACCGAGCATCCTAATGGGGATGAAGGGTTATTTAAGTGACTTTGAATGTGGCATGGTTGTTGCTTGGTTATTTCAGAAACTGCTGATCTACTAGGATTTTTACACACAAACATCTCTAGGGTTTACAGAGAATGGTCAGAAAAAGAGGAAAGATCCAGTGAGCGGCAGTTCTGTGGGCGCAAATGCCTTGTTGATGCCAGAGGAGAATGGCCAGACTGGTTCCAGCTGATAGAAAGGCAACAGTAACTCAAATAACTACTTGTTACAACCGAGGTATGCAGAAGCGCAATTCTGAACGCACAACACATCGAACCTTGAGGCGGATGTGCTACAGCAGCAGACCAGGTGCCACTCCTGTCAGCTAAGAAAAGGAAACTGAGGCTACAATTGGCACAGACCAAAATTGTACAGTAGAAGATTGGAAAAAATGTTGCCTGGTCTGATGAGTCTCGATTTCTGCTGGGACATTCGGATGGTAGGGTCAGAATTTGTCATCAGCAACATGAAACGATGGATCCATCCTGCCTTGTATCAACGGTTCAGGCTGCTGGTGGTGGTTTAATGGTCTGGGGAATATTTTCTTGTCACACTTTGGGCCCATAAGTATCAATTGTGTCAACGCCACAGCCTACCTGAGTACTGTTTATGAACATGCCTACCTCTTTATGACCACAGTGTACCCATCTTCTGATGGCTACTTCCAGTAGGATAACGCACCATGTCTTAAAGCGCGAATCATCTCAGACTGGTTTCTTGAACATGACAATGAGTTCACTGTACTCAAATGGCCCCCACAGTCACCAAATCTCAATCTAATAGAGCACCTTTGGGATGTGGTGGAACGGGAAATTCGCGTCATGGATGTGCAGCTGACAAATCTGCAGCAACTGCGTGATGCCAACATGGACCAAAATAGGAATGTTTCCAGTACCTTGTTGAATCTATGCCACAAAGGATTAAGGCAGTTCCGAAGGCAATAGTGGGTCCAACCCTGTACTAGTAAGGTGTACCCAATAAAGTGGCCTATTAAAATAACACCTGCTTATAGATGTTTAAGTTAATTTATAAAACTATTGATACAAATGGTTAGTATATGTTAACATTCATATTTTAATTGTTTGATAATTTGTTTAATTTTTTTTTTAATTTGTCCTCTCAAATTACATGTGATATTGATTTATAAAAGGTGAAATATTAATATTAATGGCTATTTTTGTATGAAAGATACTAACTCAATACTGGTTGATACATAAGTTGTGTAAGCTATACATTTTGTATAAAGTATTTGAATCTTTTTTTAATTTAGGAATTTCTCCGTTAAAATGTTGTTTTTTAGAATGTTGAACTAAAACTAGATCAGTAAAAAATTAATTAATAATAAATTAATAAATTATCAAATATTTACTTGAATTCAAACAGATGTTTTTCATATACATTATACATGCATTTATATTTAAATCGTTAAGCAGTGGTCCCTTATTATTCACAGGCACGGTGCATCTGGTGTGCGACCTCTTTTACGATGGTCTTGCTGCAGACAGTTACAACCCTTTTTGCATTCTTGTTGGAACGCTAGCGAGCGAAGATTTGTGTTAATTTGGCAAGCTGAATGCATTCTTTGCTGTACAGGAGACATGGAGGAGATTGATTGACAATAGTCTACAGCCAGTCAGGACACTGAACAGAATGTAAAAATGTTACATTTTTTCAAGGTCAAAAAATAAAGCATGCGAAATTGCACAAAAAAAATCTGTGAAACTGCAAGGCCACGAAAGGTGACCCATGTTATAGCGAGGGACTACTGTATTAATAGTTAATATTAATAATTATTAAAGTGGTTTTGACACCTACAAGTGGATCTAAATCTAAACGATAAATGATTAAATATTGATGAAATTAATGGATATTTTCATCCTAAAGCAAAAACGATGACTAAATCTAAAAAAAGGAAAAATGTACACAGTCTGTAACTTAAGCAAAACCAAACTTTTTCCCTCACAGGCTAACATTTGCCACATCTCACCAACCTTACACACCCCAAAATCCAGAAGTCGAGGGATTTGCTGCCAGAAGCAGAGATGAGGTTGATTGGTGTGCAGTTAAAGTTTCAGCACATCCATGGGGAAGAGCTTTCATGCTAGCCGACCAGAGTCCTGTGAGCTCTGCTAAAGCGGGTCTAATAGCAATAACGAGGGAAAGATGGAGGATTTGTGGTTGTGGAATGAGATCTTGTAGCGGCTGGAGAGCATGATTCACGTTGCGCTATGCAGTTCACACATCGCCTTTCTGACACTCGCAGACCTGTCAGCAATGCCTATCCTATCTCTGATGCGTTAACACAGCGCCCAGGCTTTTTTTTTCACTACTCAACCAGGCTCAAAACTCTCACATTTTCCACCCTTTAAAAATGCCCCTTCATCACCATCAGTGTTTAGCCACCCTTCCATTATGTGGGCTTTAAGTGGGAGCCGATGGGTATTTATCTCATGACTCTTTATTGACGCTTTCCAGGAACGGTGATACCCTAATCTTTATGCTTTCCCCAACACTCTGGTCCATCTCACCCTTGTTTGTTGTCTCTTCTCCCACAGTCGGCAAGTCATATTGCTGCCAGCCCTAAAGTCAGCGCAAAGGTGAAGAAGGATAATGTGAAGTACGCAGCATGGGCCGCCGCTCAGATCAGCAGAGCCTATCAGGTGAGAGGAGAGCATGAGTTGTGCTATAGATTGGACATTATACACCAAATCTAATACACATAGAGTTGAAGTCAGAATTATTAGCCCTCCTGAATCATTAACCCCCCAGTAAGTATTATTCCATAATTTTTGTTAAACGTAGAGAAGATTTTTTTCAACACATTTTTAAATATAATAGTTTTAATAGCTAATTTCTAATAACTGATTTATTTAGTCTTTGCCATGATGACAGTACATAATATTTGACTAGATATTTTTCAATATACTAGTATTCAGCTTAAAGTGCAATTTAAGTGCTTGACTAGGTTAATTAGGCAAGTTAGGGTACTCAAGCAAATCATTTCATTTTGGTTACATTCACTTCCATTTATTTTTAACTGCTTGATGTTTCAGACTGATATTTTTTTCTTATTATATTTTCTGCTTTTTAGGTATAGTCTTGAACAAACTAGTTTGTAGAGCAAGTAGTTTTCTGCTGTTTATTATTCCTAGTCATTTCTCCCATAGGCAACTGGATTGGTTCAAAAACAACCGCCAAAAACAATTCCGCATTGCAGATTAATGTCAATAGTCAGTCATTATTGGTATTATACCAAAATAGGAGCAATTGGGAACAACAGCAACTCAGCCATGAATTGGTAGGCCATGTAAAATATCTGTGTATCCTTAGACACACAGTGAGCAGAAGTTGCCAGTCAGTAACTACAGTCTTCCTGTGCCCTTATATTGGCTCAAGAACAGTTTGTAGAGAGCTTCATAGAATGAGTTTTCATTGCCGAGCAGCTTCATTCAAGCCTTCCATCACCAAGGGCAATACAAAGCGTTGTATGCAGTGGTGTCAAGCAAATTTCCACTGTACTCTAGAGCAGTGATCCCCAATCCCCAATCACATACCGGTCTGGGGATCAACTGGGGCCGCACAAGAAATCATAATTTTTTTTCTCTTTTATTTATTATCTGTATAGTCTGAGTCTGAATGATCTTTTATTTTGAGAAAAAAAAAATTATCTTGAAAAGTAATATTCTCCAGTCAATTGAGCGCCAAAATTTAACCCACAAGCTACCAAAATGAGTAAGAAATAAACATCTTTGGAAAGTGAAGGACCCATGAACTGCCAATTAATGTATCTGCAACCCATTTGTCAACAAATCAGGTGAATTCAGCATGTCTGTGCAAGAAAATCAACTGCTGTAGACTGCAAATGACGGCGGCCGTTCACATATCGAGTCCATTCCATGTGCAAATTCATTATTTCCAACGGAGGCTAGACATATTAGAAGCGCCCTGGGAGGACACGCTTACGCCTTCAGGCGCACCCAGTTAAATACATTCCAACTTTTGAATGTTGCGGGCGCACCGCAAGTCACGTGACAAGAACTGAGCGATCAGCTTCATACTTTGTATGAAATATATTGATTTCGATAGACTAATTATATCAGACAAACACAGAAGTGCTTTTTATTTTCCCCATAAATAAAACTAGTATCAGAGCTGCTGCAATGTTTTGTCAACTTGTCATCCTGAGTAAATGGTTGATGGTTGCTTAGCAATCTATGGGCTGTGGTAAAATTGTCGAACGTTGACTGGTCCGTGGTGATAAAACAGTTGGGGACCACTGCCCTATGCAATGCACAAATTGCACTTCTTGACTGCATTATGGTGTGGGGTTGTTCTTCAGGCGTCTGGCTTAGCTCCTTAGTTCTAGTGAATGGAACTCTTAATGCTTCAGCATACCAAGGCGTTTTGGACAGTTTGATTGCAATGCAGAAAGCAAGGTCCATAAATACATGGATGAGCAGGTTTGGTGTGGAGGAATTTAACTGGCCTGCACAGAGTCCTGTTCTCAACTCAAACAAACTGGCTTTGATCAACAATGATCTGGCTTGTATGTGTTTAAGCGAAACGCATTATTGATTTTATTCTGTAAAATACTGAAGCAATTTCTACCAATTTTAAAATAAAACATTTTCATTGAGAAGAGTTAACAAGCCAATATTTGGTGGAATAACTGAATAAATGTTTACTTGACTGGAAGTAATTGATACTTTAATTTTTTTTCCAGCAAGGTTATAGTAAAATTATCATCAGTAGTGACAGTAAATACATTTATAATGTTACAGAGGGTTTTGGTTTCAAACAAATGCTATTTTCTCTTCCTTAGATCCACAAAATTGTAAGCAGTCCTGTTTTTTCAGCATTTATTATAAGAAAAGAGTATATTCAATATTTCATTAGATATATTACAGCATATATCAGTGACAGTCTTAGCTTCTTTGCTATCACTAGAGTACATTAAAATCTAAACATTTAATATATAAAACAGTATTTATAACAGTATTACTGTTTTTGATTAAATAAATGTATAAATCTAGAATTTGTCACACTTTATTGTAACACTTTTATTTATTGTAAGCCATTGTATAAAAAACATGGCACAAACACTTATTTCTATATTCTGTCTAGTGTTGCATCTTTACTTTTAGCGTGGTTTAGCAGAATTTCTATCCAGTCGTACCACTCCTTCTGAGCAGCTGGCAGTGCAGTTTATCTGTCTGTACTCTGCCTTTTGCTCTGTTTTCTCTGTTCCTCTGTCCCAATCTGATATACAGACAGTGGAGCACATCCCCAGACAGTGAGCGTATGCCATGCCTTCACGCTGGGTCTGCTGAACACGCGTGCCTGGGCAAAGCTCAGCTAATGTGTTGACTTAAGCCCGCAAGCCCTGGCATTGTGTTACGCAGCTGTTTTCTATGTCTGCATGTTAAAGCGCCACTATCCCTATGAAGCATAAATGCCAGTGCCAAACATGGGCCTCAGGAGTTAGCAAGGGGAAAATATGCAGCATGCCCACCACGACTGCAAACGGAGGCTGTAATGATAGCAGAACAGAGGAAAAAGTGAAGTGCAATGTGCGTGGTATCACTAAAAGAGTTTATGTTGTTGCCATGTTACACAATGTAAATATTATAGATTTATTAGAAAGCTCAACTCCAGTCAGGGAAATATATATGTTGCTTATTTAAGGATTGACGGTTTAAAGTGTAATAAACGGGTCCTTAGTCAGCAAGAAGGGCTGTCAGGGGCCACACACACATAAATGTGTACATTTGGAATGTTTCCTGTGCGGTTGGAGGACTCTTGTCACACTTTTTAGTTGGAGCCCCCTTTGCTTTGATGTGTTGGTGGGCAAGAAGAGTTTTCAGATATACTGTATGGCGCAAGACTAGAGTCTGAACAGAATAAACGGTTTAGTTTGTGCTGAAATTTGCCTTCAGGTCTTCCCAAACCCATTCGTTCTTCCTTAGAGCTTTAAAAACACTTCTCAAAGTTTTTTTGTTTACCTCAAATTAAATTTACCAAAGTGATGCTATATACATAGAAAACATATTCAATGCAGATTGCTTCTTTAAAGGTCCAGTATGTAAGTTTGACGCCCAGTGGTTGAATTAGGTATTGCATGCCTGGTTCAAAACACATGCAAGTGCAGGTTGCCAGATTGACAACATCAACAGAAGTGTGCCTAACTATCAAGCCTAAAGGCTGATTTAAACTGTGTTCCAAATAAATGGAACGACACACTATAGAGAGAATATTTTCCATATTAAAATGAGTTTTTGTTCCAACCAACACCTGAAATTTATATTTTAGAAACGGCTTCTATTTCTTACAGCTGATCAACAGGATAAACTGACAATGATCACCTCGGATTTATTCAGTGTTAAATGCTAACAATGTGAATTTGAATGCCATTTCATGTCACATTTATTGCTATACTACTGAAAGCAGCAGCAGATAGTTCACCTCAGATCTTAAAAATAAAATATACCATTTGAAATTGAACTTTAGAACTGTGACTCATTATAAACCAGCACATATCAACAATTAAGCATGCACATTTAATAATGTTAAAGAGATTTAAAATGTAATAATTAGATTATAAACCTTATCATTTTGTTAGAGTGCAGTAAGTGCACTATTCTGTGCTTCTGAATGGCTTTATCTAAATTTCTGTCGTGTTTCGTCTGGTGCAAACAGCCAAATTGCTTATAATTGCAAATTCAGTGGCGTGTTGTTATGACACAGGGTTACAATGTAACCTGCTCACCTAATGTTTACATTCGTAATATTTATATTATTTGCTAATTAATAAGCACCTCATGTGGAACTCTGAATCTGCATCTCATTTCAGAGTCTGCTACTGTCCACCAGAGATCACATTTCGGTCGTGGGGGCATATTTTGAATGAAATACTCGGGCAACCCGGGGTGGCTGAAAAATAATTGGCTAAACTGGCAGTGGGCGGATAAAAAGAACCAAAACAAACACAGCCATTCCAGCATGTAATGCACATTTTCAAAGCAGAATGTCTGACTTAAGCATTGCTTTTCAGATAAACAACGTTCACTTAGCATGTTTATTAAATATCTGCAAACATATTATTGTATTTTTATGGTTTAGAAGAGTCAAAAACTTACAGCACCTTTAATGATAGGATTAAAAGGGTTTTAATAATGTTCCATCAGCATTCTACAGAACTTCCATTCGAGTTAAAAATTAAACTATTTTACTGTACTTATTATTACATTATATTGACCATACTGTTTTTGTATTATTTTGATTATTATTAAATGTTTTTATAATGATTATTATATTTTTTTTTCTCATAAAAAGGAGAAAATAAAATAAAAATTGAGTCTATTGTGGCCATAAACAACTTTGGATTCTATTACTTTTTATTATATCTTAAGAAAATTAATTCATTTTTTTTCTCTCCACAAGGCTGAAATGAATGCAAGTTTTTACATGTAATGTTAATACATCCATATTTTTTTAAAAATATGCTTTATAGAAATATATTAGAATTAACTGTTTTCCACTATTTTTATAAGTAACATATTGACCTTGTGGTCTGTAACCCTAAGGGTGTTATAAAACTTGGCCAGATTTCTGTTGGAATTTCCAGACCACCCAATAACAGATATTAATGTTCCTTTCATTCCTTCTGTCTTGCTTTACGCAATCATCTTCTGTATCTTGCTAGATTTCTCCATTGACTGATCCATATGCCTCAGGAGACACTTTACTCATGAGAATGTCATTGCTAATGGATGGCAGTCATACTGACACGCCGTCCTAATCAGAGCATCAGCAGCATCATGCGTCAAGACTTTGTGACGCTTCTTGGTTCCTATTTTTGCCACATTATAATGGCCAGTAGTCCCACCTACGGTAAAATCATGCCCCATATAGTTTTATTTTAAACATAAAATGTTCTGATTGATTCGGCTGATTGATAGTCACTTTGTGCAGCGGGAATGGAAAAATCCTTTGAAGCACAAAACTTGACGCATGTTGAGTAGTAAAAGGAATAATTCAGTCATAAATTAAATTTCTGTCATTATTTTTTTAGCCTCATGGACTTCGAGGATGGTTACATTCACACCAATAAACTTATTAAAATACTCAGTTGACTCAGTTTGCATGCAAACCAATAACCTAGTAATGCAAATAAATTTATTAATTTATTTCCTGGTTGTAATGCTTAATAACGATTATTCAAAACAATAATTTGAGTATGCAAATGCAACGTTATGGAAAACTTAGCTCATTTATCATCCACTTAAGATGCAATAATTTGATTCTACTACTTCTACATCTGAAAAGGGAAAAAATCATTAATTCTGATCATCTAAATTTACAAATATAATTTCATTCAAGGTAGGTTTATGCATTTACATGCTGGGTGAAACTTAAGGGGCCCAAATTGAGTCGTGATGATTGGTTTATGCTTAAGCAATTTATATGACCTTACTCTGATCAAGGTTAATGCATTTACATGACCATATGCATTGGTTGTCTTATTAAGCATAATTGGGGTAAGAACATGCATGTACACACTCTCATTGTGTGGACAAAACTATTTTTCAGAATATCTTGACTTTGTTTCTACAGTCACACAGGGTTAGAAATAACATGAGGTTAAAAAGATGACAGTATTTTTATTTATTTTTTAAAACGTTGGTGTCATGAAGAATGCTTCATCAGAATAACAAAGATATGAGTTAGGGCTGGGTTGTCACGATACTGGAATTCGATACCAATCGGTACTGAAATTTTATAAGCGTCCATGTCCCGCTAACATTTGAGCTCTGTGGCACATGTTCTTTAATGGAGCTGATTTACCATTGTGTTCACATGCTCAACAGAAATGACTGTGATTGGCTCGGAAGGTCATCGGTTCACCGCTGCTGTTTACTGAGTGTAACCACAGATACAGGGACGGACACTGAAGTGTGTTAAAGTCACGTCTATTAGCTGGTTTGTCTAAAAGCGGACATATGAGCGATCTGCTAATGAATCGCTGCTTTAAAACAATACAGTGTCCCTGTTTCTGTGGTTAAATGCAATAAACAGCAGTGAGTTCGGTAAACCAATGACCTTCACAGCCAATTACAGGGATTTCTGTTGAGCACGGGAACACAACGGCAAATCAGCGGTTGATGTCACAAGACATCGTTTAAAAAAAAATTATTCTTCATGTTTTTCATGATACTGGCATCAAATTCAAAACATATGCTCAAGAGATGTGTGGCTTTTGACCTTTTACTTTTCTGTATTGCACCAGGACTAAATTCATATATTTGTTTATGAAATAATAAAATGTTTAGTGCGGTGCAATTTTTTAACATTACTTTTAAGCATCTCTAACTTTTTTTTTTCTTCATTTTGAGCATTATAAACTCTAGATGATGGATTAAAAAGCACAAAGTGTCTTCTTTCCGAAGATACATGAACTGTGAATGTAGACCAAACTATTCAGCAACTGTTAGTGTTTTAGTTTGGGATGATCATTTTTGAGAAAGTGCCTCTGACAGTGAGGAAAAGGAGGACACTGATATAGTCTCGGAAAACTTTTTACAGAAATCTCATTTTGCATGCTATCTTAATCAAATTTGAGATATAAACTCATGAAACAATTGCCTTTCAAGGCATATTTTTCCTAGGATATTACATTAATGTTTTCCTGTGTTTGTATATAGAAAAACAAATATTGAACACAGTACAATCTTTTTTTTCTCAAGACTTTCCCTTTTACCACAGTAAAACCCAAAGTGTCTTCTTTCCAATGATACCTAATTTGTGTTTGTTGCTTACTGGGGTCAAGAACCGTTAATATTTAAAGTTAGGTAGGTGTAAATCCCCAAAAGTGAGTGCTGGCTAACAGGTTAAGAACAATGCTCCACAGCTCTCAAATGTTAGCGGGAAATGGAAATTTTTTACATTTCAGTACCGATTGGTATCGTATTCCAGTATTGTGGCAACCCTAGACTGAGCAGTATATCATTCAGGATCTGCAATGTCAAGTTGAGCTTACAATTAACCAAAAACTGCATATCAGAACCTGTGATTTGTGGAGTCATTGCAAAGTTTAACCCTAATAGAGTGAACGATTTTCATTTGGTTTTGGTTTTAATGACTGTCACTGTGTACAATTTCAATAAAATTCAACCGTTTGGGCACAAGAAATTGTATCGTTTGTGGCTTTGAAAAAGATTCATTGCATTTAATTATTTATACAGCGAAGACTAGTGTTATTTTATAATTGATTATTGAGTTTCTGCACCTCAACACTGTTAGACCAGAGGTGTCCAAACTCGGTCCTGGAGGGCAGGTGTCCTGTATAGTTTAGCTCCATCTTCCTTCAACACACCTCCTTGGAAGTTTCTAGTATACCTTGAAAGAGCTTGATTAGCTAGTTCAAGTGCATTTAATTGGGCCAGGAACTAAAATATGCAGGACATCGGCCCTCCAGGACCAAGTTTGGACATCCCTGTTTTAGACTGTCCATGGAATACCATAAAGCACTGTGTATTCAATTAGATTCTTTGTTCTGTTGTAATCATATAAGATTGAAAATTGTTTAATATATTATATGGTGGTGTCAAAATGATTTGTTTCTTCGGTGCAATGAGATGCAATTGTGGACAATTCGGTATCAGTTCAGTAATAATCATAACCGGTTATTATGTACTGACGTCATTCATCTCAAATGCACTATGTCACCGTAGCTTACTATGGCGAGGGTGGCGAGCGCGAGTATTTACAACGCTCCAACTACTTAAAAACACAGAAACTGTGCACAATTTCACTGCGTGTGTGTTTGCTGGACAGTCTTTCACTGACACTTACAGCAGAAGCCCCTTCACTGCGATTGAGAGAATGAAAGTAAACTCAATTTCTTTCTCTCTCTCTCTCACTGTGGCCCATTTGACCTGCTGGTGTGACTTTTCCTCTCCTTTCGGCTGTTACAGCGATACTTCTGGATACAGACACGAGCGTGTGTCTGCAGAGTTTTCTCCACTGTGTTTATCATAGATCAGCTGTGATCGCCACTGCCATTAATCAGTGTCACTCATCTGTGAAGAGCGCAGCGTGCAAGAGCCAATCACAGTCTTTCTGTTGAGCGCGTGACCAATCAAAGGGGCGTAAGAAAGAACTTGGTAGACAAGGCTCAGAAAGCGAGCGGGATATTTATATTTATTTATATTATTTGTTATTAATGCTCGTTTTGGTTAAAGGTACAGTTTAAATATCTGACTGTTTGTATTAAAGGACAAAAATGTATTACAAATAGTATATAAATAGAAATATATTTATACATTTTAATACAAGAATTGCTGCTGTGAAGAAAATATAAAACTGTGTATGGCAAGCATCGTTGATGCACCAAGATATCGGATTGAACCGAATCGATGGGATGATAATCGTAATCGAACCGTGAGACCAGTGTAGGTTCACAGCTCTAATGCCAATGTACTCCCCTACAAAAAGATCAACCTTAGTATAAGACTCTGAAATCTTTCCAAATGGAGTTATTCAGATCAACTTGTGAAATAATATTCATATTGCAATATATAAATCTCAGAAAACCAAGACATCACAATGTGCGGGTTTTTTTTCTTTCTTCCATTATTATGCAGCCCCAATATGAGTTGTCAATGTCTAGTGACAAGATGAGTCAGAGACTTTGAAGTTGGTTTTAGAAATGTTCTCAGTGCTTGAAATACCATGTGAGAACCATGGTGTGTCCTCTAATGACATAGATATGGTGAATATGCAAGTAAGAATTAACCTTAGGCTGTTCAGAATAAGCCATTTATCCTTAACCTTATTCACTGTACCTGAAAGTACCTAAGTTGTACTGAGAGGTCAACATCACCTGTTGTACTCATTGCTTTGAAGAACTTCTGAGGTCTTTCAAAGAGAAGTCGAGTCACCCTTTAGCAGAGTAGCTTTGATTGATGAGGTCCTTTAGAGGTTAACGGTGCCTCCAACCTCTGGTGGTTAGCATACCTTCATTAACTGGTCGAGGCAAGCCACTAGCTATGTTTCCATCCAAAGATGTGAATTAAATTTATGCGCAAAACTGGAATATTGCACAAAAGACGTGCGAATAAAGCATTGTTTCCATCCAATGAGTCAAAAGAGAACAAAATCGTCACTTCCTGATTAACTGGCACCAAATATCAAAAATAAAAATGGAATTTGCTGTGGTAGGGGAAGAATCTCTTAATTGCGTGAATCTTTTCTTAATCTAATAAATGACTTGCGCCTCAGAAGACAAATGTCGACATGCAATGAACGCGTGGTGGTGTTTAAAGGCGTGAGATGCAGAGCACAGGTGCTCCTGACTATTCTGGAGATAATTAATAATATATTAACACTATTACTAAATGGTCAAGGCATTTTAGAATGACCAAAACAACATTACAGATGTTTTACAATGTTGCCAGCCTGCTGGTTTATCCATTCACATGCATTTTTATCATCACATGATCACAAAATCACATGACTTTTAATGCGCTTACTGGAATTTGTTTGGTGAAAGTGTTTCCATAGTAGTTTATGCTCATTGTTTATTATAAAATAAAAAGTTTATCCTACTCAGTTATGTGCATATGGATTTATGTACATTTTCAAGATTTATGCGCATCTTGGCGTTTCTATAAACCATTTTTTATGCCCTTATCCAAAATGCGCATACAAATAGGTGGTTAGAAATATAGGTACTTTCTAGTAGGGCAGGGCAATATGGAAAAAAAAAAGATTTTCCCTGTGTTTGACCGATTCACTATTTCGAATTAGATTTTTTATGTGTAAGGGTGCTTTCACATCTGTGATTCGGTTCATTTGGTCCAGACCAAGGGCAACAAATGATACATTGTAGCATTTTTCTGCTGTCTTTGGAACTCCCACAAATAAACAATCCGGCAGACACAAAATATGCCTTTTTACTATGGAGGGATGACTGCACTGGCTGATTGTATCTCTGGTCATAGGATACTATATAGTTTGTATGCATCACTTTAGACTAACTATACATTTCGAGAATGAAACACAGCTGGAAAATAATGTTTTAAAGTATTGCAAACAGCAAAGACGCATCTTAAGTCACTTCAGTAGGAGGCGTGAATTCATTTAGCTAAACTGCGGCATGGTCATCTTCTGGAAATATTACCAATGATCCATCAGGTAATGTTTTTCCCTCCCTCTCTCTTTGGTTAAAATAGTTGGTAAAGCGCTGTAAACAAATATTTTTCCTCCCATAAGTTGGAACAGCGCATTGGACTATAGGAGCTGGATTAGTGCAAAAAGGTGCAATACTTTTTGCGGTTGGGTCTTTAGTTCGGATCATGTTCTCACCACAAGCGAACTGCTCCAGGGTTTGTTTGAAACTGTACAGAGACCACCTCTCCAACTCATGATTCAACCCAACAAACGTGCGATTCAACGAAACCAAATAAGGCAGTTGTAAAAGCATCCTAACTAGTCAATTAAAAACAAATTACAACAACATGATCGAAGTGTCTATTGGTCTCTCTACATGCCAAATTGGTCAACAAGGTGTCAAGAAATGTAAAATAATTATTTAGTTTATTATCTTTGTATAAGATTTAAATGAAATTAAGTGAATATTCTTTCATTTGATTTAAACATTAAATACTTGTGAATGAATTAATAAAATAACCAAATGACCAATAAACATTTACATTGGTCAAATCAAAAAGTCAGACAAATTCACCACCAGCAAAATTATTAACAGTATTAACATCATGCAAACTTGAAACATGTTATTAAGTCACATGTGGTTGTTCTTTATAATGGATTTTTGTCATGTTTTGTATATGACGACGTTTATTCAACATCTGACCTCTCAAATCCAAACCATTTCCACATAGTAAACGTTACTACCTTTCTTTCTTTTGCACAAGGTCATCCTGACGTCCTGACGTCTCCATGATGTAAGGCAATATTTACCCGTTGGTGTATTTAATATTTTTTTATTAAAAATTATGATTCCTCGTTTTAAAAAACATAAATCATCCTAAAATTTTAATCAGTTTTTTTTTTATTTTTATTTTTTTTTTAAATGCCCAGCCCTACTTTCTAGCCGTGGTTGAAGTTTTCGGACAACAGTTTGAATTGAATTTGATGGCACATTCTCTAACTCCACTTTTTTCTTCTTAGTGCTTTCTGTCTTTGACTTTGAGCATAAATGCATTAACTTCATCCTTCTCTCTCAATATAGAGCTAATAATTCACAGTGGCTGTCAGGCCTGAGTCAGTCCACGTTTCATAATAGTCATACAGATGCATGACTCACCGCTGAGTGATTAGATTGAAGCACTGAGATTCTGATGCGTAATGCCATAGCTTTCACTCACAGCTGACTGAGAGATGCGAGAGTGATCATCTAACACTTACAATCATAATAATGCACACTCATGCTGTTTAATTTCATGAGTGAGTAATCATAATTACTCAGTCATGTGTTGGTCACAATCAGTGCAAACATTGGCATTAATTCAGCATGTTTATGTCTGATTAAGGCTCTGCAATATGACTATATACACTACCTGACAAGTCTTGATGCCTATCCAAGTTTTAGAACAACAAATAAAAGCTCTAGTTGATCATTTGGTATCAGAAATGGCTTATATGAAAGGTAAAGGCCTCTAGATTACTCTTATTTTACCTAAAATAATCATGTCTGGTGACTGGGCTGGCCAATCCTGGTGCACCTTGACCTTCTTCGCTTTCTGGAACTTTGATGTGTAGGCTGAAGCATGAGAAGGAGCGCTATCCTGCTGAAGAATTTGCCCTCTCCTGTGGTTTGTAATGTAATGGGGAGCAAAAATGTCCTGACACCTTAGGCTGTTGATGTTGCCATCCACTCTGCAGTTCTCCCGGATGCCCCCATACTAAATGTAACCCCAAACCATGATTTTTCCTTCAACAAACTTGAATAATTTCTTGAGAATTTTTGTCCATGCGGGTTCCAATAGGTCTAGTGCAGTATTTCTGATCATTGGGATGCAGTTCAACAGACGATTAACTGGAAAAATCTTCTGCCACTTTCCAAATGATCAACTAGTGGTTAAATTATTATTCGTTGCTGTTACAACTAGTCAGGTATGTGTATCTTGTGGACAAAATAAAAAGTCTAATATGTTTTTTCTAATATGCTCTATTACTGATTTTGTGGGGTCATAAAATACATTGTTTATAGTAATATTTTCTCAGAATTTATAGGCGTGTAAACCTACATTGGTCTCACTGTCAGTTTGATTGCAATTATCATGTCATTGATTGGTTCAATTCGGTATCAACAAAACTTTTAATTATACCTGCTCAAAGAGTATCTCCCTCACCTAAGTATGTCAGAAAGCATTAAAGCGATGCCAAATCATCCTCTTCTGCATCACAAAGCACCACACAAACAATAGATTTTGACACCCCTAATAATTTGTCAGGGTGCAATATTACATGTTATTATGGAGATGCAGGCAGAAACATGAAAAACGTCATTGTAACGTTGTGAAGTATATATATATATATATTATATTTGTGTTTTTATGTTGGACCTCTAATCATTCATTTTAGAAAAGTGATTTACATTTTGTTAATATTTATATTTCTACATTTTTGATCAAACATTTGCCCTGATTCTAAATAAAGTGAGAAATATGATCACGAATGAATGAGTAAATTTCTAAGTATAGACTTTACATGTGGTCATATATATCTGAGCAATATCACACGAGTAGCAGTGCGATATGGCTGTATATCAGCACTGGTGGGAGGCATGCATTGGCACGAGGCCGCAGGCAATATCGTGTGATATTGCATTTATAAAACAGTTCAACGGCACAATCGTGGATATAAAAAAAAGAAAAACACGAAGAGTCTAAAAACCCTTTTGCATTAGGAACTACTTTTTTTTCGCCCATTCATTCACATCTGCAGCTGTTACTAATTCACCGCCACTTTAGAGCTAGTGTTTGAATGATTCTCAAGCGTAATGTATAAAGTGATGACAAAACAGGTGATTTCGCTGACATTTTAAGATTATATGACTGAACTTGACATGAAATGCCATCCATCTACAGAGATATCTTCTTACAGTGTTACAGTCTACAGTATTTCTCTGTTGCAATCGGGATATCACAATAATTAACCCCGAAAAAAGCAACGCAATCACTACCAGACTGCTGTTGTGTTTGCGATAAGGAGGGGGGTTTCGGGGGTGAGGTCTCTGAATAACACTGTTAAGAACCAGGATAGGAAAGTAACTGTATTAAAATATGCACTGTCCTTATAAATAAACTGCATAGTTGCAATCTTAACAAAAGAGAGAGATCGACTTAGAATATCACTTACCAGTTTAATAATGAGTTCATCAGCTGTAGTTAGAAATCGTGCTGTTTTAATCTTCTAAGCAAGGGCTTATTATGTGGTCCTGGTGCCATCTTGTGGATAGACAATGTCAACCGTCTTTGGCTAATGGACGCCGATGCGCTGTCTCTCAGAAATTATGTATATTTTGAAATGGGCACTATCCTTATAAATAAACTGCATAGTTACAATCTAAACACCTACGTTCTTGCCTAATTTTCCAATAGCTGCAATATTTGTCAAACTGTAGAGTGTCCTCTGCTTCTCGCTGTATGTGGGCAGAGTAATACAGAAGAGTGAGAAGGCTGTACAAATGCTGTTATTGCAGAACATCGCACGGCTATCAGCCAATCAGAATCAAGAACCAGACAGAACTGTTGTATAATTATATTGATGATATATCAAATAATTGATGTACAGAAATGCCATTATATTGTGATATATATCGTTATCAGGATACAAGACTACTTGAATCATATGAGATTTTTGTCATATCGCCCAGCCCTATGTCTGATTGCTTTGAAATGCATGATATTCGTGGACTTTGACTAGTTCTTTTGTAGATGCCCTTGACTTTTGTCCAAAACGTGATGGAATCCATCGTTCAGGAGAAACCACACAGCACACTTGCACAATAATGTGGGGATTTTGTAAGAATGCTGGGAACGGCAGCCTGGCACTTGGACCACATATCAGCTCTATTAATCTAGCGATGTTTGCCAGTAAGAAAATAACATTTGTCTCTCTGTATATGTACATGTCCAGCGGGACTCGTGAATTATAGCAGGAATATGCACTGCCAAGCCCAGAAACGGCACTGCCATGCTCTTTCGAACATGCTTTGTGAGCTATTTTCTCTTTTTTTTATTATTTGCCTGTTTACCGAATGAGTTCACTGGGATGGCTGGTTCATTTTCTCTGCTATAGTCCAGTACAGTGCAGATGTTTCCTCTGAGGTCTGGAATAGCAGGACAAAGCTGTCTGTTAGCATTTCCATTTATCTCAGTGACAGTTGTTGAGGCTCATTCACACTTCTAACTATAACCGTATTTGCTTTCACACTAGAGAATGATCAACATCTGTTTATTGTAAGCCTGCGCACTGCAGTTTCAGAGTAATGAAAATGGATGCGTATAGGATCTGCTGCTTGTTTGTGTTTAACAAGGTCGCCAAGTGAAAGGCTAGATTTGATCCTTCAGAGATGACTGGAGTTGGTTGGATTTGTCACTCTTTGTTTATAATCGGTATCATATTTCAGTTCCTGCTATTGCATTTACATGATAGTAACCAGTAGATGTCCTATTCAGTGACGTAATCGAAAATAACAGTGCTTGTAGTGCGTTGTGGTCAATGTAGTGTGATTAAAAACACTAGTATTTTTATCATTTCAATTACAAAGGCAAGATTTAATTCTAATTTCTAATTTAATATTTATATTTATATTTTATCTAATTTCTGTTAATATTTATTAATGTTATTAATAATATTTTCCTACTAAGAAGGGGAAACAATTATGTATCTGTAACCCATTGCCCTAATAAGTTACCCTGTGTCTCGCCTGGTTTTCCCATCATTTCCCAAAGTTGCCTGGCAATAATGTTCAAAGTTGCCCTGTGTATCATCAGCATCTATATACAGTACTTCGCAAAAGTTTTAGGCCAACAATAAATCTGTTGTTTTACTGATGGTATAATGGATATATGTGACCCTTTACCACAAAGCCAGTCATGTGTCAGTTTTGGCAATTTAAAAAAAGAGAGAGAGATTTATACAGAGTGAATTAATTATCTTTCAGTTGATGTATGATTTGTTTGTATATGAGTTAGGTTAGAGTTATTTTAGTTTAATTGTTTAAGACTTGAGAAAGACAATGTTGGAGAGATTTTGTTTGTCCTGTTTTGTGCTCATAGACTGTAAAAGATATGGACGTAGTGTCCGTGACGTCACCCATAGCTTTCTGAAGAGCTCAAATGAAGCTGCAAGTGCAGCCATTTTGTTTGTGCGTCATCGCTAGGGCCAGACGGAATCTGCGGACGTTTTTTGCTATTTCTTGCGAGAATTTAGCTAAAAATCTGCGGATTTCTGTAGAATTATTTTAGGAGTATCATAACTAAAACTTTAATATGTGGAAGAAAAAATAATGTCTTCTTAACTTTTATTTAATGTTTACAATGCAAATCCAATTAGATTTCCTTTATTTGGTAAACAAAGCAAGAGTCTCATATATTATATCTACTAAAAGACAGAAAATATTACTGTACAAACTGCATTGTACATAAACCAGATGAACATTTTCATATTAGTCAATAATATAACTGTAATTAATTTAAAAACTGAATAAATATAGATTTACACACATTTACTCAAGTAAATAAACAATTATTTATGGGCTAAAAATCGGCGGAAAATCTGCTGTATTCTGCACGCGCAGATTCTGTGTGGGCCTAGTCATTGCTCCAACCGGGGGTAGCCAAATAAGGGCAAAGAGGCAGAGCATAAGCGGAGCTACAGGCGCCTGCTAGCATTTTGCTTGGACAGGGTTTTTCTTTGGGAGAAATGCTTAATACTTCATTACCTGCAACTTGTTTTTGTTCTGACCACATGTGCTTGGTTGTACACTATATCAATAAAGTGTTTAGTCTTTTAAAAACACTGTTGTAACACATTGAGCCACTAAACATGGTTCTTATGACGTTTTTTTTCAGGAAGAAACCCCAAATTACTTCAAAACACTTTAAATATTGTCTGTGTTAGTACTGTAAATGCAAGGCTATTTATGAAATCCAGACATAACACTGTATGATAACGCTTCAGATGACTGTTCAATAGCCTACAGCTAATCAATCAGTCAGATTCTGGAGTGCATTACAGGTCTAAAGAATATTATAAATTATAAATGATCTTAAATAAAACAAACATTTATAGAGATGGTATATAAGTATATAATTTCACTCACATGGGAAATGGAGACCACTTGAATGGTTTGGAGGCACAATTAAGTGCACACAGCATTCCATATCATCTGATAATTGTAGGAAATAATTCCAAAAGGCAACTGACTGTGTAAAGCCACATAAAACAAAACAAAAATACAATATATATGCTGAGTTCAGCGGCTAATCAGTCGGAATTAGCTGAGGTGATGTGACGGCAACCAGCGAGACCTAGCTGTCACTCAAGTGGCCACGCCCTTAATTATGCAGACTTAATATAACTTTATATAAACGAAGCGGATGAGTAAAAAAAAAAAAAATCACCCCCTCACAGTTGTCATGAAGGGTAATATTAGCTATGAACAAAAATCTTTCTTTATACCAGGCTGTAAAAACCTTTTTTCTGTTGTAAAGTTGGCCATTCTAACAGTGGGGTCAATAGAAATTTGCTCTATTGTGGAGCTAGGACGAGTGGAATTTCAATGAATTGCAGTTTCAGATACTTCTGTGTTAGCTTTACGAGGGAGAGCGGAAGGTTGCCACTTGTTTGAGCTATATTTCTACCAGTGTTTATAGCAATATTGTCTGAATTGATGGAATTGTGAATGTTGAAAAGTACAGATAGGTTTTAATCCATTATGCCATTCCTTCTGGAAAGGACTTCAGGGGTAAGAGCTTTTTTTATTTTCAGCTTGATGATGATCTGCTTATTGCAGTAAAATTATATTTGGGGAAATAAGACAGCTGATGAAACACAGACAGTCATGAAATGGCCTCCACAGAGTCCAGACCTGAATATTATATAGAGGCTGTATGAGATCACCTGAGCAGAAAAAGAGAAGACACTCTAAACCTAAAGAAGAACTCTGGCAAGGGCTAAAAGAAACCTGATTAGAACAAAACAGTTCAACAAATGTTGTCCTGTTGTTGTTTTTGTGTATATATTTTCAGTTTGTTTTAATAAAGACTGATTGATTATATATTGTGTTAAAGTCTTAGGCCAACAAAGCTGGTATAGTGCTTAGGACTTTTGCCCAGTACTGTATGTATGTCTATATATCTGTATCATCATATAAATCATCTCAGTTTAGCGTATTTTCAGGATTTACTAGCTAGGGCTGCTTATGACAACCAGCTAAACACTGACCACTTAATTTCCTCCAAAACACCTTGCACATCTGCAGCTTCTGGTAGAGATGCTGTGGTGATTAGGATATGTTGCAGACGTCAGACGTGACTAATGAGGAGAAGCGTAGAGCACAGCCTTTAATGGATAGTGGATTGGTTTATTATGTCAATTGCTGGAGGGGAGGATAGAGAAGTGAGCTTTGGCCGATATGCTCAATTTGTCCAGTTTGAGCGAGGCAGAGGGACTCTTAGCAGATGAGTCACAGCGGATGCGGCAAGAGTGTGTGAGTAAGTATGCTTGGCCATGGGGGCTGTCGGCTAATGGGTCTTTGTGAGTGAGCGTGTAAGTTGGTGACTCATTAGACTGTAGTATACCTTCAATCCTTTTACTCTCATAGGGCAAACAAGGAGAGAGGCAAAGAAACCTGCGGCGGCATCTCAATCACTCATACTCGAACGGGCAATGACGTCATCGCCATTCAAACTATTTTTGAGGGACATTCTAATTCTGGAGAACAAGTTGTGGGCAAAGACTTGTGGATGACAATAAAAGTTATCAATATTAGCTTGGATTTCCAGAAGAGACAGACAGTATAGGGCTATATGGGTTGTTGACATGTTGTTGCATTTTAAGTCACATTTGACAAAAAAATAAATGTAGTTTTATTTTAATAATGTTTTGTCATCATTTATTTTTGTCATCATTTTTTTTCATAAATCTCTTTTTATAAAAAACTGCTGTTATTAAATTTCTTTAAATTTTTGAGCCAAATTCTTAAATTGTTTTATGGTGTGACCATCTAAAGCAGGGGTGTCCAAATTCAGTCCTGGAGGGCCGGTGTCCTGCACAGTTTAGCTCCAACTTCCTTCAACACACCTGCCTGGAAGTTTCCAGAACACCTAGAAAGAGCTTGATTAGCTGGTTCAGGTGTGTTTAATTGGGGTTGGAACTAAAACATACAGGACACTTGCCCTCCAGGACTGAGTTTGGACACCCCTGATCTAAAGCATAGTTCAATAAATGACAGTTCTTATAAATTCAATAGAAAATCCTAAAGTCAGTATTAAATACCTCTAAAAATATAAAATAATTTCTAAAAACATAGGAACTTGATACATTTTCTCACTGAAAACCCTTGTCCTCTGGTGTGACACAATATGCTCATTTTAAATTGGCATGGAAAACTTAAATTTGTTTAAGGATCTTATTCAAGATCTTGTGACCCAAGACCCAAACCCATCATGTGCACCTGTTAAGTTTTTGTGTCAGATTTTTGTTTTGGAACCACTTTAACCTTTTTGCATTTTATTGTCTTTTGGTGTGACACCCGTTTACTTAAGAGGCACCTATGATGAAAATCATCTTTGCAGAACTGTGTGTAGGTATAGTCTGTTCACAGTCATATTGGGGTGATATAAAGACAATAAGTATTTGCTATTTTTAAATTTCCTGATGTTAAAATAGGATCCAAATCCCTCCCATTTTGAGGCCCACTGCAATGTGACGTAGGAGTGCGGTTTCCCCTCCCACCGAATTGATTGACAGCTGCGTATTAACATTTCTCCGAAGTATCGCGTATAATCATACAGGACCAACAAGACTGGACATGCGCAAAGCAACTGGGATTAAAATATCTGTTCAGCTCTCTGTGATCATCAATCATCATTAAATGCGATCAAGAATGAGTTTTACAACTTTAAAATGTTTTTAAAACAGTGCATGCTTGTAATGAATCACATCGATTTTACCGTCTTTACTTTATCACCACGATGCTTCAATCTTGGTTTGTGGACGATAAATTGAGTTTGTTTTGTACATTACCGTAATGGATATTGATACAGCAGTGGATATTTACTTGTATCTTGTCACATTTGCCATGCAAAAACAATGCAATGTTAAACACGTGTGCTGTGTGTGTGTGCGTGAACTTTGTAACTACATTGTGTGTGATTCATCGTTACAAAAAGGCTTGAATTAACTCCACAACAAATACATCAAAAATCATTGGGAAAGTTCTTACTATAGTACTTGTCACAAACATTACGTGAGATCTACTTTTTTCATGTCTGTCACTGTGCTGTTTATCTGATGCAGCCGAGGAGGAGATTGAGGAACACTCTGACAGGCACGTGGGAACGGTGGACGGGGAAAACTAGCATTAAAGGCAAAGGCAACAAAAACAGCTACATTGTGTTCAGAGCAAAAAATTCCAACATTCAGACAGCTATAATAAATAATCTGATGGGTGTTTTGAACTGAAACTTTACAGACACATTCTGGAGACACAAAAGACTCATCTTAAATCTTGAAAAAGGGGTAAAATAGGTGCTCTTTACAATGTTCAACAAGTCATGGTGAAAACAAATTCATAATTTCATATAAAATAAATAGCACTTTTGGAAAAATAAGTGTTCAACAATGAAGATCAATTAGTCCCACTCTATTTGTGTATTATTAAGTGTTGTTTTCTCAATTTGGTCCCACTTTATATTAAGTGGCCGTAACTAATGTGTACTTACATGAAACTTAATCATTTGTTACAATGTACTTATTATGTGAATACACGTTTTTTCATTGTACTTAAAATTCATTAATGGATGCAATTACATTTGTAATTACATTTTTAATTACACTGTTGACCATCTCTTACACCTTAACCCACCCTTAAACCTACCCATACCACCAAACCTGTCTCTAAACCGACCCATATCCCACTTCAACAAATACATTGTGAACACAGTTAGTATATTGTATTTATTTTTTGAATGCAAGTACACAGTAATTAAGGCCACTTAATATAAAATGGGACCCTCAGTTTTTGCTGTCACACCATAGGACGTTTTTATGATACAGTTCCGAAAAAGCATGAAAAAACATTGATCAGGTTAGTAACCCCCTGTATTTTCTCAAACGACAAATGAACGACTTCAAATGACGTTTTCAACTATTTTTTTGTTCTTCATAAATGGGGATTTACAAAAAACTGCCTATTTGTCAACTACGCATATGTAGAAATGCATGAAATCCATGTTAATGCCTCCATGTTACATTCTTAAATGAAGAATGTAGTTTCCCAGTACTGGGTTGTGGCTGTAAGAGCATCCTCTGCGTAAAACATATGCTGGAATAGTTGGCGGTTCGTTCCGCTGTTGCGACCCCTGATAAATAAGGGACTAAGCCGAAGGAAAATGAATGAATGAATAATGTAGGAGAGTTTCACTGTGAGCATATCAGTGCCTTTTAAAGATTTGTAGGGTTGTGGTCGTTACATACTCCTCACTCTCTTAGAAACAGTCCGATTAGTTTTATGAATGCAGCTCGTGCAAGGAAGATATGAGAATCAGACACAAATACTTTTCTTTAAGCGTTAGCATTTTATGGAGTCTGACGCACCACAATGTTTGTGTTAAAACATAATACATCCAAAAACATTGTAAACGGAATGGTGTCCTTTCATCAACCCCTTTCTCTCTCTGGTTCTGTTTCTTCTAGATGGCCGGCCGTGGGAAGAAGGAGAACAAATGCTCGGTGAAGGCGGTGGAGGAAATGTTGGAGTCCCTGCAGATCACCATGTCTTAAACCTCAGCTCTGCCCCCCTCCTTCCTCCAACCTCTGTCACCACAACACCATGGCAGCTCTCCCTGCTCACTAGAGTCCACCACTACAACCACCCACAGACCAGACCACCCAACCCAACCTCCTCAGTATCAGTTCATCCTTTTTTATATTGTTTCGAGTTCTTCTGGTAGGCTTCAAACACCCAAACCATTCCTCACTTGAGTTCTTGAGCCAGCCACAAGCACTCCTTTATTTATTATCATTATTAAGAGCTTATCGGTGGGTCACTTGGTGGAATCAGATTGGTCTGCGATGGAAGAGCGAGCATAAAAAGGATAATCTAGCTAATGTTTCTAGATCGGTCAGTTCTTGTAGTTTATAAGGGTTTGTTTAGAGAGTAAATGTTGAGATGATGGAAACGTGCTAACTGTACATGCAACAACAACAAAAAAAATGGCTTATGGCTTGTCTGTCATGGCTTATCTGTTTTTCCTTAGCAAAATAAAGGACTGCATTTTTTGACTAACAATATTAATGGTTTGGTGGGTCTTCCTTGATCTTCCCGTCTTGTTTTCTAGGAATATCTGGGCTAGTCTGTTTATTGAAAACCTGCACAGATTAGTTTCAAAGCTTTTTTTTCTGTCTCCCATGTGGAAAATCGGAAATTTCATTGATATCAGGGATCTACAGCAGTTATACGAGTATTGACCCCGCAAAGTAATACAGCATTTACTGCAAATTGATCATCCAGCATAAAAAGCAACAACAGATTGGTTTCTGCCACAGCAAATTAAATCTTCAGCATTGAATTTTCTTTTGGTGATTATTTTCTAGTGATTATTTGGCTTGTCCTGTCGATCCTCCTGCTGGAAAATCAGCAGTTTGTTAGCAAAATAAAGGACTGCCTTTTTTGACTAACCGTACCAATGTTTTTCATTGATCATCTCATAGATTGGCGTACAATGATCATTTATTTTTCTCATTCTGTTTGCTGGGAAGGTTTTGGCTTGTCTTTTTTAATCGCCCAACTAGAGGATCAAATAAGGATCTTGTTTCTTCTCTTGGGGGAAAAAATAGCATTTTGACTAACCATATCAATGTTTTTGGTGGGTCGATCAATTATCTCTTTAGTGCATTTATATCCAAGAGTCGTTTCTTTTTTTGTCCTGTTTTCTGGGAATGCTTGGGCTTGTTCATTTTAATCAAGCATCTGGAAGATGAGCTAAGAACCTAGTTCCTTCTTAGCAAAATAGAGTCTGGGTTTTTTAAAATAACTATACCAGTGTCTTAATTGATCAGTTTCCTCTTTTATAGATCCAATGACTATTTCTTCATTCACGCCCTGCCTTCTGGGAATGTTTTGGCTGATTGTTTACAGTCATTCAGCTGGAAGATCTTTCTCTTGGGGAAAAAACTGCTTATTTTTGGTGGGTCTTAATTGATCATCTGTACTTGTCAAGCATTGATATCCAATGATGATTTCATTTTCTCTTCCCATTTTCTGGGAATGTTTTGGCTTGTCATTTTTAATCGCCCAGTTATAAGATCAGCTACAAATCTGTTCCCTTCTCAGCAAAGAAAAAAACCCATTTCGACTAACCATACCAGTGTTTTTGGGCCTTTAATGATCAAGTATCTGATTCATGCATTGATATCCAAGTACAATTCATTCTCTCTCTGAGTTTTCTAGGAAAGTTTTGGTTGGTTGTTTTTGATTGGAAGATAAGCTCATCTCTGCGCCCCAATTTGGACCACCCTAGGATCACTGAGTGATAATAACAATAAAGACGATAATAATCGCCATTGCTATGGTCATATAATGTGCCCTCAGAAGACTTGACAGATCCCCCCAGCTTCATGCTATTCCACGGGCCACAGTTGGGGATCTGCTGAAACGCTTAAGAGCAACAGAAAATCCCATTAAAAGTATGCCGAGCAGCAGGCAGTCCCTCACTTCTGATGGTCCGACTGGGACCCGTGCCCCTCAATTACAGCAAGACCGTCAGGAAAGCTCCACTGGTAATTAAAACAAAAGCACTTTCAATGTATAAATCTGGGTTTTCCTGAAGAGGGAAAGATTGAGAGATGTTGTGAAAAGGAGGTCTGGTTTCCTACTGCGCTCGTTTGCAACGGTCAGATCGCTTTCGGGACTAAATGAGCGTTATTTTTTTCACTCACCCGTGCCGGGTCAGCTGCTACTTCCATCTCTTTTGTTTATTAAGTCGTGGCAATTGTCTCATAATTTCACATGCAGTCCGGTGGAAAAGTTGAGCGTTGACTTTATTGCCTCCCTTTTTTTTCCCCTCATGGACCGACTGACTTGTTAAGGGGCTTGAAAGTCTGAAGTGGGAGCGGTGAAAGTCATTTACTCATCAGTTTTAATACTTTGGTCAGTGGACGTGTCTGCGTTTGATTTAGCATTCCAAGCTTGCAGAACCGACGAAAGCCTGGGGACTGCGGAGGGAGACTGACAGAGCGGTTATTTTTACAGGAACCGCCGCATTGAAGTGTAGCTTTTTGAGGAACCATCAAGGATGGTTCATTTGAGGGAGAATATCATTTACATGTGGATCCTTGTCTCCCAGGCAACAAGGAATGGAAGAAGTCAATGGCCTCTCTTGTAAAGGTCATTAAAGGCTTGTAAGTGGTCTGTAAAAGAGCACGTCAATCACTTTGATGTGTGAGTGATGTGCAAGACCCTAAAACCGGCCTTTAAATTGACACAATAGTGCCATCTGTAGTCAGGAGGTTGCTTTTCTTTTCAGTCTTCTTTTGATGATAAGTGAGAAGAGCTTTCAGAAACGGTCAGATTTGGAAAGAACTTGCTTCGGTGCAACATGAGATGTGCTGATTTAACATGCAATGCTTGTACAGGTAACAACTATTGCAATTTATGGGAATTGTGTACACAGTGTCGTTCATCATCAACATGGAAACGCAGTGAAAAACGGCTGCATCTGATTTAGTGTTCCAGTAATCACAGCTCTAATTTCTGTGGTGCCTCTTAGGAAGATGGAAAATCAGCTGAACCAGAGTCTCCCATTCATGCCAGAAAGGTCCAACAGCTGGCGCGTTTAAATGCTGTGCCGTCGAGGTCAAAGACAAAGTGCTGTGGATTAGTTGTCGGTGTTATTTCTAACTCCTTTAGGTTGTGTTGCAGCTCAACCTCAGGCGTGCACCTGGACAGCAAGCTTGTGAATTGGTCCATTGATAAGTTAATGCTTTCGACCTCGAGTTTAAAACAAAAAACAAAAAGGTAATTGCATAATAGAACTATTTTCAGAATTGTGAGTTTATATTTTTCCCATGTTGGTTAATATAAAATATAACTGTGATCTCACAATGACAGTCAGTTGCAACTTTTCATGATTGAAATTTTTAACCTCGCAATTATTTTGTCTTTGCAGCTATACATCTCATAAACCTCAAAAACCCAAATGTGAACAATTTGTAATATTGCTTTTATTTTACATTAACTTCATATATCATGATCATAAATCTTGTCTTTCTCAAGTGTAATGTTGTTTTACATTGACATTGAAACCTCAATTCTCAAATGTTACTCTATTTTGCAATAATGGCCATGCCTTGAATTGTGACTTTTAATCTCAAAGGTGATTTTAACTATTTTCTTAGAATCTTTCAATTCTAACTTTACACTCAACGGCCACTTTATTAGGTACACCTAATGCAAATTTGCACCTAATTAATGCAAATTTCCAATCAGCCAATCACATGGCAGCAACTCGATGCATTTAGGCATGTAGACATGGTCAAGACGATCTGCTGTTGTTCAAACGGAGCATCAGAATGGGGAAGAAAAGTGATTTAAGTGATTTTGAACATGGCATGGTTGTGCCAGACAGGCTGGTCTGAGTATTTTAGAAACTTCTGATCTACTGGGATTTTCATGCACAACCATCTCTAGGGTTTACAGAGAATGGTCTGAAAAAGAGAAAAGATCCAGGGAATAGCAGTTCTGTATGCGCAAATACCTTGTTGATGTCAGAGTAGAGGCCAGGCTGGTTTCAGCTGATAGAAAGGCAACAGTAACTCAAATAACCACTCGTCACAACCGAAGTATGCAGAAGAGCATCTCTGAACGCACAAAACATCCAACCTTGAGGCGGATGGGCTACAGCAGCAGAAGACAACATCGGGTGCCACTCTTGTCAGCTAAGAACAGAAAACTATTATACAGTCATTGCTTGGTCCCTTTATTAATCTCGGGTTGCCACAGCAGAATGAACCGCCAACTTTTCCAGCACGTTTTACACAGCGGATGCACTTTCAGCTGCAACCCATCTCTGGGAAACATCCATACACATTCATTCACACACACACTACGGACAATTTAGCCTACCCAATTCACCTGTACCGCATGTCTTTGGACTGTGGGAGAAACCAGAGCAGAAACCACACAGAAACGCCAACTGACCCAGCCGAGGCTCGAACCAGCGACCTTCTTGCTGTGAGGCGACAGCACTACCTACTGCGACACCTTTCCATAATCGAATGTGACAAAAAGACACAATATGACTTGATATCTTACATTATAACTTTTATAAATAATGCAATTCTCATTTTGAAATGTCTTTTTTCACTTATGACATTTCAAGAATTGACCTTGTGTTTTTGCATATTGACCATTATTGCTTCTTTATTTCCATGATCTCATATCTTGCAATAATAACTTTTTTTCTAAACTGCAAAGGTTGCAACTTGACTTAATATATTCACTTTGTTTTTCCAAAGCATTATATAATACCCTGGGAAAAAAGAAATCAAATCCCATTTGTGTGACTTTAATCTTAGCAGTTTCAACATTGTAATAAGCAAAGTCACTTTATATTTCAAAATGTGATTTAAATTTGCTATAAAGAATATATATATATATATATATATATGTATATATATATATATATATATATATATATATATATATATATATATATATATATATATATATATATATTCCTCCATTGTGGATACAGGAGTCCATAATAATGCATGGGAAATGGCAGACGGAGGTGACTAGGAGACACTTGGACGTCTGCTGTGCATTACACACTTAAGCCTCTGCGGATCCTCCCCAGGTGATGAGTCAGTGAAGGTATTAATCATCTGTAATCCATACAGTCAGCAGCACTGACGATGAATGGAGATAAATCTACACATGCAGAAAGTGACTTCTCTCTATGCTATTTTTCAAAGAGCAACGCTGTGATCAGAGGGAGCCTAAGAAGGTGAGGACAGAGGGAGTCTCCCCTTGGTTCCCCTCTGAATTACCTGGGTGCATGTAGTTGAATTGAAACGGGGTTATTCCCTTCGCCACAACTGGTTTATTGAAGAGGCTGCGAGGACTGAAGATGAATGAGACTAGATGTTAACCCTGTAGCCCTGCCTGGTTACATCACAGTGTGTAGCGTGCAGAGAGGAAGTAAGCCTTTGCTTCATAGTGAGGTGTGTCTTTTTTTGTTTCATTTTGACCATATAAATAATAATAGAGAAACTGGGTTACCAATTTATATATTATACAAATTACAGACCCATTTTAAACCTGCATATTCCATCAAAGAGACTAGAAAAAGTCATAGCTACTTGATTATGTTGCTTCCTACAGAGAAAAAATATAGATATCCAGGGTCACATTTTATTTTGATGGTCCACTTGTTGAGTTTAAGTTACATTGCATCTACATGCTAATTAATTCTCATTAGATTATAAGTAGACTGTTAAGTTGGGTTTAGGGTTAATGTAGGTTGACGTACTTGCAAAGTTTCTTATAGTCAATTAAATGTCTGTTTAGCATTAATATCAACAGATATTAAGCAGCCAGTCTACTAATACTCAAATGGACCATCAAAATGATTGGACGACACTCTTCTCAGAGTTACGAATGACCTGCTCTTATCGTCCAATTGTGGTTGTGTTTTTCTGTTAGTGTTGTTGGACCTCAGTGCTGCATTTGGTAATGTTGATCAGAACTTTCCACTTGATAGGCTTACAAATTATTTTTGGATCTGCATTGGCTTGGTTCAGGTCTTACCCATCTGAACATTATCAGTTTGTGTCAGTTAATGAAGAGGTGTCATATCAGAAGTACACAGTGGCGTACCACAAGGCACAGGTCTTGGTACCTTGCTTTTTACATTATATACTGTACTGTATGCTACCAGTAAGCGATAGAGTAAAACAGTAAAGCATTTACCACTTTGTAATGTTGCCATTCTTTTTCACATCACTTAAAAATCTTTTAGAGACTAAAAACACCAAGTGATGAAGCAAACAAGTCTTAAGGTGGGCAACAGTATGGGGTCTTCGTTGTTGCATTTTGAGCTTCAAAATGCGCTACATATTCTCTATTGAAGACAGGTCAGGACTGTAGGCAGGCCAGTCAAGTACCTGTGTCCTCTGAATGTGGTTTTGCATTGTCTTGTTGAAATATGCATGTGCTTTCCTAGAAAAGATGGCAGCATCTTGTGCTTTAAAATCTGTATGTACTTTTTTTATGTACTTTTTTCTGTTAGTTTTATTGGACCTCAGTGCTGCATTTGATACTGTTGATCATAACATTCTGCTTGATAGGCTTACAAATTATGTTTGTATTTCTGGAACTGCATTGACTTGGTTCAGGTCTTACCTATCTGAATGTTATCAGTTTGTCTCTGTTAATGAAGAGGTGTCATACTGATCAAACGTACACTGTGGGGTACCACAAGACACAGGTCTTAGTCCCTTACTTTTTACATTATATAAGCTACTGCTAATAGATGTCATTAAAATAAAATTTCAGTTACTTTCCACTGCATTACTATTAATTTATGATTGGTTTATGGTTACCATGGTTTAACTACATTTACAAAACATTGCTAACAACTACAAAAAATTGGGACGGTATGAAAAACACAAATAAAAAAGTAGCGATTTATAACTTTTCTTTGACTTGTGTTTCATTGCAGACAATACAACAAACAATATGTAATGTGCTGCTCATGATTTTTCATTTATTTATTTATTTCAAAATGAACACATTCCAAAGTCGGTTTTTGCAGCACATTTCAAAAAAGCTGGAACAGTAAAGCATTTACCACTTTGTAATGTTGCCATTCCTTTTCACAACACTTAAGAGATGTTTAGGGACTGGAGACACCAAGTGATGAAGTGTTTCAGGTGTCCTATTCTTCCTGCAAACAAGTCTTAAGGTGGGAACAGTATAGTGTCCTTGTTGTTACATTTTGCGCTTCAAAACGTGCTACATATTCTTTATTGGAGACAGGGCTGGACTGCAGACAGGCCAGTCAAGTACCTGTGTCCTCTGAATATGGTTTTGCATTGTCTTGTTGAAATATGCATGGGCTTTCCTGGAAAGGAAGGCAGCATCTTGTGCTCCAAAATCTCAGTGTACTTTTCAGCATTAATGGTGCCATCACAGAAGTGCAAGTTAAATTTGCCAAGGGCACTGACACAACCCTATACCATGACAGACTCTGGCTGTTGGGCGTTGTTGGTAACAGTCTGGATGATCTTTTTCTTTTTTTAGTCCAGAGCACACGGTGTCCATTTCTCCCAAAAATGACCTGAAATACTAATTCATCTGACCACAGTACACGTTTTCACTGTGTGATGGTCCATCCTAGATGCTTTCGAGCCCAGAGAAGGCAACGATGCTTCTGGACACTGTTAACATTGGGCTTCCTTTTGACACAGTACAGTTTTAACTGCCATTTGTGGATGTAACTACTGTACGTATTGAGGCAATTGACAAAGGTTTTTCAAGGTAGTTCTGAGCCCATGTGGTGATATCGCTTCTAGATGAATGATGATTCTTGATGCAGTGCCGCCTGAGTAGTTGGACATCATGGTTCTTCAGCTTAAGGTTGCCCCCTTGTCCTTTACACATTGAAATTCCTCCAAATTACTTGAATCTTTTAATGATGTCATGCACTGTTGAAGGTGAAATATGTCTTCCTAACTTTCTTTGAGGAACATTGTCTTTAAAAATCTCAATTAATTTTCTTACCTATTTGAATTACAAGTAAATTTGGAAATCACTATTATCTTTTGTTTTTTCTTTGCGTTTTTCATACGGTCTCAACTTTTTTTTTATTTGGGCTTGTACACAATTTCATGATGGTTGTATTTTATTTAGTAAATGCTCATACAAATATATTTGTAATTAAATATTATAAATACAAGAGCTACTGGTCCATGTTTGCTTTACAAAGATAAAATTTCATGTGGATTAGGAGAGGAAGCAAATGCTCTGACTCTCAAAATGAAGAAAGATAATTTTCAACACCAAAACCATAATTAAATGTTGGTTTTAAAAACAGTTTGGCAGAAATGCATTCACTATATCAACAGGGTGGACAACATCAGCTTAAGAGAATGCTTAACCCGAACACAACTTTATGAAGTGTTCTGTTTGATATACAAAGTATATAAATATGAACAGTTTGCAGACATTTTGTCGGTGTGGTTTCTACTTCTCATATTTAATCAGCAGTTATTTATAAATTTATTAATTTTCTCTCTTGTAGATGTGAGTGCATTTTTAGTAAAAAAAAAAAATAAACAAGTAAATAAATACAGACAAGATAATGTTCTCTGACCACAGCAGTCCCTGTGGGCCGCTGTTTTCTTTCTTTCTTTCTTTTTCTCTGGCTGGAGGGAGTCCACTTAAGTTCTTTGATATCCGACATGGAAACTCTCCACATAGACAGCACGACGTCAGCATCCATCAAAAGACTTTCATGTGCTTAATAAAGCTGCAGATCAAAAACAAGTTTCCATTCGAAAATGTATTGATGACAAAAATCGGTGCCAATAAGGTCTATGCATTTTGATTGCATACAGGCCAATATTATTGCACCTCTTGGCTTAATGTTCCATATATGCTTATAAAACGCAGTTCGCTTTACTATCTGGCCAATTTCTCAATGCAAAGGAACCTACAGTATGCAGACTCACTCAACGTCTCTGATATCTGTGTCTTGGACGTTTGTGTTGTTTAAAGTGAAATGCGCAATTTCCAGGAACAATGTGTTTTTGTATTTAATGATCCTTCAAATGCAGGGCTAGCCATGAAAAACAGGCCCCAGATTTCTTTTTCTTTTTTTTGAGCAGAAGGTTGTTCTATGAGTTTACCCTTCATTTACTGAACTGTCCAAGCATTTATGCAACACCAGAGCATATTGACTACTGGGCAAAATAGCTATTTTCAGCCGTTATTGATTTAGAATGGCTTTAGCAAGAGGCAATTTTCTCCTTGGGTGAAAAACAGGCACATGTTGCCTTTACGAATGCCAACGTTACATAAATATACCATCTACTTAAGACTTTGGAAGCCATTTTCGTCAAAGATTATTTGTCGTTTTAGTCTATCTGCAGGATATGATGCATTGCTAAATCAACTTTCAATGGTACAGTTTTTCAGCTGGTACCGCTGAAGCGAGGCTGTAGTATTTCAGACCCATTTGGAGTGGGAAACGGCATTTCGATAAAAATGTGCTATTTAGCAGAGCCAATGCTAATCTTATTGTTTATGTTCATGAAACATGTATTAGACCAAAGTGGAATGCTCTCCCAGACAACTGGCAGATTATACACAGCGGTTTTTGCCTCGGGAAGCAGTAATACAGTTATAATGTGATGGAAATAATAATTCTGTGATGTGTTCTACAAGCCAGAGTATTTCCAGTTTTTATGTTTGATACAGGGTGACCGGATATCTCAGTGGAATACAGGATAAGCAGCACATACATGGTCACACATAAAATACTGTCCTGTTAATTACATTACCTGACAAAGTCTTGTTGTCGATCCCAGTTGTAAGAGCAACAAATAATAATTTGAATCCTAGTTGATCATTAGGAAAAGTGGCAGAAGGTAGATTTTTTCAATGAATTATCTGTTGAACGGCATCCCAATCATCACAAATACTGCAGAAGACCTAGTGGAACCTGCATGGACCCATGATTCTCACAAGTTTGGTGAAGGAAAAATCATAGTGAATGTGGGGTGGGGGGGGGGGGTCACAACATTTCTGAAAAGTGTGTGGGGGGGCCGATGTTAATTAAAAACAAAAAAAAAAGGGGGGGCGGGGGGGGGGGGGGTGGGGGGGGGGGGGGGGGGGGGGGGACTGGAGACAGCAGGCCAGAATCACAGTTTGAGGTTACACTTAGTATGAAGGTGTGCGAGAGATCTGTAGTGGACGACAACATCAACATTATTTTGTTGATCAAATCAAGTTTGGTAAAGAAGAAATCATGGTTTGGGGTTACATTCAGTATGGAGGTGTGCGAGAGATCTGCAGAGTAGATGGCAACATCAACAGCCTAAGGTATCAAGATATTTGTGCTGCCCATTACATTACAAACCACAGGAGAGGTCAAATTCTTCAGCAGGATAGCGTTCCTTCTCATACTTCAGCCTCCACATCAAAGTTCCTGAAAGTCAAAAAAAAGTCAAGATGCTCCAGGATTGGCCAGCCCAGTCACCAGACATGAACATTATTTGCTTTTGTCTAAACAAAGTCTTGTTGTTCTTAAAACTTGGATAGGCGACAAGACTTTTGTCAGGAAGTGTAGAGATGTTTTGGATATTGAATGGTTTTTCCTGAGGTAAATGTACCATGTTATGTGAGTTTACACGTGTTTGATTGTCATGTTTATGAAGTTGAAATAGTGATTCAGAGATTAGTTGAAGCTATAGAGACAACAAGTTGTAAGGATTCTTTCCAAGAAAGCTTCTATTGTTCATTTATGTGTCTGTCTTGCTATAACTAGAAAACCTGGAAGTAGCCAATGTCTGTTGGCACAGATGCCGTCTTCACCAACTTCAACTTGAGCAATATAGGAATGTGATTGGATGATCATTTTGTTCTTGACAATAAATTGTCATACGATTATTATTATTTAGTTGTTTTGGATTTTTTTTTGTGTGTGTAGGCACTGGGTTTTTTTAGGGAAAGGAAAATACGTGAAGAAACAAGATTTGTTGTTCAGGACAATAATAATAGAGATGAATGCAGGACTGCCTCAGGAAAAACGCCATATGGTCAGCTTATTTTGATGTGGAACCAGCAGCTTAATTGTTCACCGTGTAAAATACTTAATTTTACTTGCACTGTTTTTAAGGGTAAAGCCTTATTGACACTATGAACGACTCGCAGCAGCAAAGCAACAAGTGACCATATATTTCAATGGAGAGTGAGCGACTTCTGGCGACCTTCATCTGTGCGAGCAACAGCAACCTTTATCTACCAGGTGGGCATGTCGAGCGACGTTACAAAGTTGAAAATCCTTCAACTTTAAGCCTCAATCACACTACGAGCAACTCGCAGCAGCAAAGCAACAAGCGACCGTTCATTTCAATGGAGAGTAAGTGACTTCAGGCGACCTTTCGAATTTTTTATTTTATTTTTTTAAATATAAAAGACATACCAATTTTATTTAAACTTTAACAATACTTGTTATATTTTAGCATGTACATTACATTACATATGGAAACAAACATGCATGCTTGACATGCAAGAACCAGTGATGTTTGTTTTCCTGCATAAGACATGTTTCAGCTTTCATCAGAAGCTTTTGGCTTTAAAAATTCACCATAAGATCAGAGAGAGCGTCGAGTAGAAATCTCCCCAAAGTAGATTAAATGAGAGTTGTATATTAATTTAGTTTCAAATCACCAGTTAGAGCTGTCAATATCAGTATTTGCTGCAGAAAATATTTCCCCTTTTCTGCATTTTAATTGCTATAGTATGCACTTTATAGATGCTTTTTCCATTACATTTTGTTTTCCTGACAATATATTTTATGCAGTTTATTTCATATGGCATTAGAATATATTTTAGTATGATAAAACTACTCTTATTTTTATTAGTTACATTGACCTTTTTAATAATCCTGCACAAATAAAAGTAATTTTTTTACTCAAGTATATTTTTGGCCGCATACTTGTACTTTTAATTGCATATAATTTTCTCTCACTGTCTGTACTTTGACTTAAGCATAATTTTTGAGAGCCTTTTACACTTCTGACCTTGTGTACAGAGTCCGTTTTACATTTTCTGTCAGTTTTACGACACAGTTTTTCTTCAGACATTGTAAATTATGCTTGAGTTTTTTTTCTCCATTTTTCAGCTCATCGAGCGGTTTGCCTGAATTTTCTTTTTCTATCTGTGCTGTCATAACAAGTCCTGCAGTATGTCACATCACATGGCATATGTCAGATTATGGGAGGGGAACAGAAAGGTTCCAAATTTTGAATCCCACTTTTTAGACAGTTTTTTTTTTTTCCGACAGGCATGGTCCTTTGAGACATCACCACTCACTGTAAATTATCTTCTGGGCTCAGATGCAAGTGTCTCTCTCTCTCATCCCATGCGAGGCCTTGCAGCTAATACAAAGAGCTACTGAAGAACTACTGCAGAGTGCAAATTAATAGGGGATTTGGGGTGTCTGATACCTCTAATTAAGGGATATGGAGAGTCTTAAATGTAGGCTGCTTGTTCAAGAATTAATTCTACTTATTGCATGGCTTTTATTTCCTAGAGCTAATGCTGTCCATGGCAATTTGGGTTTCAGTTATTTTTTTGCAGTGAAAATGTATTCATGCAGTGTTCATGTTGTTGATAGGACTGTTTTGTCAGATCAGATCTTAGATGTGTGTCTAGATATGTATATATATCAGCATCTGTTAATGTGTTGATGATTGACATCCCCTGAGCTTTAAAATGTATGATTGTTTTGGACTGTTGTTGTTCATATGTATCCAGATTCATGAAGTTTGGACATTCCCTTCCCTATGAAAGGCCAATTAGTAATTATAGGCCACACCCAAAATCCAGTGTCGTACTCTATGCATACTTGAATAAATCCTAACTTAAACCATTTCCAAATGTTTATATAGCCAGTTTTGTGAGAATCAGTTCATCATTTTGTTAGTTCTTAAAGGTGGCGTGTATTTTAATAAGTTCACGTATATAATTTTGATTCTTGCAACACATTTCAAAAAAGTTGGGACAGGAGCAGATAAGGGCTAATAATCAGACAAATTAGTTAAATAATGATGCGATTTAAAACAGGTGATGTCAACAGGTGATTGTAATTATGATTTGGTAACATCCAAGAAAGGCCTAGTCCTTTTTTAGGGGCAAAGATGGGCAGAGGATCGCCAGTTTGCCAACAAATTTGTGTGAAAATTATTGAAATGTTTAAATAACAATGTTCCTCAAAGAAAGATAGGACGACATTTGATATTTCACCTTCAGCATTGCATAACATGATTAAAAGATTCAAGGAATCTAGAGGAATTTCAGTGTGTAAAGGACAAGGGCGAAAGCCTAAGCTAAACTGCTGTGAACTCCGATCGCTCAGGGAGCACTGCATCTAGAATTGCTATTCATCTTTAAGTGATGTATTCAGGACTACTTTGGCAAACCTTTGTTGAGTACCACAAACATGAGTTGAGTTGAGTTACATCCACAAATGGCAGTTAAAACTGTATTGTGCCAAATAAAGCCCTATGTTAACAGTGTCCAGAAGCGCCGTTGACTTCTTTGGGCTCAGAGGCATTTGGGATGCACCAAATGCCTCTGAGCCCAAAGTGGAAACGTGTGCTGTGATCAGATGAATCAGTATTTCAGGTATTTTTTTGTAAGAAATGCTTCCGTCTGCTGTACCACTCAAGTGGTTTTAAACTTTTATACATTTATTTTTTTCTGTTGAGCGCAAAACAAAATATCTTGAAAAGCAGCCATTGTCATGCATAGTTAAAACAAAAAATACTATGGAAGTCAATGCCATTTTTTTTTCAGTATGTCTTCTTTTGTGGAAGAAGAAAGAATCTCAAACAGAATTGAAGCAAGTAGAGGATGAGCAAATGATAGCAGAATTTTCTTTTTTTTTAAACTAACCATTATTGCAGCTTCATTAAATAAATAAAGCATGTCCAAAGCTCAATCAAGACCTCTTTAATGTTTTGTTAAGAACATTGTTTCAACTTTAGAAGATGAACCTAAACACATTGTTGCTTGAAGATTAGTAGACAAATTAGTTTTTAACAGACAATCAACAGACAAACAACAGACAAACAGGAACTAGATACCCTCATTTACAAGGAAAAACTCCATATTTCACAGAAAGACCCTCTTACTTTTGCGAATAGCATTCAGGTTGAGGCAGGTTGAGATGATATGAGAAGATGTTCGTGTTGAGTTTCAGAAAACACCAGCTCTTTTCTCGCACTAACTTCTTCACAAGCATTTCACTCTCCTCCTCATTTCGTCTTTCAAAACAATGATGCCTTTCAGCTCAAGGACAAAGGAGTCTTAGACGTGTGCCAGGTAGAATTCATAATGGCAGCTATTGGAGATGAAAGGAATTTCACTACATTTCCCTCCTTTGATGCTGACACTTCCTCTTCTTGGTTTGGATATCTTGTGAACAACACAAGTCTACGTCTATCTGTCTCTGTGTACAGCACATGTTCACACACTCAAGGCCCCACACGTTTAGCTATGACTTAGCAGTATGGCTTTACTGGATTTCAGCCACTTTGAAGCTACAACTTGCATTTTTTGCATGTTCAGTTTAATGTGTGCAAGGTAAACTAAGTTACCTAAAAATCGGACATTATCCGATGTCTGTTTCCAGGCATCTGTTTTTGTTCAGTTTTGTAAAACAAAATTCTTTAAAAGGGACTGGGTTGAGCACTTCTGAACAAGAACCAGTCTGGTACCTTGCAAATGAGAAAAAATCTGAGGTAAGATTGATTTTGTGAAAACTTCAATTTTTGCAAAGTGTAAAATCCTTTGTTCCGGGTGCCTTTTGTTGCACGTTTCCGATGACTGATACACTAGATGACGCTGTCAACGTTTTTGGCGATCTATAGTGTACGTTTTGTTGCTTGTCATACAGATCACCTAGTGTACCAATAACCTAAATCCAACCAATAGTGTTTACAAAAGCAAACATAAGAAAAAAGTGCACTGTGACCACAACATTTTACCTTGATTTTACATTACTTTTATCTTTTTTGTAGAACTGTGCTTCACTGGGCTCAAATCCAAGCACTCTACAAACACTGCACAAAGTGATCTACAAAGCAAACTGATCACACCAGAAAATTTGAGGCTTACAAATTCGTATTCGATTACAAATCATAGTGAAACACTGACCTAAACCCTTCCCTAAACTTAACCAAGAGTGATTACAAAACTTAATTGTAGTTGTGTCACGACTACAATAAAATTGATAAACCCATGAATTATTCATAATAAACCCATGACTAATAAAAATGTATTTTAAATGTGGGTCAAGATAGGCCAAACCTCAATTATTAATATCTGGGCCAAATTCTACATTTTACATCTGGTCCAAGTATTATGTGCCACCATTAAGACGGTGCCACCTCTGCCAAACCAGGACCATGTTTGGCCTGTTTTCCCAGTGCCAGATAAATGCCTGCTGTGCCAGGTTTATGTCAAATGTGGGCCAGAATTCTTTGCTACCTGTGACTGGAATGAGAATATAGTTCCTATAATTCCAAGACCGGTTACTCACTGAACCAAAGCAGGGCTGAGCCCGGTCAGTACCTGGATGGTAGACCACATGGGAAAGCTAGGAAGTGCTGTTGGAAGTGGTGTTAGAGAGGCCAGCAGGGGGCGCTCAACCTGTGGTCTGTGTGAGTCCTAATGCCCCAGTAAAAATGAAAGGGACACCATACTTTTAGTGGGTGCCGTCTTTCGGAAGAGACATTAAACCGAAGTCCTGACTCTCTGTGGTCATTAAAAATCCCATGGCACTTCTGGTAAAGAGTATGGTGTAACCCCAGTGTCTTGGCCAAATTCCCTCCATTGGCTCTTACCCATCATGGCCTCCCAATCATCTCCATCCACCGAATTGGCTCTATCACTGTCTCTCCACTCCACCTATAGCTGGTGTGTGGTGAATGCACTGGCGCTGTTGTCCTGTGACTGCCGTCGCATCATCCAAGTGGATGCTGCACACTGTTGGTGGTGTGGAGAGACCCCCTCTCATGATTGTGAAGCACTTTGGGTGTATGGCCATACACAATAAATGCACTATATATATATATATATATATATATATATATATATATATATATATATATATACACATTACATTACATTACATTCCTAGACATATTGGCCTAGAAAATAGCAAGCTTTAATTTGGAAAATGAATGAAACTCTTTAGTCACTTTGATGATGCTAATGACCCTCTCATTGAGTTAGATGCTAATGGTCTAATTGGACTCAATGATTTATGCTAAGCTAAGCTAAGATAAGCTAAAAGTGCTCCTGCCAGACCCAGAGAAGAGGCTAAATGAATTAAAAATGTTTCCTTTAACATCTCATGTTAACAAACATGTTCTTTTAGTAGATCATCAACAATTTTCGCTTCATGCTTAGACTGTGTTCTCAGAATATGCCCTGCCACACATTCTTTTAGTCATATGACGAATGAGTCAGTTAATAAAAAAAGCAATCATCATAAAACTAAATAATTTGGAACAAATTCTTTTGCCCATTGTGGTGAAGAGAACATGTTGTCTGGACGGAGGTTTGGGGGATTGTAACATCCTGGTTACAATGTAACCTCATACACTTTCTCAAAGTGGGGGTAACCTCTCTCAGAAAACGATGAGGCCACTGGTATAATTTTATTACGCTTCAAAATTTTTCCCTTTTTTTTTTTGAGTGTCCTCTCTGCACTCAACCCAACAACAGCAGTATTTATGACATCCACATGTGCCGAAATGATTTGTGGACACGCATGGTTTGATTTACCAGTAGGCTGTTTAGTTTTCCTCATGAAAGACGTTTTACACACAACTGGAGGTAATTGGCCACTGCTAATTTAAAAAATAATAATTGGGGAACATGGAAGGCTTTAAAAATCTGAAAGGCCTCAGCACCATTTTGTTTGATTCGGCTCAGCCAGACGGATTCTCCTGCACATCTGTAAGGCATCCAAAGATCAGGGTGACAGTTAAACCGTGATAACTTTCACATAAACAGTACTTGGTCGGCTCGTGTTGACAAACATGTTCTTTCAGCGTCAGCCAGATATGAGATTGAACTGTTTAATGTGGCCTGTTGGGATATTGTGGATATCTCAGGTTTGTCACAGAGTCTCGTCCCTGTCATGTAATCCCATCTAAACAACTGCTTCTCTGCCAGCTATTAGGCTTATGTTTGAAATGCATCCCAGTGGATTTTTCTCATTTTAAAATTACATGTCTGGAATGTGCTGTTCTTGTAGGAAATCTTTCACCCCAACGATTGCAAAAAAAAAAAAAAGCAAAGAAAACCTACATCTCTATGGATACAGTTTTTCACTGCTACCTCCCCATCTTTGCGGCACATTCCTCAAGGATTATTACAGTTATTTTAATAATTAAAAAAAAAATTGTTCTGGATGAACTGATAGATGGACAGACCAACCCATGACAGACATAGACAGACTGATAAGATGGGCAGGTGAATGATGATGGAAATATATATAGTTGATTAGACAAACAGACAAAATAATGGATGGATGGATGGATGAAAGGATGAATAATTGAGCAGTTGGATGGATTGATGAACAGTTGATGCAGCCTTGATTGACTTGTTGACAGATGGCCAGATGGATGGATGGATGGATGGATGGACGGATGGGTGGATGGATGAAAGGATGAATAATTGGGCAGTTGAATGGATTGATGAACAGTTGATGCATTATTGGTTGACAGATGAACAAATGGATGGATGGATGAATGAATGAATGAACAGATTGATGAATAAACTCATTGATAGCTACAGTAGATAGACAAGCGATAGATAGATAGATAGATAGATAGATAGATAGATAGATAGATAGATAGATAGATGGATGGATGGATGGATGGATGGATGGATGGATGGATGGATGGATGGATGGATGGATGGATGGATGGATGGATGGATGAACTGATTGGTTGATAGATAGATAGATAGATAGATAGATAGATAGATAGATAGATAGATAGATAGATAGATAGATAGATAGATAGATAGATAGATAGATAGATAGATAGATAGATAGATAGATAGATAGATGGATATATAGACGGATAGATGGATGGATGGAAAGATGGATTGATGGATAGATAGACAGACAGACAGACAGATGAATGGATGAACTGATTGATTGATTGATTAGTTGATAGATTAGCACATGATATGCAGATAGTTGGTCGGATGGTTGGATGAACAGATGGATGGATGAATGGACGAATGAACTGATTGATTGATATGTAGATAGTTGGTTGGATGAACAGATAGATGGATGGATAAGATGTTTTAATGCAAATATGCCATACCATTAAACCAGTCAGCAGTGATGAAGACTATGCCGTACAGTCTGTGTAAGAAATTGATGGTAAAATATTGGTGCAGGAATATAGTGTGGCTCCTCCTCAGTCTAAATAGTTGGCAGGCGGGAGAGATTACCATCTGTTTGTGGGAAAGCGAGATGCCAAATCGACCACCGCAAACAGCCAAGGTAATAGTGAAGGGTTCCACTGAGTCTCTGTGTTTCTCCGCAGTCATCAGCAGCACGTGGCCAAATGCAGGATTCACTGTCACAATTACCCCACACAATTATCAGGCCTAAATACTCCCTCCACTGCTTCCAAACGCTCCATCTCTCTCCCTCTCTCTTTCCTGCATAATTGATACACTGTGCTCTTTGTTGTATATTTTACAAAGCAATAATTGTTTTTGCAAGCGTCCGCCAGCCAAAAAAGCCCCAGTTCGATAATTTTTATGTTGGGAAACCAGAATAAACAACTTGAGAAGTGCCAAACATAATAAAATCAAACTGCATACTGCTGTTGTTATGGGAGATACATGGAAGAAAGAGGGAAAGTTACATGTAGTTTTGAATTAAGAGTTAATTGTAAATGATTTTTATTATTATTTTGGAAGTGCAGAATTTAATAAATATTTTTAGGTTTCTGTACTCTTCATCCTCATATTTTAGACATACTTTATTGACCGTGACTAACAAGTAATTGCTTTTGATGGAAGGATCACGCACAACTTAATTAGAGATACTAAAGTTCTGAGTGGACGAAGACATCCAATGATATTTACCGCATTTGGAAGGAAAACTGAAAAGAATAAAGAGCTATTCAGGAGTTGGACAACAAACCAAAGCGTTTAAGTGGTTGGCTGGTTACATAAATGATGGTTGAATGAAAACAATGGTAATGAAAGGCTGCTGGAAGATGACTCTGTCTAAATAGCCCACCTACTACAGTGTGTTTGCTTATGCCAGCTTATGCCATTATGGAATACAAATTTTGTAATATGAATTTCAAGCCATGACATGATGGGAAAATGACTGGAACGCAAGTATGGGGTAGGAAAAAAATGAAAACCACAATGAACATAACAGAAAAAGAATTGAGTAATGAGTAAATTAAGGTACATATTCCATTTTATTTTGCAATTTAAAAACGGCTCTAGATTATGCTTAAATATAACGACTGCTTTTAATGTTTCTTGAGCCTCCACATTCGTTAAAGCACATTTAATTGGTGCAATGTTTAAAAAGGGGGCCAATTTGTTTTTGTTTTTTTATATTTTGAGTTTCAAAATATTAAACATGCATGAATTGAGGTATTCTTGAGGTATTAGTCACATTTCAGACACAAAAACAACAACAACAATGGAGCAGTTTCACTATATCTGACCCCTAACCAAATGCCATTACTAAATGATTTTATACTAAAGTGAACCTTCATCCACAGATGGAAAACACACACGCACACGCGCACACGCGCACACACACACACACACACACACACACACACACACACACCAACTTTCGGGGACAAAACCACAGCCAGTGGTAGGATGAGGCTGCCTCCTCAAAACCCAAATTGGACTCATTTTTCAAGAGGAACGGATTAAAAACCAAAGTTATTATGTCATTTAAAAACATTAATGCCTTTGAGCACTGCTGCTCTTTTCTTATTGCACTAAGTTGGAACACAAAGCATACAGAAGGTTATTAGTTTTATTGAAACTTTTGTTAAGGGAAAAAAGGCCCAGTGTACTTTGTTAATATGCTGTACAGTAATTATTAGTAGGCATCTTAATTTAGTAACTTTTTTTACTGTATATAAACTGTATCATGATTTAAACTTGAAGGACATGCATCTCAATGTAATGGTATTACATTAAAAAATAATTAACGCAAATTTCTAATCAGCCAATCACATGGCAACAGCTCAATGCATTTAGGCATGTACTGTAGATATGGTCGAGACGATCTGCTGCAGTTCAATCCGAGCATCAAAATGGGGAAGAAGGTGATTTAAATGACTTTAAACGTGGCATGGTTATTGGTCCCACATGGGCTGCTCTATTTTAGAAACTGTTGACCTGCTGGAATTTGTATCAATGGTTCAGGCTGGTGGTGGTGGTGCAATGGTGTGGGGGATATTTTCTTGGCACACTTTGGGCCCATTAGTACCAACTGAGCACTGTGTCAATGCCACAGCATACCTAACTATTTTTGCTGACCATGTCCATCCGTTTATGACCACAGTGTCAATACAGACCAAAATCTCTGAGGAATATTTCCAGTACCTACTGTAAGGCAGTTCTGAAGGCAAAAGGCAGCAAAAAGGAGAATTTTTTCCACATATTTCTAAACACAATAGTTTTAATAACTCATTTCTAATAACTGATTTATTTTATTCTTGCCATGATGACAGTACATAATATTTTACTAGATATTTTTAAGACACTTCTATACAGCTTAAAGTGACATTTAAAGGCTTAACTAGGTTAATTAGGTTAGCTAGGTAGGTTAGGGTGGTTAGGCAAGTTATTGTATAACGATGGTAGTACTATCGAAAAAATATTTAGCTTAAAGGGGCTAATAATTTTTATCTTAAAATTTTTTTAAAAAAATTTAAAACTGCTTTTATTCTAGCCGAAATAAAACAAATAAGACTTCCTCCAGAAGAAAAAATATTATCAGACATACTGTGAAAATTTCTTTGCTCTGTTAAACATCATTTGAGAAATATTTAAATAAGAAAAAAAATTCAAAGGAGGGCTAATAATTCTGACTTCAACTGTATATGTGATATCAATATTTCATGGAATAATGTTGATTTTCAATCAATATTTGTTATTCTGATCAACTTTCATAAAAAGAGAAGAAACTCTTTAAAAATGTCTAAATGCATATACAGTTGAAGTCAGAATTATTAGCTCACTTGTTTATTTTTTTCCCCAATTTCTGTTTAACAGAGAGATTTTTTTCAACACATTTCCAAACGAAATAGTTTTAATAACTCATTTCTGATAACTGATTTATTTTATCTTTGCCATGATGACAGTAAATAACATTTGACTAGATATTTTTCAAGACTCTTCTATACAGCTTAAAGCTTAAAGTGACATTTATAGGCTTAAGGTTAGGGTAATTAGGCAAGTTATTGTATACAATGGTTTGTTCTGTAGGCTATAGTAAAAAATATAAAGCTTAAAGGGACTAATAATTTTGACCTTACAATGTTTTTAAAAAAAAAAAAAAAACTGCTTTTATTCTAGCCGAAATATAACAAATTAGACTTTCTCCAGAAGAAAAAATATTATCAGACATACGGTGAAAATTTCCTTGCTCTGTTAAACATGATTTGGGAAATATTTAAAAAAGAAAAGAAGTCAAAGGGGGGCTAATAATTCTGACTTCAACTGTATATTTAAAGCACACTTATGTCTTTTTCTCAAAGGCTCACAGACAAGTAGATGGACAACAGAAAAAAATACAATCAAATATTATTTTGGCACAGTGTAAACAAAAAAACAATACAGCGTCTCTTATAGTTTGGAAGCTGAATGGTGCGGAGAGTACTTCCTAAACAATAATACAATGTTCTTGAAGTAATGCGATGAAATGCCAGCTCTTTGTGTCCACTTAAAAAGCTCTTCTAAGTTTTCAGCTTAATAAAGAGATGGGAACAGCTTTCCTGGGTTGTGGGAAACCTAAGGCCATCCTGGAATGTTATTCACATCACTTACTTCTGACATGTTGTTCTTCTGCTCTTTTCATGCTGTCAGTGTGGTTGGGCTTTTCATTAATAATCAATTACAGATGCAATTCCCGTTAAGGTTAAATTAAAGTTAACACTATTGCTTTGTCGCCAATGTCCAGAGTTGGAGTTCATTACTGTGCAATGATGCCAAACAATAACATGAGAGTCTGATCTTATTTCTCAAATGACCCTGAAGGGAAAGTTCATCAAAAAATTATAAAAATACATCTGTCATCATTTACGCAACCAATTGGACTTTCAAACCTGTGTTACATACTTCTTAACATAGAAAAAAAAGGTAAAATTAATTAATTGTTTTAAAAAAATGAATGTACACTACCTGACAAGTCTTGTTGTCTGTCCAAGTTTTAGGAACAACAAATAATAACCTGACTTCTAGTTGATCATTTGATATTAGACGTGGCTTATATGAAAGGCAAAGGCCTCTAGATTATGCTTATTTACCAAAATAAAATATGATCATGCCTTGATTTTTAATTATTTAATTAGGACAGTAAGATCTGACTTTGTTTAGACAAAAGTCTTGTCACTTAACAGAAATAATGTACAGTATAGAATATAAAGTCATGGGGCAGTGGAAACAGAATGAATATTGTGTATGACTCCCATGAGCTTGGATGACTGCATCCATACATCTCTGCAATGACTTAACTTATTAATAAAGTCATCTGGAATGGCAAAGAAAGCATTCTTGCAGGACTCCCAGAGTTCATCAGGATTTTTTGGATTCATCTTTAATGCCTCCTCCATCATCTTACCCCAGACATGCTCAATAATGTTGATGTTGTCGTCCACTACAGATCTCTCGCACACCTTCATACTAAATGTAACCTCAAACTGTGATTCTGGCCTGCTGTCTCCAATCACCCCCCCCCCTCTTTTTTTCATTAACATCGGTCCCCCCACACACTTTTCAGAAATGTTGTGCCTCCCCCAGCTATTCACCATGATTATTCCTTCACCATACTTGTGAGAATCATGGGTCCATGCAGGGTCCACTAGGTCTTCTGCAGTATTTGTGATGATTGGGATGCCGTTCAACAGATGATTCATTAAAAAAAAATCTACATTCTGCCACTTTTCCAAATGATAAACTAGACATCAACTTATTATTTGTTGCTCTTACAACTGGGATTGATAACAAGACTTTTGTCAGGTAATGTATATTAATAACTCATAACATTATCAAACCAGAGACAAGCATATACAGTTGAAGTCAGAATTATTAGCCCCCTGTTTATTTTCCCCCCAATTTGTTTAACGGAGAGATTTTTTCAACACATTTCTAAACATAATAGTTTTGATAACTCATTTATAATAACTGATTTATTTTATCTTTGTCATGATGACAGTAAATAATATTTTTCAAGACACTTCTACACAGCTCAAAGTGACATTTAAAGGCTTAACTAGGTTAACTTGGTTAACTAGGCAGGTTATGGTAATTAGGCAAGTTATTGTATAACAATGGTTTGTTCTGTGCACTATCGAAAAAAAATGTCTAATGGGTCTAATAATTTTGACCTTAAAATGTTTTTAAAAAAATTAAAAACGGCTTTTAATCTAGCCGAAATAAAACAAACAAGACTTTCTCCAGAAGAAAAAATATTATCAGACTTACTGTGAAAATTTCCTTGCTCTGTTAAACATAATTTGGGAAATATTTAAAAAAGGAAAAAATTAAAAGGAGGGATAATAATTCTGACTTCAACTGGATATCCCTATTTGCTACAGCATTTTTTCTTAATTCCTGAGATCCCTTATATAGTCTTAGATATTCAGAATGCAAAATATGTTCAGAATTTGATAGTAAAATAGGTTTGTTGATGAAAATGTTTCAAATAATCTATGATATATGCGTAAGGGGGAAATTTGTCAAAAACACACCTGTTCCCTGTTACCATCCGAACTGGCTTGTATTCTACTATTTATGGACATTCATGCCGAGGCAGCACATATCTGCCCCTCACTTTTAATACAGCAGAGGATTCTTGAGGTTGTTTAACCATATATCTTTTGCAAGTGAGGTTTTGGACCTGTAGATTTCATCTTCTTTTCGTTATTTAACTGAAAGGCATTTTTAATCCAAAGAATATCACTTCAAACACATACCTCATACTTCTAAATTCCAAAACATCATGCTTGCAGGGCTTCAGCCTTCTTTCTCACCAAAAATGGTGCTGGTTTTCACATTGAAGCTGATGCTGCTTGGCCTTCTCTCAGAACCTCTGTCATTGACTTCAATATTGAATTATGATGTATGCTATGACTGACATTTTTCCGCACAATTCACTTTGAAAGCATATTTTGACGTTAAAAAATAAACAAAATGAAATTCTTTGTATTAACACAATTAGTTTGTGGAGAATCAAACACGCGAATCACACTTCATCAACGAATCGGTTCGTGATTCGCTCATTTGGCGGTTTGAATTTGTGACAGCTCGTTCATTCACTGAACGCAGACAACGCGGTTTATTAACTTGAACATAAAGAGCTGTAAAAAACAAATGCATCCAATCGTTTACAGCCAAGAAAAAGAAATGGGTGTAAAATAAGCTGAACAAAGTAGCGTAAGTTACAGCACGAAAAAGACACTTACAGCAGGACATTTCTCGACTCGAGTGAGTATCAAAACACTAGCTTAGCTAACGTTAGCATAAACATACAACTTTCTTACAGGAATGCCGAACTTTTCCACGTTATTAAATAACGTTTCCTCTTATGGAAAATGTGTTGTGTTTAAACCTTTTTCAAATTCGCTATATGATGTATAAATATTCTGAACTTTAATGTTTAGGTAGCTTAATGTTCAGTCACGTGAAACCGTTCACAGTTTTGTGTTTATAGACATAACGTTAAACATTCAGTATGCGCGCGCAGCGAGGTTGCGGAAAAAAACGGGAGTGCTAGCATTAACAATGACATCCGATACTATACAGAGTTTGTTGTTGTCTTAGAAATAAGTTATATATTATTTATATAATGCTTTCAGTGTATTTCAACAGCTTGTCACCCAGTGATAAGCAGTTATTTGGCAAAATTAACGTTAAAGTAAGCGGCGTTCTGACCGGTCCATTTGCGATAGCAACCTGCCAATTGATATTGGATAAGACGGTATGGCCAAGCATCCAGCCCAAAATGTACATCTCATTGAAATTCCAAGTGATTTTATAAGAGAGAAGTTAAAGGCCTACAAGTCTTTAGATGCCAACTATTTTTTTCCGTGTTGTCATGTGCAAGAAATAATGTTCCATGATTACCAGATTCAAAACTTTGTAATGCTAAAAACCGCATTTCTGAACTTTGTTCTGCCTAGCCGAAGACAAGGAAAGAAGATGGAGCTAAACATGGCCTGGGTAATCATCAACAAGCAAAACAACTGCATTCTGACTGCACCTGTACAGGAGGGTATGTGAACTTAAACTTTAACGTTTAATTCTAAGCATTCAGTGTCCGCAGTTTAATTAACCACATTTAACTGTTTTTGCTGAAATCATTGCTGCAATCAAAAACAAGTAATGTGTATGATTCAGCATAGCGTGAACTTACCTGATATGAAATGAGAACTGCAGCATTCCAGCAAAGTCCAGCATTTTTAATTAGGTCGTCACTTCATTCAGCTCACTTTTAGCTAAAGACTTCTGCCAATAAAAGCAGTGTGGTGAACGGTAAAATTAAATTAAACTTTCTAATTTGGCATCCTACCACACAACACGGCATGTTTGCTATTGCAACTGGTCTTTTTTTGCAACCGGGAACTCGTGTGACTTCATGTGTGACGTAGCTTGGTAATTCCTCTATTGGTGGACATTCTACCAAAAACATACTTTATCTGCCCTTGAAATAAAACATAAATACTGTAAATAAAAAGTATTTTATCCCCAAAAAATTCTAAAATGGACTGATGGTTGATTTCTGTGAGTTGTTCTGTAAAAGAATAGGTCATTCATTTGGTTTTCAGATTTTTTACTTTATTAAAAACACTTTACAAAATAAAAACCCTGTTTTTGTCTTACAATAGAACCTACAGCTTTAATAATTTTGTTATGCTAAAAATTGTTATTTAGAAAAAATAAACTATAAGTTCGTATCATTCACATCAATTCATTAAAAACATGAAATTATAAATAAATTGTACAAATAAATACTATTTTACAATTGTCTCCATGCTTCTGTCAGTCCTGTCACATTTGCATTAAATTTAACATAAAAATGCATGCAATACACCTTTAAGGCTATGACTCAGAGTAAGTGAAATGAATTGATGGAGGAGAAGCTGACAGTGATCAAGGATGCGTTCTATTATTGAATTGTATGTTTTTATGCTTGCTTTTGTATGATTCTTTTGAGGACGAGCTTAAAGGTCAAGCCCTGTCACATTTTTTATTAGTGAAAATTTCTGGTAGAATATATCTGGGATTATACATCTTATCATATAAGACTTAAATGTCTTTATGATGTAAATTAATCTTTAAAAAAATATATATATTATTGGAAAATAAGCTTAATAATTCCATTGTTATTGGAACAAAGTATGTTTCTGAAAATAATAATCCAAAATACAAAAAAAAAAAGGAAATCCTGAATTCACCAATATTTGGACACTGCATTAACACATGTTAATGTACTGAACATATTTTACATTTATACATTTGGCAGACACTTTTGTCAAAAGTGACTAAGTGTATTTACATGACAACAACAGTGTACTAAAACCATTGCTATTGACATTTTAAAAAAATGAATCTGCAAAAATGACTAAAAGTCAAAAACCGGTTTACATATATGATATCCATATGCATGATGACACTATTTACTCTATGATGATTTTGTTAACATGGATAGGTTAATGTTATTTTCCAAAGCATGCACTTTGAAAACAAGTCTTCAAAATGCTGTTGACATGTAAATTAACTAGCATTATTGCATTAAAAAAAATTTAGTTGAAGCTGATGTTGTGTAAACATCCCCTTACGTTGCACCTTTATCAGTTCATCCATTTTCTGAAAATCAATCTCAAGTCCATGCTCTACTGCCTGAGCTACTGAAATGGTTGGAACTCTCTGTCTTGCGTTTCATTCCAAACTCTTACCCATGATTCATTCTCATTCCTTTGTGATCAGAACATCTGCGGATGATCAGATGCGCGTATATGTGTCTTGCTATGGACTTCAGTATCGGAAGGGTGCATCCGGCAGGGTGGATAACTCATCCGGGAAATAAATGGCTCTCAAAGGGGTCTCAAACTTTGGGATATAAGGGATGAGCTTTGGTGCCCCCAAATTGTAAATAAAATCTAACCAGCTACAGGGCAGGATAGTCTGTCTAGAGGAAACAGGTGTTATGTGTTACATGGGCAAATGATGAGAGGAAGTGCGATGAGAATCTGTATTGTAGCAGCATGACACATTGTACACGAACAAGTTATAAACCACATGAGACTTTCGGATGACTGAAAGCAATAAGAAAGAGAGGAAAAAGGATGTTTTGACGTCATTCATGTAATTGCTTAAGAAAGAGTCAGGAAAAATTCTTTGAGGGACTTATTACTGTCCTATTAGAGAGTCAAAGCCAATATCCTCATAGGGTTGGCTGACTTTATGACCCAAGTCGGTGCTTTTTAATCATGGCACAGTAATATTAAAGACTTCCATACTGCCAGAGAAATTAAACGTTTTCCTGTAATGCATTTCTCACACCTGTAAATGCTAAAATAAATACCTGCAAAATGTTTTTTTCAGTGGCTAGATCCGATTCATTAAGCTCCTATTATATATTATTTGCAAAAGTCGTTACTTTTTTACGTGTTCGTTTTTGATTAATATCAAGAATGAGTGTATTGTTCTAGGCAGGATCCATCTGGCCACGTGCGCCTCATTGGAGGTTTGCCCCTGCATACGTTTCTCTTTCCCACTGCATCAACTTTACAGCCGTGCCTTAAACACCTTCAGATTTATGGAGGAGTGCGATTCTTACATGCACGAAAGGTTTATGAACTCAGTAAAATGTTCTTGTACACAGCTTTTCAACTGGTCAGGCCTGATGGCAGCAGAAGGACATGCTGACCTGAATTTGAGTCATTCCTGATGGCCTGCTATCAAGGATTTCGAAAAGAGCCGCTCAAACCAAACAGACTTGGCTGTAGCTAGAAAAGAGCGCATTGATTCTCCTAGAGAACTCCTCTTGGTTGCTTTTTTTTCCTGCTCAGGATGCCTGATCGAATGCCTGCTGTGAGAAGCAGCATCAAAATGTCAATCTTGAGATGTTTTCTCACAACCCGAAGTCAACTGTGGAATGCATATATGCTACCATTGTGAGGCCAAAGTCAGCCTGAATAAAATGAAAAGGTGAAACCTTTGGTTAACGGCATGGAAAAATTTTCAGGGAATACATTTTCTCAGCGCTTTGCTAAAAGGCAAAGGCTAGAGATGGCAGCTGTTTAGCTTTTCATCTGCCAATGGTTAATTATTTTGGCATCAATATCTTATTTAGATGTGTTCGTTAAATCCAAAATGAACAAAGTGATAGTCTTAGGGTAGGATTTCTTGATTAATATGTGCAAAAATATGAATAAAAGTACTTAAGTGTCTTAAGACGTCGTTAAGATTTGTAGTGAAATTTTTGGACTGTTATTAAGCTTTTAAGGAGTTTAACTCTCTTTAATTTTTCTTAAAGGGGTGGTCCACTACGATATCATATTTTAAACTTTAGTTGATCTGTAATGTAGCTGTGTGAACATAAACAACATCTCTGAATTTAATATGCTCAAAGTTCAATGCAAAGGGATACATTGGCTTTTACAGAGTTAGCTCAGCAAAGCCTACAGCGAACAAATTTTGGGGACTACAAAAAATAAATCTGGGTTAGCGGGATCACAAACGTTTCTTGTTACACGCATTCACCACGTGCACACACCCCGCACAGTAAAGAAGCATGGCCAGAGGTGCTGTAATGTAGCAGAGAAAGCTAAAATGCCGTCCAATCGCTGCTATTTCCACTGAGCTCCTTCTGTTTCTGTATTTGGGCTTCCAAAGGACATGACACAAAAACAGAAGTGCTTACAGTTTAATTTTACTAATGTCCAGAGAATTATAAAAAATATATAGCTAGAATTTGACAAAGCACAGCTTCCACAATCTCTCTGTTCAGTGGTGGATTCGGCTAAAACTCCTCAAAAAGCTCCAACCATAATATACAAAGCTGTGGATTGTGAGCCCCAAGCTGTAAGTATTTTATGTAATTTTATTTGTTAAAGTTGATCTATTTCTTGCACATTTTCTAGCGTTAACGGCATGCTGTAGCCAGGATGTAAACAAGGATGTAAACGATGTGAAATGCTGTTTGGCACCATTAACAATTAAGCTACACATTCTTATTTATCTGTCAAACCGCTGTAAACACCCACAATCTTCACCAGCACCTCAATCTCAAATAATGAACTCGCAAAAGAGATGTAAACGTTTCATGTTACTTACACATGCTTAATCTGGTGACGTGGAGCCAATCTGCGAATCACAGCACATTATGTTAGCTGACCAATCAGAGCTTTTTGAGGGATGCCTTTCGCAGGGAACTAGGAAATATGACAGTTGTTATCATGTTAGCTGAGTAGCAGTAGATAATCAAAATAAGATATATGAAAAAATAACGTTATTTTATTTTTTATTTACATTTTTTTTTACACATGAAGCATGAGCACACATTGCTTTACGTCTTATAAACACAACCAAGCCTTAAAAAACATTCTAGACCACCCCTTTATGAATCTTCTTCTACATGACGCTCAAAATGAGCAAACAAGTAACACAAAAATTATATCATATGCCAATGCTTTATTTTTTTGGATAATAATGGTATTTCGATTTTCATTTTAGTTTATAATTTAGTTGCTTTGTTTAATTAATAATTTAGTTGCTTAGTTGCTTTAGTTGCTGTATGATAGTTTCCATTTAGTTTAGTTACCATTGCTAATATTTTTAACATTACATTTTATTATTAATTTTTTTTTTATTTACATTCATGGTGTCTTCATGCAATACAAAAGTGGGTTGACATTGATAGAAAACATGTGAAAAGAAAACTCCAAAATATATGAATAAAGCTGTATGTTATTCAGTTTAACAGACATGGTAACAATGATTCTCTTTGACAAAAATGAAACATACTTATTCTGACCTCATTGCAATATTTAAAAATAAGTGCTCATGCTAAATATTATTTTTTTTAAATGAATAAACAAATTCTGACAAATGGTTCAATCCTGAGGATAGTGGTAAAGCACAGGGTGGGCCATTTATATGGATACACCTTAATAAAATGGAAATGTTTGGTGACGTTAACGTCCTGTTTGTGGCACATTAGTATACAGTATGTGAGGGGGCTTGTAAATAACTCATGAAAGAATAAACTTGCGTTAAAGCCAAGCACACCATTGTTTTTTCTTGTGAAATTCCCAATAAGATTCAGATCAGATTACAATTGGTCAGCATTTTAAATACTGTAAAGTCTTTCAATATATCATCAATTGATTCTTGTTCAATTGTTCAAATATGCCTGGCAATTTGTTTTGTAATTGAATATTATTTTCTTAGATGTGAAAAACATACAGTATATATTTTTAGAGGATTCTCTTATAAAAACTGTATATTTTTGCCTTTGGCCTATTTTTTTAATTTCAACAAAAAAATACAAACGTTATTCTAAAGGTTTTGTGTTTTATTTTCAAGATACCATACTGTAGTGTAGATTTTGGCGATGAACAGACATCATTGGACATCAGTGACATCATATGTTGCTGGTTTTTATGATAGCAGTCTGATTTCCCCAATATCCAGTGTAGTGCTCAGTAGATCAGACACAAATCATTGAGCAACCAGGCCACATTTAAATATTGTTTGCTGAGGATATGTCTATTGACCCACACTCCTTACGCTTCCATCTTGTTTAACTCAACCTACAGGGCTTCCTCCCGACCCGCCCTGTTTCAAATTATAGATCCAACAGAGGCAGAAATAAGGTTCTGGGTTTCAGGCCTGCCCTTGGCCACTTGTTATCCAATGACGTCTAAGAATCTCCAAATAAAGTGCCGCCGTCAGGGCACTTCTGCTCATTCACCCAGTATGATGCTCACTACAAAAACAGAAATTTAGGACGAGTAAAAGTCCAAAATGGTCCTATTGTATGATTCTTTCATGCTAATTAGGCTGATATAATCAATGATATGCTTTGATGTGTAAGTAAAAACAGTGAGCGTTTTTTTTTTTTTCAGGCATGAGTCGATGACAAATTTACATTCATGCAACGGTGAAAATGCTGATCATTATTACTGTGATTATAGTTAGTGTCCTCATCAGCCTCTGGCACAACCTCCAAGTAACGAACCACAATCCTTCACAGTGCAATCAATACAGGCTTTTTTCTGCGAGGAATAAAAGCGCCACGGAGGTGGTCCCAATTGATTATCTATGTAAACTGGCTGTTGAAGGATTTTTAATAGCATTAAAAGTGAGCTGAGCTCATTGTGTTTTTTGGCTGTTTTTGGTCTGTTTAAATGGCTTTAAATCTTAAGCATCGCATAGGGATACTGTGGTTAATGCATGCTTAAAATTGTCTAGGCCTGAGTAGAAACTATCATATGAAAGTTTTCTCACGTGTCCAGAATGTTTTAGAAACACTAGTGGCCTGAACCTTTTATATAAGGCATTTGGATCACTAGATCCTTATATTCTCTTCTTCTGACCATTCTCTGAAAACCTGAGAGATGGCTGTGTAAAATAATCTCAGTAGATCAACAGTTTGAAGTACTCAGTCTGGCATCTGCCAGCAAAAGTCCTGCCATGTTTGAAGCCATTTATACAAGCTATTTCCTTATTGAGATGCTCAGATTAAAGGGGTGGTTGTGTTTATTAGATGCAAAGTAAGTGTGCTTATGATAATTTTCATTTATCTTACTTTGATTATATACAGCTATTCAACTAACATAAATTAGTCATGGGATTAGTACATATTGCAGTTGAAATGCTTTAAGTGGAAGTGTTCAACACACTATGCATACTACAATTGATGATATTAATATTATATTATTTATTTTAGTAGTAGTAGGGTTCTACATAGTGCTTCCAATATATATATTTACAAAGGTCTGCATTTGTGCTTGTTTTCACATTGGCGCTTCTCCTTTTACAAGCCTGTTCCCATTCTTTTAAGCTCCCTAACAGGATCTGACAGCAGGCAGTGACGCTATGTTGGCCACGTTTTTCTATCTTTGTGTGGCCTATTTGAAAGCAAGTCAAGGAAACCGAGGATCAGATATGTGGCTAAAAGATGTAGACCTCCAGATTGACGTTAGCACTCTCACACCAACGTCCAGAGAAAATCAACTTCCAAGCGTTTCTAAGCTCTGAAATAACAGAAAGAAACAATGGAGGCGCCAGCAGCCACAGCCCATGGAGAAGCAGACACATCTCTAACTATTTCTTCCCACTAAATGTACACTATCAACACTGTAATCTGAGTGTACAACGGTTCCAGTCATTGGGTGTGTAGTGTTGTAGAGGTATTAGTGTGTGTGTGTGTGTATATGAGCGGGTTCTTGCAGACGGAGCACGTTTTTGTGGCCCTTGCCGAAGACCCTCAAGTGACCAATGACCTTCTCTCAGTGTGAAGACATTCTTCTCATTCTGTGGGACTTTATGCCTGCACCGCCATCTACCCGTGGGAGGTGTGGAGTGAGGGCGGGGGCCAGGTTATTAGCTGCCACAGTCGTGCCCACATATTGAGTTTCAGAAGGATAATATTTGGATTTTCTGGGTGACTATTAGTCTGTCCAGACCGATCGTAGAGTCCTGGAGTTTTGTAGTGTTGCGTGGAAGTAGGGACACAGTGGGATACTAATGTTATGGTTGGGAAGAGAATTTGACCCATTAGCATGTCTAGTCCACCCACACGTTTTTTTTTTTTTTTTTTTTGTCTTATTAAACCTCATGTTTCTTTGGGAATATGGTGTGTTTTTAAAGTATTGCAAGAGTAATTGAAGCAAGTTTCTTGAATCACTCTTACAATGCTTTGATGTCATACACTAATTGCTTTTGAGATTTTTTTAGGTGCGAAAATGGTGTCTTTCAACAATTTTGGAGATTTTGGAGAACTCAGCCAGTTCTTCTAGAATATGTGATTGATTTGTTTCTTAACTCTGTAGTTGTTAAAGTTGAGATGATTTATTTCTTTTTGGTATATATAATGAGTAATTTTTTGTCTTATTACAGAGTGTCCGTGGGATCTCAAAAAGTATTAAAAGATAATAAATCAATTATGAGAACATTAAGGCCCTTAAAATGTATTAAATTCTTAATCGTGTTTATTACGAGGTCTTTAATTTGTTCAAGTGTTGTCTGAAGTGTTTGACTCCAAAAATGCATAAATATGTAAATTTACTCCTAATAATAACAACGGCGTACTCAATCCACATGATTGGTTCGGGCTGGGCACGTCCGAACAAACTCCTCCATCTGGGTGATGCCACGTATTTTGTGACAAACGCAGATGGCAAAATAGAAAAATGTAAGTTTGCGTACTCCTGGTTGGATAAAGATGAGTTCAAACAGTGGCTGAAGTCTGTTGGTGAAAACATCCACGTAATTTATTCTTTCAAGCTTTGTTTCTTCCGAGCTTATCTGAGTTCTGTTGCATGGTTGTACTCCATTGATTCATTTAACCACAACTGTTTATTAACAACTGTTTATTAAGTTAAAGATTTGATACTGATTAGATCTTGAAGTGGCGATGAGGACTTAAAATATTCTGAGAAGGTCTTTTAAAAGTCTTAAAAAGGTATTGAAATTACCTTTAGGATTCCTGCATATACCCTGTATTAATCCATCATTTGCCAAATAGATTCAATGGATGACAATTTCATATATACTTCATACATTCATTCATTTTCTTTTCGGCTTAGTCCCTTTATTAATATGGGGTTGCCACAGCAGCATGAACGCCAACTTATCCAGCATGTTATTCATTCATTCATATTCTTTTTGGCTTAGTCCCTTTATTAATATGGGGTCGCCACAGCGGAATGAACCACCAACTTATCCCACATATGTTTTATGCAGCGGATGCCCTTCCAGCCTTATCCAGCATGTAATTGTTTAGCTAATTTTATAATGTTCAGGGAGTGTAATTTTTAGTTACCAAACTTAACTAAATATTTATTTAAAAATTATTGTTATTTTTTTCAAAATAGGGGGGGCAGATTTAACAGTTATTTCTGTGATAAACTGAAAATGTCAAAAGAAGTGGCTCAGAAGAAGGTAGTCTATGGAGTCTACGGTGTTCATTTGTGCATCATAAAACACCACATTTATAATGCCTCTTAGGCTGCATTTACACTGCATGGTTCGAAAGACTCAATTCCAATTTTTAATTTTTTCTCATGTGGCACAGATCGGATATGGCTCATGTACGTGTAAGCAGGAAAAAATCACATGGATTCTGACGTACTCAATTCAGGTTCAGGCCTTGTTCAGATGTGAAAATTGATTAACCAGCTAATATAAAACTGTTGCATTGGCTACATCTCATGCATAAATCATGCCATGGACATTACATTAAGATGGCTTCTGTTTTTTTAAAAGGCCTAGATTAAAAAAAGATGGCCAAATGAGAACTTATCTGTATTATAGTTAAATAACTTGTCAAAAAGAATAATAAAAACCCTTCATAGTGGTAGACGTCATAGTGGTAGACATGATAGACATCATAGTGGTAACGTCCACACAATGTCAAGCTGTAACATCATTAGACGTTGATATTTGGTTGATTTTAAGGTTGGATATTGGACACTGACATCAGCCTGACGTTGTGTTTTGACGTCAAAACGATTTTCATTTCCAAACAAAACGCAATGTCTCCACGACGGTGGGGCACAATGTCAATCTAACATCATGTTGACGTCTTGTGCCTGCTTGGTGTTTAAGGCCATTTCGGTCATCATACAGTAAACATCCATCATCTTCTTATCAGTGACATGCATCTAAACAGTCCCTGGTCATTGCGTGTAAAGATTTTGAACATGTTCTTGGACACTTTTAATGCTTCCAAACAGTTTGCTGCAATTATAAATCGCCCATGTCTTGAGGTAGTTCATTATGATGTGATTTACTTTCTATGTGCGATTTGATTGGACAGGAATCATAGGATAGATTTTTCTAATTACCATAGATGAGAAAAAAAAAGTAGTGACTGCAGGTTGAAGGAAAGTAGTGAAGTAAAAGTACCGATAGAGCACTATAAATGTACTCAAGGGAAAATAAACGTACACGATTTTAAAACTACTTGGTAAATTACACTTTCTGAGAAACTACTCAATTACAGTGATTTGAGTATTTGTAATTTGTTACTTTACACAACTGTGCACATTATAAGTTTAATCTAAAGGTATAGATTAGTTCTTCCTGACAACAAAACAACAATGGCTCCCCACCGAAACCACTGCACAGGCGCATACTGTTTTATTTACAAAGCGACATTGTCTTTAGTCATTTTCATGGATCTGTGTGATGATGCTGACAATGGATCCTTATCAATCCTCTCCTGACTTCCAGCTTCCTCCTCTCTTAACATATATATCTATATGTGAAAATCTGACAAAAATATGAACTCTGTAGATACAGCGGCTATGGGAGAATGAATGCAAATGATTGAGTGAATTGAGAAAGATTCCCACTACTCACTGCTTCAACGTCTTCAACCTACACAACAGCCAAATAAAAGCTAAACACAATCAGTGCTCTTATACACCAATCAGCTTGAGAAAGTGCTTTGGAAAGTGGGAGTTGTTGAAACAGATGTTTTTCATATTGCTCTTGCTGTGTTAAACTGAGAAGTGTTGTGTTACATTAGCACAGCGAGCTTTGCTGCTGTCAGTATTGCCTTCTTTTTCATTTCTCTGTAATTACACACAACTCCACTCTAGTGTCCATTAAAGCAGGTTTGAGCGGGCCGACTCCACTGTACTTGCACTTCAGCAATATGTACCCTTTTCAGTAGTAATATTAGTACGTTCCATGGCTCTCAGTGACCATTAAAAAGTTCTCAGTATAACATCATTCAGTCAATTTGCATTCAGGCGTTCATACAAGGTGGTTTGTGTTTTTCCGGTGTAAACCTTCCCCATGAGAAACAGAAACATTATCCAAAACTCTGGAGTAAATAGTCTGAACTTTATTGACCTTTTAGTGAAGTGGGAATATTTTCATTTCCCCCGTCTGCATGTTATGAAAAAAACAGTGATGGCGTCATTGTACAGGTATTTATAGTTATGTAGAGTGATTTGTTCACCACCTGGGTCTGATAATGACCTGTTCAGTTTCAATTTGTAAAACTGTGAATTGTACATTTTATTTTCTCTTCATTTGTTTGAATACATTTAAAGGTGCTGTATGTACGTTTTTTTGACTCTTCTAAAGGATAAAAATGCTTTATCTATCTTGTTTATCTAAGAAGCAATTTTAAAGTCAGATTTTCTGCTTTGAAAATGTCTGTTACATGCCGGAACGCTGTCTTTGTTTGTTTGTTTGTTTTTAACACTTAAGCCAATTATATTTCAGCACCCCGCAAATTTCATTCAAAGGATCTCAAAGCATTTGTCTGTGACTGAAATGTGACCTCCGGTCGACAGTAACAGACTCCAAAATGAGACTCAGATTCAGATTTCCACATGAGGTTATTAATTATCAAATAATATAAATATTATGGATGTAAACATTAGGTGAGCAGGTTACATTGTAACCTCGTGTCCTAACAACACGCTGTGTGATGAAATTTGCAGTGATAAGCAATTTGGCTGTTTGCACCAGACGAAACATGACAGAAATGGAAATACAGCCATTCAGAAGCACAGAATATGCACTCACTCACGAAATGGTAAGGCTTATAATCTAATTAATACATATTAAACCTCTTTAACATTATTAAATGTAGATGCTGAATCACTGATATGTGTTGGTTTGCACAGAGTCAGTTCTAAAGTAAATTTTCTAATGGTTTATTTTATTTTCAAGATCTGAGGTGAACTATCTGCTGCTGCTTTCAGTAGTATGGCAATAAATGTCATGTACAATGGCATTCAAACTTACATTAGCATTTAACACCAAATGAAGCACATGAGGTGTACCTGAGGTGATCATTGTCAGTTTTCAGTTGTTCAGCTGCAAGAAATAAGCCATTTCTAATATATCAATTAGAGGAGTTGGTTAGAACAAAACTCCTTTTAATATGAAAATATTTCTTATATCACATGTTTTTATATAGAACACGATTTAAATCAGCCTTTAGGCTCGATAGTCAAATTCGGTCCTGATGATCCTCAATCTGGCAACCTGCGCTTGCTTGCTTTTTGATCAAGGAATGTAATATCTAGTTCAACCACTGGGTATCAAACTTACATACTGCACCTTTAATAGAATCAGTCACACAAGACTGCAAAAATATTGTAAAATGTTAATATTGTGACATTTTCTATTTTATAATATATTAAAAAAAATTATCTTTGTCTCTATTGTCATATTTTGTTGTTTGTAAATGCATATACACACAAACTTGTTTAGAATGTCATTACAATTATATGTAGAATATATAAGCAAGGCACCTTTATTTATATTGCACATTTCATACACATTGGTAATTCAACGTGCTTTACATAAACAATCAAGTATAAGAATCAGTATCAGAATCAAATATTAAGAAGTATAAAGAATAAAACAAAGAATTTTTTTAAAAATGTTAAATACAAAAACTAATAATAAAATATTAAAAACTAATTAAAATGTTTTAAAACAGGTTTTAAATATACATAGATATCTAACCTTGTTATATATATATATATATATATATATATATATATATATATATATATATATATATATATATATATAGTTGAAGTCAGAATTGTTAGCCCTCTTTTGAATATTTTTTATTCTTTTTTTAAATATTTCCCAAATTATGTTTAACAGAGCAAGGAAATTTTCATGGTTTGTCTGATAATATTTTTTCCTCTGGAGAAAGTCCTATTTGTTTTATTTCAGCTAGAATTAAAGCAGTTTTTAATAAAAAAAAAACAACATATTTTAAGATCAAAACTATTAGCCCCTTTAAGCAATTTTTTTCGATAGTCTACAGAACAAACCATAATTATACAATAACTTGCCTAATTACCCTAACCTGCCTAGTTAACCCAATTGACCTTGTGAAGCCTTTAAATGTCACTTTAAGCTGTATAGAAGTGTCTTGAAAAATATCTAGTCAAATATTATTTACTGTCATCATGGCAAAGATAAAATAAATCAGTTATTAGAAATAAGTTATTACAACTGTTTAGAAATGTGTTGAAAGAATCTTCTCTCTGTTAAACAGAAATGGGAAAAAAATAAACGGGGGCTAATAATTCAGGGGGTTTAATAATTCTGACTTCAACTGGATGTTCATAAGAAAATTTTGTTTTGTCACTCAGAGGATAAATGTAAAAATACAGATGCTTTTCTGTTTTAGCCACAAGCGAACTCAAAAATGGCCCTTTTGTCAGAGACTTCCAGTCTCACATGCCTCTGTCAATTAACATTGTATTGAATCAGGTGGTTGAATAATGATATATTAAATGAAAGTCTTGAAAATCATTTTAATGTCAAAACAAACCACAAGTGAGTACTGGTATTTGCTGCATTGCATGGCTGCTTTTGGTGTACGTGAATTATGGGAGTCCTTTGTGATGTGGCAGTCTTCTGCCTTCATTCTTAGTCAGAGCTCCTCTTTCCATCACTCCATTCCACCTCTCCGCCAATGTCACTCTTAGCCCACAAATTCTCTTATTTTCACTTTGTCTTCTCTCAGGGCTGACTCTTTCTCTGAAGGGAAGAGAAGGGTTCGTGGACCTGCCAAAACAGCACTGGCGGTTGAGAAACAATGGCACACCCTGCGCATTTTTCGACACTCCGAAAAACCCAGACTTCCCCTTAGCACAATATTCCGCCTCTCCTTTTGTTTGTCGGATCTCAAGAGCTCTGCAAATCGACATTGGCAGTGTTGGCTGGCGAGCCTCGAGATGACTTGACCAACATGGTCACCTCTCTTGCCAAAGGAGCAGGAGGAAAGAGACCGAGAATGAGAGAAATGCTTTAATTGCTGCAGGAATCTCGACAGCTTCAGATGAGATTTGTTTGAGAAATGTGTGGGTAATCATACAGTATGAGGTGAGGGGAGTCGGATCTATCCAACAGCCTAATGGCAACTTCTGCGGCTTTTCCAGACCAAAAGTTGCTAAACCCTTTCCAGAAAGTGAACTTTGGAGCAATTTTATGCGCATGTGTTTGAGTGGATCGGATGAAGAAGCAGGCTGCTAAGGGTCGTGCCATGGGATAATTGATGGTGAAACTAAAGGGACTTCCAGGATGTTAAGAAAAACAATTCAGTTTGAATGAGAAACATTCTCATAACCCTTAAAAGGATAGTTCACCCAAGATGTTGTCATTTACTCACCCTCATGTCCTTCCAAACCCATTTGACTGACTTTCTTCTGTGTAACAGCAAGGCCACCAAAGTGTTTTTAACAAGCTTGAAAAGCCAACTCTCATCTAAAAACACTTATCTCTGCAGGGTGCTTGAAACGAGAGTTCAAACACTTGCTTTCAGTTGAGGCGTTTTAGTTTCCATGACATCTCGTAGTTTTACTTTCGGAAATAATTAGTTTTCTTACTAAAACTGTTGACACATTTAATTTCACAATTTTTTCATTGATTTGCTCTGACGTCAAGTCCTGTCCTCCTCTCCTTTTAACTGTGACATAACATGTATTACATAGTCTACATGTAGTCCTGTGCAAATATTTGACTACCAAAACAGAAATGGTGAACTACGATTTTGTGTGCCATATTATAGCTCCTTTCACACATACAGTACTGCCTTTTCTAAAAAAAATACCGCTTAATTGGCGTAAATTGAACAGGCCCTCTTTTATAAATATTGGAAAATTCGTATATACAGTTTTCCAGAATGACAAGTTGTAACATTACCAGTAAATTGGCAAACTTTTGCTGTGTGTGAACAGAGAAAGAAAGTTGCAGTATGAGAACGCAAAGTACAAGTTCAGAACGTGCTCGATGTGATGTGAGACGTCTACTGAGGGCCAATCAGAACATGCTGATGCTATTTATGAAAACAAAAGACTTTGAATCCTTTGTCCAGACACATTTAGTTGCTGCTCGTTAATCAGACAATGTTTCCATGTTCCTTCTCAGTGCTGACTATTGAAAAAATTAACTTTTTTTGATCACCAGCCAGTGTGGCTATAGTTTTTCGACACTCACCATTTTCACTAGCCACAGTTTTGTTGTTAGGAAAATAGACATTTATATGCATACTTTGGCATGCTAAAATTACTTGTGTTATGTCCACATGAGGCAGCTCTGTGTCGCAGTGGGTAGCACTGTCGCCTCACAGCAAGAAGGTCACTGGTTCGAGCCTCAGCTGGGTCAGTTGGCATTTCTGTGTGGAGGTTGCAGGTTCTCCCTGTGTCCACGTGGGTTTCCTCCGGGTGCTCCGGTTTCCCACACAAGTCCAAAGACATGCGCTATAGGTGAATTAGGTAAGCTAAATTTGGCGGTTCATTCCACTGTGGTGACCCCCGATAAATAAAGGGACTAAGCTTAAAAGAAATATATTGGTCTACCTTCATCTTCTATTTCTAGACTTCAAATGGGCCAAAATGCAGCTGCCCGTTTGCTTACGAGTAGCCACAAATATGACCATATCACACCAATATTGCGATCACTACATTGGTTGCCAGTTTATTTCTGAATAGACTATAAAATTTTTCTCTTTGTTTATAAACCCTTGTGTAACCTAGCACCACCGTATCTTTCTGATCTGATCACTACTAACACCCAAATCCTATCGCTTAGATCAAATTCCGACTGCAATTTATTGCAGATACCTTGATCTCATCTCAAATGCAGGGTCAATAGAGCCTTTGCAGTTGTCTGTCCGAAACTATGGAATAAGTTACTATTAAAAATCAGAAAAGCACCTACGCTATATATTTTTAAAATCGATGTTAAAGCCCCCCCTTTTTTTTTGAGTGCTTTTAATATTCCCTAATGGTGGTTCCAGGCTATACTAAATTGCTTCTTTCTTGGAAATTTTTGCTGTTGTTACTATTGTTTTATATTGCTGTTTTTATCGTAGTGTATTGCTGTTTTTTTTTACCTGCTACTGCTATTGTATTGCACCTTGGTCGACCAAAGGTTGTAATTAAGCGTGCTCTAGAAATAAAGTTTGATCAATTATTTTCAATTGGCTAAAGTGGCTAGTGAGTGTGGTTGTCTAACCCGCCACAGCTGAAATCTACCCACATTTGGCGGGTGTTAATGTCATGCCCTGCTTATGATAAATTGTGAATTTACCTGCGAACGTTGCTCTCAACTGTATGACACACACAATTTGATGTATATGTACTAGTATTACTGTGTGAAAGGGGCTACTTTTTCTTTTCATATTAGGGACATCATCACTGGCCTGGGATGTGTATTACAGTACTTCATGATGCTGTTTTAGTGGACCCACATTTATGGGGATTGTTTTGTGTAAGTTGTTGCAAAGAAAAAAAAACTTTTTTCTCAGTGACCAACTTTTGGAAACCAAAAAGGAGAAACATTTTAAATGCTCTGTGCATGTCTGAAATATATGCTCTGTGCATTGCCTGACTGCTGGCATTATGAAAAAATACGACTCCCATTGAAAATATAAAAAAAAAAAAATAGTGCTAGTCTCGGGGGAAAACATTTTAGTGGACACACGGCATAAATGTTGACTTGCTTGGCTTGGGACTAGTGGAGCCGCCATCGGTGTTGCTTTTCAGTATTTGGGCTTTCAGCAGTGACATTTACATTAATTTACTAGTCAATTTACAAGAACTTAATCTATTAAGCCGCTTTGACAATCTACATTGTAAAAAGCGATATAGAAGAAGAAATGAAAACGAATTGAATAAATGTCACCTTTTGAACAACGTACTCTTTGGTTAGTGGACTGGAGCTTTCAAGCTATATTGCAGCTTTGTGTGACAGAAATAAGGCATTACTCATTGACAATATTCACTTCCAATGAGCTGTTAATCAACCAAAAACATTGATTCATTGAGTTGAACTTGAAAATTTCACTCAAAGTCACTCAAAGCTAATTGTAATTCAGATTTATCATGTGAATCATATGGACCAGTTTTATAATTATCTTACAAATCTTTTTGTTTTGTTATTTTGGAGCTTGCTATTCTCATTTCTCATTCCCTTTAAGGATTAGTGATGGGTTGTTCTTGAAAGATTTGCTCATTTTGAACAAATTTTTTGTATGACTTGAGAATGATGAGTCCTCTCAGGGAGTGATTCGTTCATTTGCGTATGCGCATATTTATGTAGGCGGAGTAGAAGATTGGTTTATTTTTCGAGTCTTCTATCGGGTTTGAGTCGTTCATTCATTCAAGCCAATCGTATGCATTTAGAACCGGAAAAAAGATTTGATCCGTTCATTTCTTGAATCCTTGGGTTTTAGTCATCTCTTTACATGGTGTCAAGTGATGAATCAACGACTCAAAAACAAGAAGACTTGAAAGGTGAACTTATCATGGCTCCTTTTGACTCAGACTGTGTGCTTTGGTTAAGCTTATATGGCACTGTCTGTGTGATGTGAACGAACCACTGAAATTTGAAGACCTGTCAGACGAGGTGACCTGACATAATCATAGACAATAGACCAGGAGAACAGTAAATGATTATTTTTCTCTTTCTTTTAGAATTCTAGTTATGACTTGTTTGTAGTGTGATCAACGTTTGGTGTAGTTTTAGATGAGTTCGGAAGCAACTTTGTTCATCTCACTGAACGAGACTCAAATGTCCAAGTCAGTGAAATGATCCGAACTTCCCATCACTATTAAGAATTTTCTTCAGAATTAATCTTTTTGTTCCACTGAAGTAGTGGTTTTAACAGCACAAGCATGTGTAAATGATGGCAGAAATGCCATTACAACTCATTACTACCCAACATTGCATAAGCATCTCCTTATTGACTTCGTATAAGTGGTCAGTTTGAGATGTTGTAGTACTTTTTTCCCCATTGTGGAACTGTAGGACAGTTTGATCTGTTTTCAGGATGAATTATGCATACCACTTTATATTGACAAAGAACAGGAGAGGAGATTGTGTTCTAAGCAGAACTGGTGAACTCAATACTGCAAAAGCTATTACAGTCACGGTTTTCAAGTGGGCTCCAAACTTTAAACCAATTCATCGCAGCTATCCCAGTAAAAAATGACATTCTACAGCATGAGTAATCTGGCGCAGTAAATACCAGTGAACACTCAGTGCAAAGTAAAGAGAGGTTTACGTCTAGTCTGCTGACTTTACTGCGAGCGATGGGTTCAGTAAAGGGAAAAAAGAGATTATTTTGGCAAATCACCTTCAAATAAAAAGCATTTAAAAATCCATGTCTGGCTGAATGTGAATGTTACACTTTGCACTCGACCAATGCCAGAGCGTCAGTCGGTTCCAAAAAGCCACAGGTGATTCTTTTATAGCCCAATATCAAATGAAAGTATGAAGTTTTACACACAGAGGCCTGTTGACATGGCCGGCTCATTTCCGAAACGGTCTGCTGCGTACCTGGAGGCGTCAGCAGGAGGGCATGATTTACACCCATCCGACATTATACGGTTTCACATCATTAATTTGTTGCATTCATTTTGACGCCTCTCTCTCTTACTCAAAATATGGCAAATTTCTTAACGCAAATGGTGGAAGAAGCTGCATGCCATGTGTGCATGCCTTGACGTCCTGTGAGGCAACCAGCGATTGATGCATCCTGTTATTTATGGCCTTAAATGTAACTTTTGAGTGTCAATGAATGGCATTTTTTTTAAAGAGCTACAGACTGATCTTGGGTCAAGTATAAAAAAAAACATTCCTGCAAGAGTAAAGAGAAGATTAAAATTTTTATTTATTCATTTTCTCAATAGTTAAATTAAATTATATACACACAAACTTCTTTTATATCTTTTAGAAAAACTTTTTGTTTCCTTATATATCACCTAGGGATGCTCCGATTGATCGGCCGAAGGTCGGTATTGGCCGATAATCATATTTCATGACTCGAACGATACTCGCCATTCTGGTCTATCTCATGAACCGATTACAGGTCTTTGTTTATGAGTTTACAAGCAGAGAAAGATGCGGAGTGGAGTGGAGCAGAGTGATCGCCCCTATCTAGTGTCTCATTCAACCTATGACCTTTCCCGAAAGCTCCGCGAGGCTCCCGCATAGTCATTACCAGCTTTGTGATCCCCAAAAATTAATCAAAATACCTGGAAATCATGGCAACAAGAGTAAATAAGCAAGACAACAGATCGCGTTAAAGCATTAGTATCGGTGCTCAGTATCGGCCGATCACAATGACAAGGAATCGGTACTCAGTATCAGCTGCAAAATCCTGATCGTAGCATCCCTAATCTCACCAATAAATTTGATACCTTATGTTTTAACTCTGTTTACCATTGTTTTACCTTTATCCAACAATCACTATTTGTATCACAAATTTGAGTATTTCCGCATAATTGTGGCTTTCAATTTTATACACAGCAATTGTAACTTATTTCTAAATTGTTACTTTCTCTAGTGATAGCAATTCATCTTAATTTTGACTTTTCGCCTAATTGGAACAATTTTTCAAAAGTTATCAACTAATATTTTTTACTTTAAGTCCACATGTATCTCATAGTTTTACAGTATACATAATTGCAACTTTATTTTTTAGTGATATCTAATTATTGTCAACTAATTCTCTTCTTTTAATTATTCTCGTTTATTTATTTATTTCTCATAATGTGACTATATTATCACTATAATTAACAGTTGCTATATATTTACGTACTGTCTTGTACATCGCATTTTTGATTATTTCACAGCAATATCTAAGCAATATCACACGAGTAGCAGTGTGATATTGTGTTTATACAGCAGTTCGATGGCATAATCATGTATATAAAAAAGAAAAACAAACATCAAGAGTCACAGATTCTTTTGTAAGAGGAACTACTTTCTTTTGCCATTCTTTTGCATCTGCAGCTGATTGTCAGAACAGCAGAAACCGTTACTAATTCACCAACGTCACTTTAGAGCTAGATTTTGAATGATTCTGTTGCGTAATGTCTAAAGTGAAGATAAAACAGGTCATTTTGCTCACATTTTAAGATAATAAGGCTGAACGGCATGAAATGCCATCAGATGCCTTCTAGAGACTTTTCCCAGTATTTCTCTGTTGCAATTGGGATATCACCATATTTAACCGCGAAAAAGCCAAAGCAAAGCAAACACTACCAGATTACTATGGCATAAATATAGCACTACAACACACAAAAGAGAGAGATCGACTTAGAATGCACTTACCTGTTTTGTGATTTGATCAGCTGTAGTTTGAAATTTAGGCAAAATGTTTCTCTCCTAAGGACTTTTGCTGTCTCTGTCGCCATCTTGTGGTGGACCGTCAACCGCCTTTGCTCTACTCAGTATGACAGGCTAATGGCTGCCAATGCGCTGAATCTCAGAAATTCTAAATATTTAAAATAGGCTCTATCCTCATAAATAAACTGCATAGTTGCAATCTAAACAACTACATCCTCGCCCAAAAAGCCTCAAAAGTACATTCTGTTGCCCAACAGCTGCAATATTTGTCAAACTGTGGTGAGTTGTTTAGTCCCTCTTTAGTCCTAGTGTGGGTGGAGTAATACACATGGGTGAAGAGGCTGTACAAGTGCTGATATTGGTTTTATATCTCACGACTATCAGCCAATCAGATTCTAGAACTAGACAAGTGTTGGGTTGATAGACGATGCCAACGCCGATGGCCAATAGACATCACCATGCTGAGCCGGCATTGCGATCCTCCACCCCGCCTCCGTCACAGCAGCAACCCGCTCGCGAAAAATATACAAAATAGCATTTTTAAAACAAAAACGATCCACGTCCACACTGGCGTTTCATCTAGCATTTTTGAAAAGGCCTCCTTCCACACTACACGCTGAAAATGCACATCACGTAACCACACACACACACACACAAAAACACCCCACACACACACTGTCATGCGCTGCAGCGTATGTGCGCGCCTCCAGCAGGTGCTTAGAGCACGAAACCCCAGAGAGCAGTGCACGTCGGACAAGGATGTACCGCTGGATCGCGTTGCACTATAGTTGTTAAATGTGATATTTAATTAATCTAGCGACTCTTCTGTCTTTTGAATCTATCAGGTAAAGTGTCACAGCGTCAGTAAACTGCTTCAATCTTTCGCTTTCACAATGGTTCTTTTACTTGGAATTTTAGTGAAAACCTCAGGTACTGTTGGTTGAGCACCTTTTTTACCAACCGAAGTTTGTCGATGCCGTTATAACGACACAGACCACTTGTCACTTGAGTTATAATCACACAGATCACAGTACCGCGGAAAAAGTGATTGACAGATGGTAATTTGTGTGTAACTTATCTTTTTTTATTTATGATTTGGTTTATGATCTGGTTTCTCTCAAGGTTTTTTTTCTTCACTTCCGCCATTAGTGAAGTTTTTTTTCCCTCTCCACTGTCGCCACTGGCTTGCATGGTTCGGGATCTGTAGAGCTGCGCATCGTTGGATTTGCCCTTTAATATTTGGACTCTCAGTAGTGATTATTAAACCACACTGAACTGAGCTAAACTGAACTGAACTTAAACACTACAAACTGAACTACACTGTTCCTATTTACTGTGACCTTTTATGTGAAGCTGCTTTGACACAATCTACATTGTATAAGCGCTATACAAATAAAGGTGAATTGAATTTGGTTATGGATAAAACAAAGACCATGCGGGTCAGGTAGTTGAAACAGTAGGCTACAAATTATTAATTTGTTATTAATTAAGTAATTAATTAATTAGTCATAAATAATTTATTCACCGCTGCCTATGATAATGCCATCGTCCATCGCAATGTTTCACATTAGACATTGTACGATGCCAAATTGGTTGACATCACCCAGACAGAACAGTTGTATAATTTCTTATATACCCTAATAGGTTTTTATTTTTGTCTGTGAGGAGGAAACACTTCTTTAGTCCAGCGTTTGGTCAGGAAATCTCAAAAGTTCTTGCAACTCTATCCATATAATAAGAGGATGTTGTTGAGCACATTTTCCCCCTTAGACAATCAATTTTTCAGCTGTTGCTGGTTAAAACCTGCTGTCATTTATGTGCCCCAAACACCCTCTAACTTTATTTTTTACGTCCCCTAAATCTGCATGAGCCAACTCACTTTTACGATTAGGTAATCTCATTATGGCTTGCGATGACCTCATAGTTGTTGACAAGTGCCCTTTCATTAGTAACGCCGTTTCAGTAAGCATTAGCCAAGTCAAGTTTTATTACGCTCCCGATGGCTTCTACCTCACAGCTAGTATAAATATTATTTATTATCCACTTTTCACTGCATTTTCATAATTTATGAGCTTGCAAGAGCGTGCCGGCCTGAATATAGATCGCCCGGCCCTCTGTTATTTTGCACAACATATAATCGATTTCATTAAGCAGTGTCAGGGTAAATCGGCTTGAAATCTGATAATTACATGTAAGTGAAACTTGTATAATTTTTACAATGCTGTGAATATTGATTTCTCATCTGCTCTCCTCTAAGGCCTATTAGAAGCTTTCTCCAAAAGAAGAAAGTAGCATTTATCAAAGCTCATCGATTGCAATCTGGCAAAGGTTGACATTTGGGCAAGACGCCTTTGGAGGCATCAAATTTTAATGCGGGAGGGCAGACAGATGGACATGGCACCTAGATTTGCTTCTTCTGTGTCTTCATTTCTTTTTGCAAACACAGCGTTATTTTCTGTTGACGGTTGTGCTCAGATTCATGCTTAAAAGTGATGGAGTGAATCCTCTGCAAGCTACCTCTTCCTGCTGGGTGAGGGGGTTCAGGTGGAGGGCAGCCCAATATTAGCAGTGCCCCGTGGTCAAGGGGACGGCCTGATGGATGGGACACATTAAAGGCGTCTGGCCCTAGAAGCCAGAACAGAGAAATTACAGAACAACCAGTACAGACCTCAAGCTCAAAAATATGGCTGGTATGTCAGAGGATCAAGACCTCTCCTGTCCCGGGCCACAATTCTCTCCATGCTTTTAAATAAAGCCATCAATTTCCCCAATGGTTGCATCTCGCTTTGGATGAAGGTGGGATGCAGGTGGGCTGCCAGTAACAGCCAGCAGTCAGGTAGCCGAGGGCCGATCCTCAGGAGGAGATATCGGTGTGGTACGGTTGGCTGACAGCTCAGAGGGCCCTTATTGAAAAATCAATGTCCATTTGTGAGTCCAGCTCACCTGGCTGACTGCCAGCTTGCCTGAAGTCACCTAATGAAGCCTGATCCTGTTACCTGATTCCTCATTCGCTGTGTCAAAGTGACTTTGTGGCTGAAGTCATCCCTTTAGTTTCTTCTCCTCCTCCATGCTGAGGATCAGATGCATTTGCCAGTCCGTTCCAGTGTGTGGTGAAATCATGAGATCTTTCTGTGGGACAGCAGACATACTCCATCAACATAGCACTGATATGTCCTGCTGAGAACATCAGTCAAAACACACCGCGAGCTGAAAGGAGCACTGCGTGTACTGTGGTGCTATTTGTCATCATCAACATTTCATAATCTGTCGGAAAGGAGAAAATACTTGTAAGGAACATGGTGTAATGACATCAAATTTTGAGAGAGAACACTTTCATCTTGATGGATATTCAGAGTTTCTTCTCTGAGCAAAGTCGGTTAATCAAACCAGGACTGAGTCAATGACATTAACATGTGTATTAACTTAGGCTGTGCGATTTGGGGAAATTATCTAATTGCAAATTTTTAATTTTTATTTATTTATTTATTTATTTTTTTATTTTTTTTTTTACAGATATTGCGATTTTGATTTGATTAGAGATTTAATTTTGTAGTCCAGCTGCAGCTTAACAATCTGTATAATCGGTAGCTTCTTGTGTTAGTTAAAAAAGGGAACTGAAAAGATATTAACTTACTTAAATAAATATTATATATTCAGATATGAAACACAGATTTTTCTCTAGAGCAAATAAGCACATAAAATGACCTTACCTTTCTGTAAACAAGTTGAACTCAAATTAGGGAGATAGTGTAGCTTATTATACAAACAAAAAATAATAATTATAAAGAATACAGAACACTCAAACTAACTTATATTGTCTAAAACTAAATATTTATCCCAGATGCTACACAAAATGTTGTGCTGTTAAACGTACAGCAATGGCACTCCAAAATGGCTAAAGTAGGTGCGAGACGGAAGTGTATATCTCCTACCCTGCATTTAGATGAGGTTTTTTTTTAAATCCCTCTTCGGTTACTGCATTAAAAGGCACAGTGTCTTTAGCAAGGTAGTGCGTTATGGCATTAGTTATCTCCTGGGTAGAGTTGCATCAGCTGTTTGTAAGTTCTTTCTGAAACTGGAAGGTGAAGTCCACACTAGGGGCTTAGTAACTACTAACTAGTTTGTAAATAAATTTGTTTACATTGTTAAAGCAAACCGTAGTTAGTAGGTCGTAAGCTCTCCACAAAGTCATGCATATAGTCACATTGATTTACATAATATCCAATAAGAAGCATTTAAATCGGTAAACTGCTTTAAAATTCTGCAACTGATGTGTCTATATATAACTGTCTTATGAAAATGAAATGACAAATTATATTTGTATAGTACATTACATTACAGTCAGTAACTACAGACGTTAAACAATAATCTGTGCAAAATGTAAAATAAAGCATGAAACAAGGGAAAATGGCGACACACAAGACATATATGACCTACAAAAAGACAGCAATGGATGTAAATAGAGATAGAAAAAAATTACAAATCTTTAGAAATCAACCAACATTATTAGTCTTTATGGTGTTTTAGAACAAAAACAAAACAAAAAAAAGCTCCCAGAAGTGGTATATCTAATTCTTTCCAAATGTAAAGTGAAGGTAAGTCCAAGAAGCCAGTCAGAAAAAAGAGGCCTAACATTTTATTTTCCAGAAACAAATAATATTTTTTTTATTTTTTATTTTTTAGCTATGATCATGCCATACTGAACAGGTAATAACACATTTCGGTTGAAAGTCTCCAGAAAATCTGACCAGCCAAAAATTGCTATCATTGGGTTAGGGAGTAAAACACAATCGTAAACCTTAGCAAAGAACTGAAACATTTCTAACAAAAAAATCTGAATTTGAACACAGGACCAAAAAAACATCACGATTTTGACTTTATACTTCACAGTCATACACAACAACATTTAATCTTTCTTTTAAACTTTCTTTTAATCTTTCAAACTTTATTTTGACTTCACAATTCACAAATCACAATTCCCTCATAATTTTCTATTTCCTCATAATTGTGCCTTTAATTCACAAAATTTTTATTACAGCAATTGTAACTTACATGTTTCTCATTAATGTGTGTATTTACGTTTATCTTATTTTAAATACTTTCTAGAAAAAATTATAGCTTATGGAAGAAATAAGTGAATTTTTACCAACACCGTGGAAAATGAAATGGTTGCCTGATTTAAGAAGGCTTTCTTTTACATTATCTGGATGACTGTTTACAAGTCAAGTATTTATCCGGTACCGGAAGAGCTGTGGAAGTGGCATTATGGAAACCATTCTCTGAGTTTAACTCAGAACTCATTCTCAATTTCTGACATAACTGCAAGGAATCAGTCATTTTAACTTGACATTTTTAGAGTAGAAAGAATGAATGAATAGCATTTTCCAGTCTTGAGTGAAATTACTGACAAATGTTTAATTTAGTTTAATGTCTTAATTTAATCCTTTTTAGTACTTTTTTATTTGACTATTAAAAATGTGGGGTGACATGGTGGCTCAGTGGTAAGCACTGTCACCTCAGAAGGTTGCTGGTTCAAGTCCCGGCTGGGTCAGTTGGCATTGCTATGTGGAGTTTGCATGTTCTCCCCGTATTCATGTGGGCTTCTTCCTCCATGACAACTTTCCTCCTTCATGTTTCCTCTGTTGTTGTTGTTGCTGGTGTCTTCACACAGTGTCGCAAGATAATGACGTACAAAACGGAATGCCTCAGTTAATCCGATCTGCCTGTTTACATCATAGTCGCATTGTCAAATATCCGATTTATATCTGATTCATTTCCACATATCTATGAGGCCTGAAATAGATCTTTGTATATTGGAATGCATGCATTTTTTCAGTGTTTACACGGTCATAGAACAGATCATAGAACATAGTGTCACATATGAGCAAAAAAATTGAATTGGGTCACATTTAACACAGGCAGTGTAAACGGGGCCTAAATTGGCCGTAGTGTATGTGTGTGAATAAGTGTGTATGGATGTTTCCCAGTACTGGGTTGCAGCTGGAAGGGCATCCGCTGTGTAAAACATATGCTGGATAAGTTGGAGGTTCATTCCGCTGTGGCGACCCCTGATGAATAAAGGGACTAAGCCAAAGGAAAATGAATGTTAGGAGTGAACAAGAAGTATGAGGTGATTGAGTGTCTTGCAAGCTGAACTTCAATTGCCTGAATGAGCAACTGGGTCCGAGCAAGTGAACTGCACTTATATTTTATTGACATTCATATGTCAGCAGCAGTGAATTTAGCTTCTTGCACTTATTAGGTCTTCTAGAGCAGTGTTTTCCAACCCTGTTCCTGAAGGCACACCAACAGTCCACATTTTCAACCTCTCCCTAATCAAACACACCTGAATCAACTCAGCAGAACATTAGAAAAGACCCCAATACCTGACACGAATGGGTCAGATAAGGGAGACATACAAAATATGTACTGTTGGTGTGCCTCCAGGAACAGGGTTGGGAAACACTGTTCTAGAGTATATGGTGTCCTTGCAGACTGAAGAAGACAAGACCGAGCTAGTTTAAACAATCATTTGACCTACACTTGTATTTGCATGACTCTTTGAAAAAAATAAATAAATAAAATCCCCCCTCTGTCGGACATCATCCAGTATCCACCTGCTGTTGAAAGTGAGAGGAACAAAGTGTCCTGTCTGCCCCCTGCTGTTTCCTCTATCCTCCGTTGAGGGGTACAGCACGCCATTGGTGTATAATGCAATTTGGTTGATTAAAAGAAAACATTAAAGCACTACCTTATTGAATTTGACGGCACGTACAGAACCGGATCTTTGCTGGCCACTCTCTTTTATTGGCCGGGATAAAGGGGATCACGTCATCCTCATCCTCCCCAACACACACACACACACACACACACACACACAAATCTCAAGCCTCAGACAAACCCAAGCTAAGAGGACGTCGGTCAGGACGAAGATTTGTTTAGAGTCCGCCCAACCCTTCCGTCGCACACTGAACCTGATGACCTTGAGAATACAGAAGATACCTCCAGTCAGACAAACGAGGGAGACCTTCTTTTATTTATCTCTAAACAAGGCCGGTGACTTATAGCTTGCTTTATTCTTCGCTTTTCTCACCCCATTGACTCATTCATTGTTCTAAAAAGAGTTCTGGGACAATGAAAGAGACGGGCTAAACACCAAACACCTGTCAATTCATTCCAAGTATGCGCTCTTGCTCTTCCATTCGTTTATCATCCTTACTGTCTAGAGAGCAATCACCATCAAACATTCTCCAGGCTCTGTGTCAGTGGCAGGACACTTCTGGGAGTGATGCAGCACATCAGACCAGCTGTCCTAACCAATAACAACTGAGTCTTACTAGGGATTTGCATTAAGCTCATGCTGTCAATCAAAAACAGACAATTTTGTTCCTCAGTGGAGCTCTGGTAGACATAGACAGATCAAATAGAATTCCCAATGCCATTGTTCAGCAGTTTCGCTATTACAGAGATGATATTCGCTGCTAATTGACTGCGAGGCAAAGTCTGCCTTGCATTAATTTAGGGTTAGAATTGGATTTCATCCATCCATCCATTTTCCAAACCACTTAGAATTAGATTAAAGTTGTTATTTAAAGGAATAGTTCACCCAAAAAATGAAAAATCTGCCATCAATTACTCACGATTGACTGGTTCCAAACCAAAGTTGTTGTTTTTGTACTGTTAAACAGAAAAAAAGGTATTTTGAAGAATGTTGAATACCTGTAACCATAATTTAATGGTTAATACCATTTAACCATTAATACAAACAGTATTTGTTTTTCTTAAAATTGATGTCAATGGTTAGAGATCTTGGGCGATATGGTTGCTCAGTGGTTAGCACTGTTGCCTTACCGTAAGAAGGTCACTGGTTTGAGGTCCTGGCTGGGCCAGTTGGCATTTCTATGTGGAGTTTGCATGTTCTCCCTGTGTTCCTGTGGGTTTCCTCTGGGTGCTCCGGTTTCCCCCATAGTCCAAAGACATGCGCTATTCATCTTATTCTCCACTTACGAGTTGGGCGCAGCCATTTGAATCATTTTGGCTCGAGACTTCCGGTCTCATTCACTTCCATTCATTTTTAGACGTTAAAAACAGCTCGTTTTGCTGCTTGGTGTTGCAAACTGATATTTTCTCATTATATTATTTTACTTTGTCTGTATTGTCATGCAAACATGTAGAGTATTTGTAGAGTAAGTAGTTTGACCGTTTTCTGCCGTTTATTATTCCTAGTCATTTCTCCCATAAGCAGCTGAATCGGACGTTCTAAAACAATTGCAAAACAGAGCGCACTTCCGCATTGAAGAATAAGGTCAATAGGTGAAATGAATAAACTAAATTGGCTGTAGTGTATGAGTTTGTATGGAGGTTTCCCAGTACTGGGTTGCAGCTGGAAGAGCATCCGCTGTGTAAAACATATGCCGGATAAGTTGGCGGTTCATTACACTTTGATGAATAAAGGGACTAAACCGAAGGAAAATGAATGAATGAATGAATGAAGGGTTAGAGATCTCCCAAACAAAAAAAAATTCTCAAACTTGAACAAGTCGATGGAAAGTTAAAATTTTTGTGTGACCAATCCCTTTAATATCAGATTTTAACGAATAATGAAAAATGTTGGGAGCATATAGAAGGTTGCCGAGTGTATATTCTGTAGTTTGAAATTATATATTCTGTAGTTAGAAGAAATTGGTAGCTTATATGAGTGAATTATAGCATAATTAATTCATTGGTAGTCATATCACAGAAAGGTTGTGCTCATGCAATACCAACTGTTCTCGCAGAATTTCAACATATGATAAAAACAATTAATCTTTTAACATTTTATCCAACTCTGAGTTGAACCAACCATGCATTGTTTTGAGTTTAGTTATACAGTTATTGCTTGAGGGGAGGTGTAAGAATACAGTGTCAATCAGGAAAACCCAGGAACAGCGCATCCCATTTTCAGCCAATAGTTTATCAATGATGTCAGATCAAATCCATCTTCTCACTTTCAGCTGAGATATTGTTTTACTGGCTTTTATGTTGAACATATGTTTGCACATATCCATTTCTCTTCCCCTGGAGGTCATGTTTGGAGTTGTGTCAGAGTTGTGGCAAAAAGAGAGAGGTTGGCTTTATGAAGTTGTTTTATATGTAAATATGCTTTTTCGGAATATGTCCAATGTTCAAGAAAATAAAAAGTAAAAAACTTTTTAGTTTGTTTTATATATTATCATTTAATACAGGGGTTCCCAAACCTTGAGCCCTTTACCCCCAAAATAACAATTCTAGTGATTCGCAACCTCGGAGATGGTAATAAACATACAAACGTTGCACACAATTCTGCACAGACACCAATAGGCCTATGTAAACACAAGCATATTGACAACACAAAAAAGTGCAACAGTCTAACAATCATAATTATTACTTTTAATGAGACTAATGAGACTGGTAGGCACAATGTTTATTGCACAAGATTTATTTTGGAGACCGCTACTTGAAGATCGTCCTCCATCTTCAGTTGTGTATGATTTTTGAAATCTTTTAAAAAATGTTTATTTTTTATGTACGTGAGTGCCATAAAGCAGTGGTTCCCAACCTATTTATCACCTTGAAACTGTCGTGGCTTGACATTTTTACCTCGGACCATGGGGCGTTTTCTCAGACAATAACAAGCTGCTTTGTAATGCTTTGAAAAAAAATTGCTGCAACTCTGATACAAGTTTTATTTATGGAGAAAATTAAAAAGGGTTGCAGTGTTTTCAACTGGGACGTTAGTGTGCTGCTCCCAATTTGCGCTTTCATTGGAAATAACTTGCGTGTGGAAAAGACGCAATATGTGAACAACCCTTCACCATCATTTGCGATCCTCAGTAGTTGATCTTCTTGCATAGACATGCTGGATTCACCTGATTTGTTGACAAATGGGTTGTAGATCTATTTCTTGGCAGTTCGTAGGTCCTTCACAGGTGTGTCCTCTTCACAAAGAATCTTTTCAGAGCTTTTGCCAGCTTGTGGGTTAAAATTTCCCGCTCAAGTGATCGAGATATAACCAAGAGAATATGATAATTTTTCAAAATAAAAGATTTTTTTTAAAATAAAAGATCGTTCAGACTCAGATAATAAATAAAACTAAATTCTTCTCCAATTGATCCATGGACCAATCCGCGGCTCAGGGGTTGGGGACCACTGCCATAAAGGTGTCAAAGTTTACCATGGTGCTGTAAAACCAATCTGCTGCAACTGACACTATTAATATTAAATATTACACTTAATATTATTCATATAATGTAAACAACCCAGGGCTCGCAGTTCAAAGGGAAAAAAATTTGAAAGGCTGATGGCTTTTTATTTGCATGTTTTTTAATGTAACTAGTAAATACTATTGCTATCTTCTGTAAGTTATGAATAAAATATGGTAATTTTAATTCTCACCAAGTGACCCGCCCACCACCCCACCAAAAAAAAAAAAGGTCCCGCAACCCCCACTTTGGAAACCACTGATTTTATAGAATAATGTCACTTTTTAATTTATTTTTTTATTATTACATTTTTTTTTACTTTTCTCACATTTTAAAAGCAATATACCATTTTCATGTTGGTTAAGGTATATTCATATTCATGAAATTTACTCTCAAAGTGGGGGTAGTTAATGATAAATCAGATTTTAGTGAACCGAGATAAATCAATCAAGAACTAGTTTCAACTAAATAAACTAATATTCTACTGAAGAAGAAAGTCAGAGGGTGAGTAAATCAATAGGAACATTTCATTTTTGGGCTGAATTAAACCTCAACACGTCTTCTTGCCTTCGTTTCTTATTTAGTCCACAGCATTTTCCAAGTGTTCAGTGCAAGGAAATGTGACAAAGGCAGTCATTTCCGGATGCTCACCATGTTCTCAACACTTCAGGCCATTATTTTCACCTGCCTTCCCCTGATCTTCACAGCCTCCTTTGCCAGGACATACCATAACAAGACATTTGGAGATCAGCCTCTTTTGAAGAATGCCATTCTTTTCTTATGTGTGTAATCATTTTGAAAAGCAAGAATGCTGCACGTTCAATGTGTGTGCATAGCTCAAAAGATCTTCACAAAACAAATGGCACGTGTGCCTTTGTGTATTTGGTCAAATTATTTCAAAATACACAATCTATCAGTTGCTCTCCTGTGTTTACAGTAGCCACTGTCAGGGCCAGAAAGCAGAGTCCGGCTCCAAGGTTAAGAGTGATGACAGCGCACAGCATCAGGTCTCGGTGCAGCTGAGAAACCCGAGAAGCATCCAGATACAATCGTTTGCCAGTGATTCCCGCAAACGGTCCTCTCCACTCCACAGATATCTGAGGGGGAGGATGAGGAGGAGGAGGAGGCCGGCCTGAGCGAGATCACATCAGGGCATCACAGACCTTGTCAACATCCCCGCTAAACAAAACATGACGCAGCAGTAATCCTTAAAACTGTGTGTAAGCCCGACATACAAACAATTGATAGCTGTATCCATGCTGTACGCAGGAGGAAGCCCTCGTTCCACATGCCTGCTGGTCTATCGCCCTTTAACAGCTATTGACGGGAATAAATAATTCAGCTCTTTGTTTCTCAACTGAGGAGAGAAACACTTGATGCATCACAATCCTAAATAAGCCCGAGCTGGGATACTCGAGGTCAAGTCACCTCAACTGAATGCATGTGTTTGTGTTTAATAACAAGATCAGAAAGAGGAAAAGGCTGTTGAGCAGTTACATGGGCTACGTGTAATGAGGCAGCTTTTACGGATGCATTTGGAAGCATTTAAAGCTGTTTGCATTGGCTGTGTCTAATATGATTAATAGGTTCTAATGTGGTTACCTCGCATGCAAAAAGTTCCTTGCGAAACTGGATTCTTCAGAAAACTTTGCTAATCTGAAATCTGTTATCGCAGAGTTCACCACGTGGGAGCGAAATAAAATGTCTGTAAACTGATAAGACAGAGGATCTGATACTATCATGCCATTTATGAAATCAAATAGACTGTGAATCTAGGGGAAGATGTGGGTCCAGCGCTCTGCTGTACAGATCTAAAGGTGCCACCTCCTGGTTGTTAGAGGGAACTACATTCAGGAATAAAAGGTGTTTAATTTGAAAGCCTTAAATATTATGAAGCGATTAAGTTCACCCCTACATTTAGATTTGCTGTTGATTTACTCACTTCAGGTTTTACATGATGGAAGTGGCTTTTTATTCTTCAGTCGGACATAAAAACAATTTTAGCTGAAACTGTGGTCAGCTAAAGTCAACGGCTACAGGCACTTTGAAGATCAAAAAATTTCATTTATTCATTAGTTTTCTTTTCGTCCTAGTCCATTTATTATTCAGCGGTCGCCACAGTAGAATGAACCGCCAACTTATCCAGCATTTGTTTCACACAGTGGATGCCCTTCCAGCTGCAACCCAGCACTAGGAAGCATCCATAAACTCTTGCATGCACACCCACACATACACTAAGGCCAATTTAGCTTGAATTTACTTATAGCCCATGTCTTTGGGCTGTGGGGGAAACCGGAGCACCTGGAGAAAACCCACACAACATGGGGAGAACATGTAAGCTCCACACAATAATGCCAACTGACCCAGTCGGGGCTTGAACCAGCGACCTTCTGGCTGTGAGGCCACATTGCTACCCACTGCACCACCGTGTCGCCCCGTTTCAAAAACTTAAAAGACTAAATAAAAACTATTCCCATTACTCCTGATGATGCAAGCTGAGCATTATTTAAAACATTGTTGCTTTTTAACTAGAGTAACTGGAGGTTTCTTTTGCATGAAGTACATTAAACTGAGAATTTGAGAAAGGCCAGTCTTAACAGGTCATAAATGAGGGCCTCAGTGTATCATCAGGAGTCAGGGTTCTTAATTTTGTTTTGCCTGTATGTTTATTTTTATATATACATTTACACTACCTGACCAAAGTCTTGTCGTCGATCCCAGTTGTAAGAGAAACATATAATAACTTGACTTCTAGTTGATCATTTGGAAAAGTGGCAGAAGGTAGATTTTTCCAATGAATCATCTGTAGAACTTCATCCCAATCATCACAAATACTGCAGAAGTCCTATTGGAACCTGCATGGACCCAAGATTCTCACAGAAATCAGTCAAGTTTGGTGAGAGAGATCTGCAGAGTGGATGGCAACATCAACAGCCCGAGGTAACAAGACACTTGTGCTGCCCATTACATTAGAAACCACAGGAGAGGGTAACTTCTTCAGCAGGATAGTGCTCCTTCTCACACTTCAGGCCCCACGTCAAAGTTTCTGAAAGCAAATAAGGTCAAGGTGCTCCAGGATTGGCCAGCCCAGTCACCAGACATGAACATTATTGAGCATATGTGGGGTAAGATGGAGGAGGCATTGAAGATGAATCCAAATTATCTTGGTGAACTGCAAGGACATTTTCTTTGCCATTCCAGATGACTTTATTAATAAGTGATTTGAGTCATTGCAGAGATGCATGGATGCAGTCTATCAAAAGCTCATGGGAGTTTTACACAATATTCATTTTTCCACAGCACCAGGACTTTATATTCTATACTGTACATTATTTCTGTATTTAAGTGACAAGACTTTTTTCTTAGCAAAGTCAGACCTTACTGTCCTAATTAAATCATTAAAAATCAAGGCATGATCATATTTTATTTTGGTAAAATAAGCATAATCAAGAGGCTTTTGCCTTTCATATAAGCCCTTTCAGACACCAATTGATCTACTAGAAGTCAAGTTATTATTCATTGTTCCCAAAACTTGCATAGACGACAAGGCTTTTGTCTTGTAGTGTATACTCTTAATGTCTACTTTGAGAAAACGGACATGCATTAAGAACTACAGCAAAAAAAGCTATTTTAATGTTCTACTGAAGAAAAAAAGCCAAAGGGTGAGTAAATCAACAGAAACATTCCATTTTTTTTTTTTGGCTAAACTTACAACCTGTCTGTTTGCGTTTGTTTTTTACTTCACAACTCCAGACCATTAAATGAAATGAAATGTGACAAAGCAACCAATTCCGGATGCTCTCCGTGTTCTCATCAAAAGCCTGTTATTTTCACCTGCCCTCCCTTGAACTTCACAGCCTCGTTTACCAGGTCAGACCATAACAAAACAGCTGCAGATAGCCTCTTTGGCTGAATAGCATCCTTTAATGTGTGTTATAACTTTAAAAAGCAAGCATGCTGTACTTTTGTGGGCAATCTTGGACAGTATGAAGACGGTAAAAACTTTGATTGAATTCTAAAACTTTTATTATCTGCTTCGGGCATGTTTCAGCATCTAAATTCCTCAGAAAAGTAAATTATTCTAAGGTTCATCGACAGTGCAGCAATGTGACTGTAATTGCTTATTTATTTTTATTTAAATGTTAGCACTTAAAAAAACAAAGTAGCCTTCAGCAATTCACATAGTGGAATTGTACGTTCCATTTGCAATTGATCTGCATTGTTTATCCAGACAGGTAGAAACCTCTCCAAGTCAAAGAGGCTCTTCGAAGATTTCCAGTGGGCTTTTAGAAGCATCCTTATTCCACCTCATAATGACAAATGCTTCATGCTAATAGAGCTGATGGTAGAAACTAATCTAGGTGCTAACACAGAGTGCATGGGAGCATAGTTCCATTTCAGCTAAAGGGGCTTAAAGGATTGAATTTACATTACAAAGAGATATCACGTCTAATGTTAATAAACCTCGGTAAGCTGTACAAATACCTACATTGTGCTGCGACTAAAAATAATGCTGAAAATGCAGCCAAGAGTTGGGGTCAGATCCCTGAGGCTGTCTCAGTGGAGTGCTCTTCTCAGAAATCAATACCACTGGAAATTTTCCACTGGGTTTCCAAGGGTACAAGCACACACTCTTCAGCTTTCCATCAAATACTAAACATTTCTGAAGGAACAAGTGGCGTCCCTGTGCTAATTAGTGAGTGGATGGGACTGTATGACTAAAAGCTTCCAGTGAGGTTAATGTGATCTAGCTTGAAAAGTTGAAGTGTACAACAAACAAAATGCATAGTTCAGTCAGTCTTTCTGTAAAATCTGTGGTGCTTTGCAAATTTTACAAAACCCTTTCTCTTTAAACATGTATGATCTTTCTAGAAAGGAGAAACCATTTTTCTCAGAACAAATTGCTGATGCTGACATACTATATTAAGGTGTGCCCTACATTACAGTGTTGCTTGAAATGAGCAACCAGTTATTTTTATCATTAACAATTTAATCTGGACTTCAGAAACATGATTCTCTTTTTATTTTTATTAGAGACATTTAAAGTGGATGCATAGTGTGCTTGCGAGCCCAATAAAAGGAATCTAAAGGTGTTAAAGGTAAGCACTAAAAAATAATGGCATCATGCTTATGTAGCTACTTACCGCGTGTGCCAAATCGCAATAAAAAGCGCGTGAGTACTTGCCTCAAAAGACAAACACGTCTTGTTAGTCTTTTAAAATTAGCGCTGTGACCATGTTTACCAATGACCAATTAAAATGGGTGTAAAAATGTAGATAAAGTAGGTTAATATTGGTTAATAACCATCATACTTACCGCATGGACCCAAACGCTCGACATTTACCTTCAAAGTCAGACGTGACTTGTTAGCTCCTGTTTTGTGACAGATAAAACAAAAACTAGCTTGTTCGTTTACGTGCTGCCTTTAAACGAAATTGTCAAATATCATTTTATCAACATTTTTAATTTCCCTTTAGTAGCAGCGTCCTAGATAACGTGAGCAATTAGAGATCCATCCCTTATAGGCCTATCTAATATGTAGAACTCGGTGATGATGTAATGACAGAATATTATGTTTCTGTTAAATCACGTTATATAAGTCATATTGAAAGGTATACTTTTTATATTGATGACATTAAAGCAACTGTGCTAGGGCTGCACTTGCACGATATTAGAAAAATGTGATATTGCATTATTTTGTTTGCGATAAATATTGCGATATAAATACAGTTTCACAAGATAGATTGAATAGCACCATTTGACGGTTTCCTGATAAGTCGAACAGCTACAGAAATGGAATGCTTTTCTTTGCTTTGTCTCATTTCTTGTTCAAATATCAATACAAAGAGCAAGTAAAAATATATTGTTTTACCCTGAGAAGAAACACTGTAGGTCAAAATTAAAAGTAATTCCTTAAAACAAGCTAAATTATATGCAAGTGGGGTAAGTGAAATCATCTTGTTTTTGCTTTGAAATGCATTGAACTTCATTATTTGTACAGAATGTATACAATTTATGCAAAAAAAAAAAAAAAAAAAAAATATATATATATATATAATACACTAAAAAAAATTAAATACAATTCCGTAGCTCCTGATCAACTATAATTAAGACTCTACATTGCATATCTCGCAATGTGACTATTGCAGATGCGCACATTGTGATATCGAAGTTTGGTTACAGAGTTTAAACCTGAATTCTAAAATCAATGCAACTTACAAGTTCAAAACGATGTGTGATGCTGTAAAATACTAACCTTTAAATGAATCTGAGCTTTTGTTGTTGTCATTGTGGTGCAATGTAATCTTACAAAGCTGCATAGAACAAAATATTGATTTTAAATATCAATATCAGGTTTTAAGTAGTCACGCTTACTGCTTAAAAATAAGTACATGCTGATTTGACAAGCAAGGAAACACAAAATCAATAATGTAATTTTATTTTAATACCAGAAAGTGAGTGTTAAGTTATGCAATTCATGAATTATTATTCAACAGAGCTTGCACCTATACAGCTGAACATGTATTTGTAATTCTTATAAGTCCCGTGAGCATAGAAGATATTATTTCTTGAATATGTCAATATCTTGTTACATACCTATAGATTCAGCTGAGTATAAAGTGTCAGTGAAGATACAGTATTTATGCTTCGCTCTCTCAGAGAGATGGATTTAAATTTCCAAAAGATAGCAAATCATCGCATGGCAGCTTCCTCCATTAAATATTTATAAAATATTTTAGCAGTTGAGGGGGAAAAGTATTTGATTTCTGCATGGCCTGTTCGACACATGAACTAACAAGGACAATATGAGAAAATAACGTCAGAAACATCCCAATAATACATTGGCGTTTTCACAATGTAGCACAAAACAATGCATTGGAGTGCTCCAAAGCACAGCCTGTAGCCCTCGATCACTCTACATCACATTAGGATGTGAAAATATTTCAGTATTCTGAAAGAGGCAGTAGGATTGTCGGTATTAGCAGCAGGATTCTGTACAACAGGAGGCATTTCTTAAGTTAAATCAGCTTTAGCTGTCTCATTTTCAGCTAGGAGAGTAAGGGTTTGAATACCACCAGCAGCTCCAGTTTATTCCCTGCCACACAATCTAAAGTTTTTAAGCTGAGTTTATTCAAAAAGTAGCTTGATTCATTGCAAATATGAATGTTATCATGCTGTTTATTTCTGGAGCCTGAGAAATCTGTTATATGATATTTAGTTTTTCTGTGCCAGTAAGCAGTCACTGATACAAGGTCAAAATACAAGCTCTTTAGGCCATGCTGGAAATGTCAACGCTGTGTGGAGAAAACAGTCAAGTAATGGCATTGCCATTCTCCTCCTCGACCAAACTATGTTGCGGTGACAAGTGGCTGGGGCTCGACCTTGTTCTTAAATTAATTGAACCATATAGCTTTGCAGAGTGCTTTGAATAAGCGAAGGCTTTCCTCCTGTACATCTCCCCCTTCCACATGGAAATCATCAGCAGTGTCGACAGAACCACTCCGCCCAATGTGAGAAGGCAAAGGCCTGCAATAACACACCTGTCCAAGTGCGCACCTATCCTGGCACTCTCATTTTCGAGTCTTTCCATTTCACGTGCAGAGACGTTATCAGGGTTCACTCTGACATCACGAGGGACTGTGTATGATATGATCACCAGAGAGATCCCAGTGATGAGGAACGTGACTGCACTGATGAATCCATAATCCACAGATTTCCCCGAACTCTCCGAGCTGAGGTCAATGTCAGACATCAACGACAACTCCTGGAGGCCCATGGGATGGATTTCGCTTGAGGAGTCGTGTAGTGAAGTGACATGGCGACCACTTTTCTCACTTGTGTCTGGGGTAGCCAATCGGAGATTGACATTTTCATCTATGTACGTGAATGAGGTTTCTAGTTCCTCATCACAACACACCCTGACCTTCTCTGCAGGCTGATGCCGGTGCTGGCCATGTTGTCCTCTGAGGGGAGCCGTCCTTGGTGCTGAATTACATTGTCCCTCACATGCAGGCGCCTTCAGAGTGGGTGAAGCTTGTTCCACTGAACTGCTTAGCTTGTGAACGTGAAGAGGGCTAGAAGACCAGTCCAGTACCACAGGGGGATCGGGTCTTCCCCCTCTTTTATCTATGTAGAGCAACTCCACCGAGGCCATCAGATCCACTCCCACCAGTTTTGATTTCCTGCCGCATTAAGAAATCCAAACTAAACCTATAAGGACATATATTACAATAATTTAGAAAAGAAAACAACACAGAGAATAGAGCATCTATAAGAGCCAGCAAACATTTTTGTGTTTTAATAGACGTCTAATAGACATCTAAACATAGTCCTCTTGGCTAAACAAGGCTAAACTTGGGCTGTCAGTCAAAATCTAATTGATATCTAAGAATAGCCCAAAACTAGACCAGTCATCAAATAGACAGATTACACAGACTTTATATGTGTAGTCATTCATTTCTGTTTATTTGATGACTAGTCTGGTTTTGGCCTATTCTTGGATGTCTATTAGATTTTCTCTGAAAGCCCAAATTTAGCTTAGATTACTATGTTTAGACGTCTATTAGACATCTATTGAACTTTTTTAAAACAAAAATTGCTTGCTAGTAGTGCATTAGTGCCTGCCCACTGCTGGTTCTGGAAATATTATTGTTAAACCATTATAAAGCTAGCTGGAAGGGCATCCGTTGTGTAAAACATATGCTGGATAAGTTGCCGGTTCATTCTGCTGTGGCGACCCCTGAATAATAAAGGGACTAAGCCAAAAAAAGAAAATGAATGAATGAATGAATTATAAAGCTTCAAACACACCAACCAGACACTATATGGATCACCACAATAAAAACTGATAACCAGTAAATATGAGGACAAGAATAGTGTAAAGACCTTAACAGGTTTAGTAATGCAAACCTAATAATATTAATGCAAAAATATAGAATTCTACTAAACCATATACAGTCTTAGACTAAATAACAAGACTGCTTTTAAAAGGTTTATCAGTTCTTATTATCCACAAGGAAATAGTAGAAAACCCTACTTTTACTATAATACAACTATAATATATTGAACTGACACTGTTTCAATTTACTATAATCTTCTATGTGAAACTACTTTGACACAATCTACATTGTAAAAGCACTATAGAAATAAAGATGAATTGAACCGAATATACAACGTTTCTATAAAATGTCTGCATTCATATTTTTCCATTATTCTTTGTATCTAGGCATAGTTGAGCCAAACCAATCTACAGGACCACAGGAGACTCGATTTGCCTCTAACCAAGTTTTGACTATATTTATTCATACTTTCATTAATTTTTCTTCAGCTTAGTCCCTTATTTATCAGGTGTCGCCACAGTGGAATGAACCACCAACTATTACAGCATATGTTTTATGCAGCGGATGCCCTTCCGGCCGCAACCCATTACTGGAAAAGACTATGTATTTATTTGTTTATTTATACAAAGTTTAATTGGATTTTGTCTTTGTAGGTCAGTCTAGTGTAACGTTAATGCACGTGTCCCGATTTCAAGCTCAACTGTGACTCATGCGTACTATTTACTGCTCTAACCTATTTATGAGGACTACAATGGGTTAGCAAGGCTGTATTTGAACAAAATCCTTCGCCTCTTTAACGAAAGTCGATTAAAGTTACTGATTAGCCCTACCGCTTCAATATCCAATTAGCAAAGCAATCCGTATAAAACCCAAGATAAGCCATAAGTCCCTTTAAAACGCAAGGCTCAACGGCCGACGGGGATATAGACACTACACTGCAAAGTACAGACCGATATCATGATACATTTTTTAACGATCGACATCTGAACAGATAAGTCTACTTTTACATACAAGTGTTGCAAGATATTATTTTTATGATATGTCAAGTCATGCAAAGTTGTTTACAAACATAAATACTTTTCAAATTCACAATATATATCAAATCAATAAACAAAAACACAAGTACGAACATCAGTAGCTTATAAAAACAAAATGTAATTCGGTCAACTCAAAAACAGACAATAAACCCATCGCACCTGCAGCAGCCAAACCCTTATACTAGTGATTGTATAAACACGTGTATATACAGAACTTGCTGTTTTAAACGAGTATATAATAGACAGAGTATTACAGTAGTTTTGGCACGTGTCCATCAGGCTGCATCGTTACACTCATCAATAGGTCCTAAAATGTCCCGTATAGAAAGCGGCACAAACAGCACACCTTTAGCATCTCGCTATATTTAGGCACGAAACATACATTGTTTGTAGTTGTTTTTGATTAATACCTTCTCGTTTGATGAACATTTTGGCCTCCCGGCTGCTGCTATCCGCCGTTCTCCCTCCCACGCTCCGTTTTAAAGATGAACTGAGCTCTGATAGCGAAATTACGAATTCTACTATGGCAAAGGGATGGACATAAATATTCACTAGGTATTGATGACGTCTCTCGGTTTCCTTCCTATGGGGAAATGTTTGTGCGTGAATATTAATAGAATTGTCCTGACGTAGCTTAGATTCCAACATTTAACGAAGTATCTCTTATTGAATTTTAATTAGACGTGGCTGACGTTGCTGTCCAACGCTCCAATAGTGAATCAACCGGTTTATGAATATTAACGATTACATCTTCGCCATAGTAACGTTCGCAATTCTTCTCAGCTACGCCTCGCTGATTTACATCACTCGTGCGTTGATAACTAAATCATCAGAGGGTTAAAATAGCATCTGAACCACGGTGAATGAAGTTCGAAAAATATTTTTTATTCTTCATATGACTGGAAACTATAGCTTGGAGACAGTTTTATACTATAAACCAGTAAGAGTAGAGTCTGCGCTAAACCACACCCATTTTATACCATCTGCTCTTCTGTGCTTTCAGAGCTTGAAAGATTACTGGTCAGTTTGAAGAAGGTTTGTATAATCTATATTGAATCTCCACAACCAGCAGCTCATACCAGCACATATTTTTTTTTCGAAATGACCTTGTAAACATACGACTTCCAGTTTACCATGATTTATTATAGGCTCCCTGCACCAAATTAATGATGATTTTGCAAGCCCCTAGCCAGCCTATTAAAAGGGGTGGTTCTTAAAAAGTGGACCTTTATGTAGTTATTCTAGGTTCAAAAAACTGCTTTTTAGTGACATTTGTGCTGGATTAGCTTGTCGGGTGGTTATCATTACCCTACTTTTTGATGCAACAAAAAATACTTTCTACATTTTTGTCAAAGTGCTTATCATACTATTTATTTATTTATTTTTATTTTTTTTTTTTACAAATGTGCATTTAAAAAGTGCATTATATAAAAAGTAATTAGATTAGAATTTAGAAATATGAACCAAATACTTATTTTTCAATGCTAATTTATTATCATTCATCATAAAAAAACAAACAACAACAAAAAAAATTGTAGCTACATTGTTAGCGGTGTCAAACAGCATTTCCCTTTGTTTACATCCTTTTTTACGTCCTCACTACAACATGCCTTTAACGCTAGAAACTATGCATGTAATAGATCAATTTAAAAAAATAAAAATACTTACAGGTTGGGGCTCACAGTCCATAGCTTTGTCAGTTGTAGGAGATTTACCTGAATCCAGCACTGAACTGGGAGAGATTCTGGAAGCTGTCCTTTGTCAAATGCTAGCTGTATATTTTTTGTAATTCTCTGGATCATAATTAAAATTTAACTGTAAGCACTTCTCTCTTTGTGTCGTGTCCTTTGAAAGCCTAAATACAGAAACAGAACAAGCTCTGTGGAAATAGCAGCGTTTGCTTGTCATTTTAGCTTTCTCTACTATAACATTACAGCGCCTCTTGCCCTGTAAGTCCCTTCACTGCGCAGGGTGTGTGCGTGTGGTGAATGCACGTAACCGGAAGCTTTTTTTATTTTATTTTTTTTACAATGTTAAATGCATGTTATTCTCTAGTTTTTAAATGCTTAATGTTCTAAACTAAACAGGAGAAAAAGAACATATATTTCATCCGCAAGATCATGTTGAGCTTTTACTGCACTTACAGCAGAGCCCTCCTTGACAATAAGCAATCAATATTATTTCCACAGATACGTGCTATTGTGTTGACCAATACAAAGGCTGACTTGGGCTCAGGGCCAGGCAAGTTCCCATTTAACAGATGAGTCTGCAGAGAAGCGGGGCTTACTCAGCCAGAGATTAATGTCCTGTGCTGGTGGAGGCTCAGCTCAGGGAGTACGAGGTGCACAGTCATGAATTCCCATCTGTCACTGCTGGCTTTATGAACATAGGTGGAGTAGATATATGCTGCAGTCAGTTTGGACTATTTTCAACAGGACGGAAATCTCAGAAGGGTGTACGGCTTATTTTCTGCTGCATGCCCCTCTGAGATTTCCATACCGTCAGCTGCCAGCTGAGCCATTTCGGCATGTTTTGCCAAGGACAAAATTGAGTTTCAGAGCCTTGGGTATCAATCAAGTCACCTTGCACTGTAGAGAATCATGTTGTGGCTCATCAGTCTGACCTCATGTTGTTTGGTCCAGGTGATTACACTGCCGTATGGTCACTAAACAACATTAACAACCATGCAGTCACACACCTTTGCTCTAGAGAAGAATTAAAGGTACAGCTCACCCAAAAATTTAAATTCTGTCATCATTTACTCACCCTTTATGTGTTTCAAATCTTTATAAGTTTCTTTCTTCTGTTGAACACAAAAGAAGATATTTTGAAAAATAATACTGAAAACCTGTATCCATAGACTGATTTCACGTGGCTGCCATTTTAAAAAGTGAAATCGAGGCTGCGGTGGGAAGAAACCTGGAAGTATTGCTTGGAGTCACATAGGAACGTTGTGTACCTGGCTGTATATCTTATCAGCGAAAAAGAAAATGATACAAATTTATAATTTCACCGCCTTCCGTGTGACCCGATGGTCCGTTCTGAATGAATGGTGAAAATAAAAAGGGATATCAGTACTTATTTTCAACTAAGGGAAATGGCACTAGTTCGCTAACGTTTTCTTTCCCTAACACACATTTTCGATGCCTTTTATCAAACTTAAGTTAATGAACTGATTCCTTCTCTATATTACACTTGTCATGATACTGAATTTCGGTACTGAAATTTAAAAAAAAGTCAATTTCCCGCTAACATTAAGGCACTGTTGATGACGTTCTTAAACATCGCTGATTTGCCATTGTGTTCACGTTCTCAACAGAAATGACTGGGATTGGCTGTAAAGGTCATCAGTTCACCCACCGCACTTCACGATGTTTACCGAGTGCAAGCACAGACGAGCAATCTGCTGATGAATAGACTGATCTTCACTGATGAACTTCACGGCCAATAACAGTCATTTCTGTTGAGCACTGGTGAATACTATGACAAATCAGTGGTGTTTAAGAACGCGCTCAGCTTAGCGGGAAATGGACGTTTTTAAAACTTCAGTACCGGGACAACACTATTACAGACAACAAAGGGAGTGCTACAGAAGACTGCATTGTTTTATCGCTCACCTGGTTACATAGACTGAAGCAGAGGAGCATCCTCACGGTGTTTACCTGCTGCCATGAACTGAAGTCTAGGAGGACACATAAGCGTATTACTCTTACAGAGATTGTGATTTAGTTTGATGCCTAATATGCTTTTAATTGTTTAAATTAAACGGAACTGAATGATATTAAAGTGATTTTTATACCATATCTGCTCTTTGAAATTGTGGCAACAGCTGAAGGTTTGTAGTCCACCGCATGTTGCTGCAATGTTTACAGTGCTGATCCTATACTTCCGGGTTTCTTCCCACCGCAGTCTCGCTTTCGTTTTTTAAAATGGTGGCCATGTGAAATGAGCGTATTGACGCCCATATGTATTTTTTGTACGTTGTACGTTTGTACATTGTACGGTTTTCTGCTTTCTTCAAAATAACTTCTTTTGTGTTCAACAGAAGAAAGAATCTCATAAAGGTTCCTTTAAATGTAGAATTAAAGGTTAAATCTGAACAGAATTATATTGTCTGTACTGTGAACTCACATTACAATGGAGTGTTAGTCTGGAACACACAAGTGTAAAGTTTTGACTTTTTGTTTTAAGATCTGCTAGACAGTCAGTTTCTCAGTACAGAGAGTGTGAAAGGTGGCGATACTTGCCTGGTGGATTGTGAACCAGTAAGGTTGGTAGTATCACCAGCTGCCTCTCAGAGGTCATCAGCCTCAAAAAGAAAATAATCTTAGAATATAATTTGACATGATGCTCACATGTGCGACTTCTCATATATTTCGTCCAGGTGTATAAATTATGTAAACTTATGGCAGTATGACCTGCCAAAAACACAACCATTTTGTTTTTATTTAAAAACAGTCATATAAAGGAAACCAAAATTTTTGATTTGGAGCTCAAAAAATTATGCATATATATATATATATATATATATATATATATATATATATATATATATATATAATTAAAATAATTAAATTAAATTATTAAAATAATTTTTAATAATAAAATTTTATTGGGCCTCACATTGGCGCAGTGGGTAGCACAATCACCTCACAGCAAGAAGGTCACTGGTTCGAGCCTCAGCTGGGTTAGTTGGCATTTCTATGTGGAGTTTACATGTTTTCCCTGTGTTGGTGTGGGGTTTCCTCCGGATGCTCCGGTTTACCTTACAAGTCCAAAAACACGTGGTGCAGGTGAATTGAATAAGCTAAAATTGTCCGTAGTGTATGTGTGTGAATGAGTGTGTAGGGATATTTCCCAGTGATGGGTTGCAGCTGGAAGGGCATGGTGAGACAAAGAACCAGATTAAAAATGAATTATACCATAGTTATTGCTGTATATTCTGGTATACAGATTAGATATGTGCTGCAGGACACTTACAGTGGTCTTTTATTAGCAAGGTAAGCACACTGGAGTAGGTAGGGATGGATAGTGAAGAGAGGAGCTGTCCGTGGTGCTGAGTGCAGTGACTGAGCTCAGACTGAAATCACTGCTGTCCAGAGAGATAAACATGTCACAGCTCATGTGATCCAAGGTCATGTGCTACGTGATCCAGGAGGTGAGCATATCAGGCAGTGTTGTGTTCAGAATACTAGCTTAGGGCACACTGAACAATGCGCTGTACTATTGTGTGAAAGCAGCATTATTCCATGACGAGTGTCTCAGACGGATGCATTCTACATTGTTACACGGCCTCAAGTGTTCGATGCTAACTAAAATAGTTTCAGTTGGTTTTATTAGGTGAAATAATAGGTTATATAAAATAAAATGATTGCATTCACAACTTACTAAATAAAAGAAGCTGAAGGACTTAAATATTAATTTAATCTAAATATATTAATTTAATCTAAATAGAAATGTTTCAAATAAAAAAAACTAATAATTTCTTATAACAAACAAAATGTAAATATAAAAAAAAAAGGTAATTTATAATTATCAAAAATACTAAATCATATGTTAATAAACAAAATAATGTATTATAAATAATATTAAAGTAATACATACAGCAATCTGGATCAGCAAGTGGCTTCATATCATGATTTTATTTAGAAATTATATTGTTTAATAGGGGCTGCACGGTGGCACAGTCGGTAGCACGTTCGCCTCCCTGCAAGAAGGTCACTGGTTTGAGCCTCAGCTGGGTCAGTTGGCATTGCTGTGTGGAGTTTGCATGCTCTCCCCGTGTTCGCGTGTTCAAATAACTTTTGTGAAAATAAAATGTCAAAATATGTGTGAAAATATATTTCATCCAGTGCAAAAGTTATATTCATTTAAAAATTTTACAAAATATTTATTCTGACCTGAAATTAATAAACTAAAAAAGTATATGGGATCGTACAAAATGTTATTTTATTTTAAATGACTCAAACCTTTTGCTGACAAGAGTGTCAAAGTGTAAATACTTAAACACAGAATGATTTAATATTTTAGAGCTGCATTGGGATCCTCAAAAAGAGTGTCATCAAATTATGATACATTTTGATTAAATATTCGACAAGATATTTTGATATTTTAGTGGGTGTAAATCTACACAAAAATATATGATATACGAAAAACTTAATTTAAAGCTTAAAGGGATAATTCACCCTCTAAATGAAAAAACAAATTACTCATCCTCAAATTTACTCATCCCCTATCAAAGCAATAGTTCACCTTGATTTAAGTGATCAACTGTTATGGGTTTTTTTCTTCTGTTGAACACAAAGCAAGACATTAAGAAGAATGTAAGTCCATGCAAAAATATGTTTTATTTTTTCCCCCTGCTTTAGATGAAGAGAGAAAGTCTGAAATCACATGAGGGAGAATCAATTCTGAACTGTGTATACATTTCCATTTAGGGTGAATTATTCCTTTTATTGATACTTGAAATCAAGCATATATATTTATTTGCATAGTAATATATACTGCAGTAATAAAGAAAAATATGGTAGTATTATATGATAATAAAAGCCTAGGATAAGGTCTGTATGTCTGCAAGCCCTAACGGATGAAAAATAAGAATAATACTCTGACAAATATGGCTCTAAACTCTTAAGCCTCTTAAATACATATTAGATTTGAATTTTAGGGCATGTGGAAAGAAAGACAGCAGGGTTTTTAAGAGATCAGCGGAGACCCACCGACAGACCTATTAAAGACATTAAAGAAAAATGTTTCTCATCCTGAAAATGTACCACTATATACATTTCTGGAGAGTGCCAAATACGTCCCAGGTGCTACTTTTTTTGCAGTTATTGTTTTCGCGAATCCACCAGAGGCCGCTGTGTACGCTTTTTGAGATCTCAAATTTATCTTATGAGTGGCATTCGCATCAGCTGTTCTTGTGTAAATCCAATAGAGGCCGCTGTCGACTGACTGACCAACCCCCCCATTCCCTAAACCCAACTGATAGTGTTTTAAAAAGCATCGCTTGAACAGCGCCCACTCACTTCCTTTAACCCAGTCGAAAATGTTTTGAAAGGCAATCCAGAAAAAGATTTTTACCACGTTTTCAGTTTTTTACCACATTCTCACTCTGTTATTTGCTTATTTTTTTGGCTTTTGTTTGTGTCTTACCTGCTTTCTGGAACTGTTCTTCACCAAACTTGAACCCCATTGTTGCAGTCAACTCCTCTCTGCATCTCAAGTCTGCTGGCATATGCTGCGAGCCACTGGACAAACTGGTAAGAGCAGGAAAACCATCCTAAGGGGGATAAGCGGTCAGCTGGTAAGCGCGAAAAAGAACGCCATCATACCACCCTATAGCATTTGTTTTAAAGACGAAATGCAATCATACGTACTTCTGGCTACATAACTCGCGCTCTCCAGAAATGTATACGTTTAAATGTATACATATATAGGGCTACAGAATGAGCCTATGTTGCAACCAAAAAAAATCAGTCGTTGACATCCATAGTAAGACCAAAAAATACTACAGAAGTCCAGGGCTGTTTTTTCCCCCCAAGATTCTTAAGTTTATCTTTTGTGTTCAACAGAAGAACATCAAGCAGGTTTGGAACAAGTGGAGGATGAGGAAATGATGGCAGAATTTTACAAGCAAGGACATTTTGACAGTATGTCTGATAACATTTTTTATCCTGGAGAAAGTCTTTTTTTTCGGCTAGAATACAAGCAGTTTTTAATAAAGTTATTAGCCCCTTTAAGCTATATATATTTTTGATTGTCTAACAAACCATCATTATACAATAAATTGTCTAGTTACCCTAACCTGCCTAGTTAACCTAATGAACCTAGTTAAGCCTTTAAATGTCACTTTAAGCTGTATAAAAGTGGCTTGAAAAATATCTAGTCAAATATTATTTACTGTCATCATGGCAAAGATAAAAGAAATCAGTTATTAGAAATGAGTTATTAAAACTATTATGTTTAGAAATGTGTTGAAGAAATCTTCTCTCCCATAAGCAGAAATTTATGGGGAAAAAAATAAACAGGGGGGCTAATAATTCAGGGGGTTTAATAATTCTGGCTTTAACTGTAGATGTTCAATATGACCCCCTCCAGACACTCGAGTGACATCAACCCGATACTCGAACTCTAACTAAACCTGACATCCAGCCTTCAGATTTTTTTTTTGCAAGAAATGTATGGAAATTTGTTTATATTTAAATAATAATTAATAATTTTATATTTAATTAACAATATTTTATTTTAAAAAAATTAATTTGCACATTTAAACATAATTTTTTTAAAGAAATGTCTCAGTAAAACTTTTTTTTGCAATTATAAAGTTTATCAATCAGTTTTGGTGACAGCTGACCTTAATTGCCATAAATGCTTATGTAGAAAGTTTTATAGAGTTAAAAAATCTAATCTATTCTGACTCATGGACAAAAAGTAGCTCCTTTGTCCTTGAACAAGTCTATTTATTTATTTACTATTTATAATAATGTAATTTGATTAAATGGTTTTGATGCTGTCACCACCAGTTACCTAATTTTTCTAATTCAGCTGTCCTCTCTTTACAGCCTCGGAATGACGAGTTTCACCTCATTGTGTGCATAACCTTTGAGAGGAAGGCAGCAAGGTGAGATGTAGAAACTTGTTTTTGTCATTAGAAAAATGAGATAGTCCTGAGTCGCAGCCAGAAGTTTTATTTATTCGTTTGAGTTGCCGCTGCTGCCAAATGTAGAGTGGTTTTCTGGCATTGTGTCGCATTATAAGAGCAGAACAACATCTTTGAGTTTGAAACCGTGGAGTTTGCTGAAATCAAACTCAATTAGAGAATGAGTGATTCATACAGTCCGGCAAATGATGAATTATTCATTTCATTTTCATAACAAGCGATGAAATCACAGTCTCGTCTTTATGAACACATGCCAGCCTCCAGTATTCATCAATTCTTGCTTCTCAGTTTGATCATCTTTCAGCTCTATAGAGGAAGTTGACTTCAGTCGTCGCTTACACTGAAAGAAATCATTTCTGCAAAACTGTTGCAAACAATTTCTATGGGTTAGATTTAAGCAAGCAAATTAAATTTAGTAAAGTTCAACTTAATTTGTTTGTTTAAATTCAGCCCAAATAAATTTTTATATTATATTATATTATATTATATTATATTATATTATATTATATTATATTATATTATATTATATTATATTATATTATATTATATTACACTGTTAACAATTTCCTGTAGAATCTACAGTAACTTACTGGCAACAATAAAATCAGTTACAGCAAAAATAGGAGAGGACAAATTCTTCAGCAGGATAGCGACCCTTCTCATACTTAAGCCTTCACATCAAAGTTCCTAAAAGCAAAGAAGGTCAAGGTACTCCAGGATTGGCCAGGCCAGTCACTAGATATGAACATTATTAAGCATGTCTGGGGTAAGATGGAGGAGGCAATGAAGACCCTTTATGTTGCTGTATATGTATTTGACAGAATAGTGTATATTTACATTTACTGTAAAATATACTGCAATTTTCACAGTGTAACAAGAATTTACAAGAATTTTTAAGTGTATATTATATTATATTATATTATATTATATTCAGTGTTTATACAGGTTTCATCAGCAAATTTCAGACTTTAAAACCTTTTCAAGGCCATTATGAATGAAATTTCAGACTTACACAAGGCTAAACGCTAAGGATTTTTTCTAATGGCCCAGTTAAAACAATAAAAAAAAACATTAAAAATTAAAGTTATTGTAAGGAAGATTATTAAACTGTATGTTTATAAATAAAAATATAAATGGAGTTGGTAAATAGAGTTAATCAACTTTTGACAACTTTTATTGAGATGGAATGATAATGATTGGATGGGTGCTGGCCAGATTGGGTAGCTTTACATGGACATAAGAAAATTAAAACCTGTTTAAAATGATTTAACACAATATTTCAGTGAATTTAAGACTTTTTAAGGCTTAAAATTTTGATTTGAAACATTTTAGGACTTTTTAAGACCCTATTGTATGATACAATTAATTTTGTTTAAATAAAAAGTACATTAGGTAATTTCTTTGTATGACAATATGTATGATATTATGTTTTATTATTATTTTTTTTTCCCAATTCAAAACCAGTGTTAGAAAGTATTCTAGAATGTACATATACACTGATTTATTTAACAACATTATTAATGTACATTTCATTTTGCACAAAATATAGTTACACATGCAATATTGTATATAGACCATTTTGAGGAATGTAAACAATAACAATCGTCCCAATGTATTTCCTGTACTACGTTTGTAATTTCCATATCTTCCAAGAATCCAAACATGTCCACATATTGATAAATGATGTTATGGCAGCTGTTTTAACGTTAAGATATGATTGAATTGCCTCTTGTTACAGTTACGAAATAGTTTGACAACAAGCAGGAAATGTTTGTTTGCCAGTGACATCACCATGTGTCAACTCATACATTTTTATTCTCTATTTACTTCTTATTTTTTGAATTCCTATATTATCATCTGTGTTTTTGTCCTGTCGCTGTCAAAACTAACATTTTTACAATTTTTTCTTAAATTCCTGAATCCAAGAACATGCATAACAGTACATAAAGCATAAAATACAATATCAACCAATAAGTAACATTGACAAAAAGTACAGTACAATATGAAACAATGGAAATACTAACATAAGAGAAATAAAAAGAAGGGAAAAAACAAAAAGCAATAAAGATTTTTGCAATTACAAGAGTTAATTTAAGATTAATTATACTAAGATCTTAAGAGCAGAGCATATTTTGACAGTTTTTAAAGCTTTCTTTTTAGTCAATCCTAAAATTTACTTTATATAATTCTCGATATCTTTAATGAAGACCACAAAGGCAGGTTTAATATTTGAGAAATTGCATTTGTGAATGTAAAATTTGCATTAAGAATGTAATTAATTTGATTAAACAAACACTATTTTCTTTTGTGGGGTCCGAGTTAAAATACCCAATTATAATAATGTTCACTTGTATAGAAAATTCTGGTCGAATTTTCACCCAAATTAAAAAATCTATATTTTTCTAAAACTCCTGAATGTAATGACATGATTAAAAATAAATTTATCACCGTTTGGTCAGCAACTCGACTTTTGTATGAATTTCTTGACTGGATAAAACGTGTGGATCAGTTTTTTTTTTCTGATTCCGATTCTAAAATCTGCAATTAAACCAAAACGTTTTTGTATTTCTTTGAAATGTCCACAAGGTGGCAGTGTAACACTAACCATATAAAGCGATGCGTTACAAGTCAAACATTTACATAAGCTAATAGAAGATCTTCTATATGAAGACAATTTATGGTTGTAAATATACTGTACAAACAAGGCACTACCTGTCTTTAAAGCAAATAATAAAATCTTAAAATTTTACTTGTATTTTTCTAGCTGTGTGTACACTTCCAAAGGTCTAGAAAGATTAATAGCTAAGAAAACACTTGACTGTGTGAAGCTCCTACTGAAATGTTGATATTTTGTAAGGTGGTCATAACGGGTTATGTCTTTATGGCCATCAGATATCACCAGCTCACATATCATAAACTCTACATATAGGTCTGACCTTTGCGTAATGGAAAAGTCAGTGACTTAGAACTTACTGTCTGTAATAGATTTTGAAAATGATGCAAAATGTAGTATAGTCTGTGGATAAATTAATAAATAATATAGAAAACTTGACAGCTTTTTAGTGGTTGGTAACTTATGAATATAAAAGCAGTCTGTTTTAAGTCTCGTGAGCACAAAAGCTGTCAAAAATTATTTGGTTTTATCCATTATGTGGAATAAATGCTTATGACAATTATTAATTAATTAAGAATTAGCAAAGATTAACTTGCCTGGTTCACTGTTATTTTAGCATTAAATTACTGTAATATCTTTCTATTTTGTTTTCATTTGATAAATTTTCTGTTTCAATAAAAACATTGTAAGTGAATTGGATAAACATAATTGGCTGTAGTGTATCAGTGTGTCTGTGAATGTGAGAGTGTATGGGTTTTTCCCAGTGTAATGGCTTTCGAATGGAAGGGCATCAGCTGCATAAAACATATGCTGGAATAGTTGGCGGTTCATTCTGCTGTGGCAACCCCTGATAAATATGGGACTAAGCCATGTGTTTATAAATATAAATATAAATAGAGTTAATAAATAAGAGTCGATAAACTTTTGACAAAACTTTTATTGAGATGGAGTAGTTGGAGGGTTGTTGGCCTGATTGGGTAGCTTTAATAGGAAAATTAAGACCTGTTTAAAATAATTTAAGGCTTAAAATTTTGATTTTGAAATGTAAGCCTTTTTAAGACCCTGTGGATATATTATATTATCAATTTCCTCAGCATTAAAATGAATCATAAGCCTATTATATTATACATTTATTTCTATTGTAATTAAAACAACAATTGTATTATAATTAACATTTCTATTTTAATGAGAAACTACAATAGGTAATTTCTTTGTATGACAATTATCAGCTTGATATTATATTATGTTTTATTTTTATTATTTTTTCCATTCAAAACCAGTGATAGAATGCATTGTAGAATGTACATAAACACTTATTTATTAAACAACATGATTAATGTACATTTCATTTTGCACATAATACAGTTACTCTTGCAATATGGTATCTAGTAATACCTGTACTGTATAATATACCTGAAGGCCTCCGCTGCGTAAAACACATGCTGGAATAGTTGGTGGTTCATTCCACTTTGGCGACCCCTGATAAATAAGGGACTAAGTTGAAGGAAAATGAATGAATGAATAATTGCTGTTTATTTTAAAGATCTTGGATTTGGTTGTTTTTATTGTACTTTTAGTTTTAAGCTACATCGAGTTAAACTACATGAAAGAAGTGTTACCTTGAAAGCTAATAGGAAATAAATAGGCTTAAGATTTATTTTATTTTATGTTTTATTTTATTTGAGATATATTATGTTCTGGGTCATTTTGAGCCATTTAAAAATCCAGTTAACTTAGATTTTTTTGTTGATATGCCTTTTTTTAAAATTACAGTAGTTTTGTTTACAATCACATGTGGCTGATACTTTTATTGGATGTAAATTGATTTGAATTGGTGGCCTAGATCAATGGTTCCCAAAGTGGGGGTCGTGGCATAATGAGCGGGGGTCGATTTCCAAAAATCAAATTCATTTTATCAAACTATTAGACTGAGCATATTTTATCCATATGTTACATAAGATGTTAATAGTATTTAATAGTTATAAAACAACACACGTTTCCAATTTCCCATTGGATTGCGACCCCTGGGATCTCATTTCTTTAGATTAAAGTCACAGCAATAGGGTCAGATGCAGCAGATTGATTTCATGGCACCAGGGTACACTTTCTGACAACTTTACAGCACTGGCATACAAAAAAATTAAATAAAGGCCACGACTGAACATGGAGGATGATCTCCGAGTGGTGTTCTCCAAAATTAAACAATAAACGGGGATATTGGTGTGTGTTAGCCATTTTGTGTTTGCAAGCTTTTTATATTTATAACCACCTCAGTGGATATTGGGGATCACGAATCACTGCCGTTGTTATTTTGAGGGTCGTGGGCTGAAAATTTTGGGAGCCCCTGGCCTAGATCTTTATCAGTTCAAGTATATTTTACTGCAGTTTTGCTGAAATGGTTTTAATTAATAATTAATTTATTATTTGTTTGTTTATTTATTTATTGGAATATGTGAGAACTGTTCATGAAAAAATAATGTTCATAATGTGATGATCAGCCTTTTGTAATTTACACTGATCCCATGCAACATTTGAAAGCTGATTCTACACCAAGTAACAACACATAGCTCAAGGCACAAGATTAATGTTTCTTGAGAAGCAAATCAGCATTTAGAATGATTCCTGAAATATTATGTGACAGAACTGAAGTAATGACTGCTGCAAATCAATCTTTGGGATGAATTACCTTACAAATTTCCCCAAACAACAGTTTTGTTATATTAAGGTAATATTTACACACGCACACACACACACGCGCACACACACACACACACACACACACACACACACACACACACACACACACACACACACACACACACACACTCTAACACTTTTGAATGTTAGTGTGCACAGCAGACTATCAGACTCTATAAGACCTGTGCATCCTCAGCTGACTCAGTGAAATGTCAATGATGGCTCTCCTGGGTGTAAACTGCTGATCTATACCAGAGAACAGTGTTTAAGCCTCCATCATTCTAAAGGTGAAATCAAACTGCACCAGCCTTCCTGAGCTCGATCAATCTCTAACCTTATCACAACCTCCGAAAAACAAGCACTATCAGTTCTGACATAATCAAAGCAAACTGATATTTAAACAAACACCATGTTGCGGAGGAACACTGTAATTAGAAAGTGACATGGTCCTATATTTAGGGGATTTTTTTGGCAGTTTAGCGGAGAAACCTGTAATTAAGCTTTCCCTCTCTCGCGCACGCTGCCGCATTACGCACAGCACAGTCTACCCTTTCAGACGCTCTCGGGCGCGTATTAGGGTTACAGGGGTTTTCGAGCGACCATATCAGCCTGTTCAGCCCTGGGCGGTGCAACACCTCTGTCAGCTCTCCGCAGTTATGTGCACCGGACCGAGGATTTCTGGTGATCACACAAATTACCACGGACACATTTTTGGCTTTGCACCAAACGCTTTAATTTTCTGAGATCTGAAACCTGCGGGCGAATGGTGCTCAGTTACAAAAGAACTTATATTTGAACTTTACGGATTTTTCCTGCGTTGGAATACTGAAACATGACCTTTTTGCGCGCGTCCTGAAAAGTGATTTTTGTGCTCAGAATTACACAGAAGCGGAGCATGGAGAACGGCACTTTCAGCAACGGAACTTGGACTGATAACAGTGTCGAATACAAGGTGGTGAGCATCTTATTAGTGATCCTTATTTGTGGAGTTGGAATTGTTGGGAATGTTATGGTCATTCTTGTGGTCTTGACAACCAAACACATGCGTACCCCGACTAACTGCTACTTGGTGAGCCTGGCAGTTGCCGATCTCATGGTTTTAACTGCAGCCGGGCTGCCCAACATCACTGAGATCCTTTTCGGCGGTCAGTGGGTGTACGGATACGCCGGGTGCCTCTCCATCACTTATTTCCAGTATCTGGGCATCAACGCGTCCTCCTGCTCCATCACAGCCTTCACCATCGAACGCTACATCGCCATTTGTCACCCGATAAAAGCGCAGTTCATGTGCACCCTCTCCAGAGCCAAGAAAATCATTGTGCTCGTCTGGGTTTTGACGTCCCTCTATTGCGTTATGTGGTTTTATCTGCTGGACACGAGGGAGAAAGTTTATGACAACGCTGTTCTTGTGACGTGCGGCTACAGAGTGTCAAGAGAACTGTATTTGCCTATTTATTTTACAGATTACGCGGTTTTCTACGTTATCCCGCTCTTGTTAGCCACTGTTTTATACGGATTGATCGCAAGAATTCTGTTCCTCAACCCACTCCCGTCGGATCCCAAGGAAAGTCGAAGAAATTGGAAGAAGTCGTCGTCTATGCACGGGAACTCCATGAGTTCATCCAACACCACGACTGTGGCTTCTCGGAGACAGGTAAAGTGCTGGCTTCATTTTTTTTTTTTTTTTTTTTTTTGTTGCTCAAAAGTGAGTTTAACTGTGTGCGTAATTGCGCGCGCGCGCGAGGAGTTCAGAACAGCATTCACCAATTCGTGAATCTTTAGAGGTTGATCCAGGGATAGATTACTCTAAAGCTGTATGGGTGTTTCCCAGTGACGGGTTGCAGCTGGAAGGGCATGCTGGAAAAGTTGGTGGTTCATTTCGCTGTGGCGACCTCTGATTAATAAAGGGACTAGGCCTAAAAGAAAATGAATGAATGTAGAAAAATCATTCAATATACGACTTGCAAAAATGTTACCCACACGGACTTTTTACATATGTTTAGAGATGCCACAAATGCATTCAGAAGTGAACTAAAGTACAAAAATGCAATTAATAACCTACTCTAGTTCCACAATATTAACGATCTTTCTACAAATTACACCGTTTTAAGTCTCGCTGGCTCTCGCGGTCAATCGATTGAGTTAAATAGAATCGTCTCGTGTTATAATTTATTCAAGATTCTGATCGCTATATGTTTGATTTGCTAGAAATCTCATTCGATTCGTTTGGGTCGTGATGTGAGTTTTTAAAGAATCGACTCATTTTAATTCTCGAACCAATAATTCAAATAAGTTGAATGTATTTGGTTAATGTTGAAGAGTCGGCTCATAATAAATGTTATCCGTTCGGGAATCGTACTGCTTTTGGTCTCGTGGTGCAGGAAACATTTTGTGATCCAGAACCAGAACACAGACGTTGATAAATGAGATGAGTTGTGATGTTGTGATGGCTCACATAGCCTGAAGCAGGTAATGGTCCAAATGCTTAGTGAAGGCAGAGACTCTCTGATAAACTCACAGAGACTGCACTTGTGCTGTTGTTGTGTTGCTCCAGGGCTCTTTGACCATGCTGAGAAAACACACCTTTCATGACCTTTGTTAAAAAAGGTCTTAAAGCTATGAATTTTTCCCTGGCTCTAAACCTGTGTGTTCAGTAAATGAGCCGTGACATGTTATGGTGTGTTAACACTTTTGACAACAATCTAGCCTAGCATACAGCAGCTGCACCGTGATGATCATAATTATACGGTTTCCAAAGTCCAAGATTAAGTGAGAAATTAAAATGAGCTTGTTATAACCTCTCTAATTAGAAACAGGTATCCGGTTATCCGTTTTAACATGTTCATTAAAAAGGATAACAATGTGAATACGTAAGATTAGGAATTAATGGTTCAGAATACAAACAAAATGGAGGCTATAGACCTATCTATATTTCACTGAAACACTACCATAAAGTAGGGTTGGGTGATATGGCAAAAATGCAAATTTGATAATTATTTTCCATATTAAACGATAATGATATATATTTCGATATAAGTTGGTAATGCTTCCAGATTTATAAGAGTACCCCAACCAGGGGCTTGGCAGGCATTTAAAAAGTGGTGGTGGTGGTTGGGGATCCAAAAGTTACGTTCATATAGTTATTAATCACCTGTTTCTAAATGGTCTGTTCTCCTAAAGTGAGGGGGACATAACCCCCGTCCCCCCCGGGATGCCACGCCCCTGACCCCAACAATAACTGAAGCCACAAAAATTATAGAGGCGCCATTAAATGGCGAAACATATTATCAGCCGATAAATTTTCGGTGGCCAAAAAATTCGGCACATCTCTACTATCAACACACTTTTAGATTTCCATTGTTGTACATCTGCTGTGTGGTTGGCTCTTAGATGAATATAAAGTAAAAAAGTCCAGAGCTTATCATTGTTAATGACAAATTTTATCGCAGTTCGATATATCATTTCTCGGGCCTACCATAAAGTACACTAAGAATATTTTAGTATATTATGTAACAGTAAACTTTCCCAGTACTAGGTTGTGGATGTAAGGGCATCAGCTGGATAAAACATATGCTGGAATAGTTGGTGGTTCATTCCGCTGTGCCTACCCCTGATAAATAAGGGACTAAGCCGAAGAAAAATGAATGAATGTAATAGTAAACATATTATTTATTTAGGCCTATCCTTTGTCCTTTTTTATACAGCACAATGGCCAAATTAGCAAGTAATTTTAACATACATTACATTAAACTGACATAAAATATGCAAAAACCTGGTAATATGGATTATGTCTGGATTATATAATTATTATTTATTTGATGATAATTAAATGATAAAAAAATATGTCCTTAAATCAACTTTTCATTTATATTTATGAATTGTTAATATAAGTTACATACACTGTAAAACCCTTCAGTCAACTTTATCAAATGAAATGAGTGTAGTTACCTCAGAATTTACTGAAAGTTAATTCTACTTATTTAAAAGGAGTTTTGAACTCAGTGTTGAAGGTATTGAGTTAATTAAATACCTCATTACGTCAACTTGTACGTCAACAATGTAGTAAGTTCACATTACTCATATAGATTATTTTTTTTTAACTCAAATGGTTTGTTGCAATCACGTTCCTCAAATGGTTTGAGTTGCCTTAACTTATTGGGTTTTACAGTACTCAGTTGGTTTGAGTTCTCTTAATTTATTGGGTTTTACTGTGCTCAAATTGTTTCATTTACTCAAACTAATCCTAATGAGTGCTGTGAACTTAATCTATTTTTGAACTTAAATGTTTTGTTGAAATCTGTGTCCTCAAATGGCTTGAGTTATCTTAACTTTTTGAGTTTTACAGTATACTTATCTCAAAACGTGTGCCATCCTGTAGGTGACGAAGATGCTGGCAGTGGTGGTGATCCTCTTCGCTCTACTCTGGATGCCATACCGCACATTAGTGGTGGTCAACTCCTTCCTCAAGGAAGCTTATCTGGACACTTGTTTCCTTTTGTTTTGCCGTCTCTGCATCTATATGAACAGCGCCATCAACCCCATCATCTACAATGCCATGTCACAAAAGTTTCGCGCTGCCTTCCACAAACTGTGCCACTGCAGGCCTCAGCGCTCAGAAAAGCCCCCAGCATACAGTGTGGCGCTCACATACAGCGTCATCAAGGAGACATCCAATGGAGAGAGTCCAGACCACTACACCACTGAGCTGGACGACATCCGGGGGGCCGCAGAAGAGCTGCTGCCAGAGCGGAAGAGGCTGTGCTTTAAAGAGTCTGCTAAAGGCACACTGGCCACTGCTTAACACGGTTAGATGAGGTTGCTTCACTTGTAGTGTTTCGCTGTGCCGCTGAGTGAAATAGCATCTTGACAATCACATATTTTTGGTCGCAAATTTAAAGCTAAGCTGATTTAGTTGTAGCCTATGAAAGTAGATTTACGGTACTGGTCAGAAGCTTGGAGTAATGATTAAAACAAAATGGTTTGGAGTAGGGATGCTCTGATGGATCGGGCAGAGATTGGTATCAGTCGATAATCACATTTCATAACTCGATCGGTACTCGCTAATCTGGCCGATCTCATGAACCAATCACAATTGTTTGGTTACGAGATTACAAGCAGAGGAAACATAAGATCTAAAATCTTTTTACATTTCAAAACTGAATGTTCTCTGTTTTCAACAATATTGCAAGTTCATTAAATCCTGGCTGTAAATATTAGGGAAATTAAAAAAAAATGTTTTACTTGAATATTCAATAATATAACTTATTGTAATAAGCAGTAGTTTATGGACCTCCTTTTAGTAAAGAAGTAATAATTTTATAAGTGCATTTTAATTCCTTGTGCTCCAAACTTCATTGAGACATGTTAAATTTGCAATAATTCCAAATTGCTTTATTAGTGATTTTTCTTGCCAATTTTTTAAATTTGTTTGATTAATTTGTTCTGTAAAGTTGCTTCTGACCATGACAAGTCCACACTAAATGGTTATGAGTGACATGTTTAGGGAATTATATGCAACATCTCCAATTTATTCTCTGAGGTAAGGAGAGCTCTCCACTTACAGCTGAAGTCAGAATTATTAGCCCCCTAAATTATTAGCCCCCCCTGTTAATTTTTTCCCCAATTTCTGTTTAACGGAGAGAAGATTTTATCAGCACATTTCTAAAAATAGTTTTAATAACTCATTTCTAATAACTGATTTATTTTATCTTTGTCATGATGACAGTAAATAATATTTGACTAGATATTTTTCAAGACACTTCTATACAGCTTAAAGTGACATTTAAAGGCTTAACTGGGTTAATTAGGTTAACTAGGCAGGTTAGGGTAATTAGGCAAGTTATTGTATAATTATGGTTTGTTCTGTAGACTATCGAAAAAAAATTGCTTTAATGGGCTAATAATTTTGACCTTAAAATGGTTTAAAACAATTAAAAACTGCTTTTATTCCAGCCGAAATAAAACAAATTCTCTAGAAGAAAAAAAATATTATCAGACATACTGTGAAAATTTCCTTGCTCTGTTAAACATCATTTGGGAAATAATTAAAAAAGAAAAAAAATTCAAAGGGGGGGGGGCTAATAATTCTGACTTCAACTGTAAGTATTATACTTGGACTGAAAATGTGCTTTATGAGTTATATAGCTTGAAGCATCAGAACTGCTACTGTGTATCGGCGATCACCATGACAAGGAATCGGTACTCTGTATCGGTTGCAAAAATCCTGATTGGAGCATCCCTAGTTTCTATGATGGCAACGTTTTTTTCATCAGTATTACTCCAGGAAATGAATAGTAAAAATATCTGTTGATTGGGTAAAAAAACAAAACAAAAACGTTTTTTTTTATTTATTTTATCACTAAACTCACTTTTTTATCTAAATTATATATACAAAATATTATTTACGGTCATCATGGCAAAAATAAAATTAATCAGTTATTAGAAATGAGTATTTTATTAGTATGAAAACTATTAGGTTTAGAAATGTGTTGAAAAAAAATCTCTCCGTTGAACAGAAATTGGGAAAAAAATTAACAAGGGGGCTAAAAATTCTGACTTCAACTGTATATAGGATTTTAGGGACCATGTGGCACTAAAAAGTATTAGAGAAAGATGATGTGAAACTAATGACTGGATTAGGTTTCGCTAAACATTTAGCTTTGCATCAAAGAAATAAATTATATTTGAAAATATAATAAAATAAAACATTAAATATTTAAAATATATTAAACTGTAAATAGTTTTTACTGAAATTTTTATCTAACAAATCCAGCCTTGGTGAGTAGAAAATACGATTATTATTAAAAAAAAGATATTTTAATCATTCCAAACATTTGATCTTGTGACTAAAATAGATCTGGTTCAGTGCAGTGCTGATGGGGTAAAGCACTGATGGCTTAGCACAGATGGACAGTTGAATGGCTGATTGACTGTGACTGGTGATGGTATTGATCTGGGGGGTGATTGATTGAGTGAGTGAGCTCAGCCTGAGTTCTTGGCTACTTCCAGCCAGAAGACTCAAAGCTCAGGCCAGCGGTCACTGTGGCAACAGCTGCACGCATCACTGCCAAATCATCACTCTGGAAAACTTGTTCCAGGAACAGCTGTCACTCACACTGTGCTCCGGAGAAACGGACGGATGATTGCTTCAGCTTTCAGTTCTGTCATTTTTAAGGGTAAAAAGTGTGACACTTACTTTTAGAAGAGAGTATAAATGTACAGCTTCATGAGGCACAAAATACTGATTTGCTCATTCAAACCCTTAAAGGGAAAGTTAACCCAAAAATGAACATTTGTTGGTTATTTGTTCACCCTCAGGCCATTCCAAATGTATTTGACTTTTTTGTTTTACTTCTGCATTAAAAGAAGATTTCGCTGAAATATTTAATTAATTTTAATGCAAATCATTGGCTACTGGCACTCTGAGAGTCAAAAACAAACATACAAGCAACACAAGATGGCTCCTGGTGATACATTGAGGACTAATTTTATGGTATGAGTGATTTTATTTTGCGGTAATAATATATTTCACAGTATAGTGATTTAAGTAGGTAGTTATTACAGTAAATTAACAAAAAAAAAAGGTTAAAATAAATAGGCTGAAATACTTCAGAAATGAAAAGGACATTACTTTTACAGTCAAAAAAACAAACATACAGGCAACCCCAAATGGCTGCTGGTGATACATTGAGGACTGATTTCACAGTATGAGTGATTTTATTTTGCGGCAATAATATATGTCAAATTATAGTGATTAAAGTAGGTTATTCTAGAAAAAAAAAAAAAGGTTATAATAAAGTAGCTTAAATACTTCAGAAATGAAAAGGACGTCACTTTGAGTGTCAAAAAACAAACTTACAGGCAACACCAAATTAATACCTGTGACTCGTGATGATACACTGAGGAGTAATGAAGCGAATCAACTGAACATCTGTCCTTATGTGAGAGGAAGTTTGTGTTCAAGAGTGTTGTAATTGCACTCATGACCATTGGTTGACACTGTAGATTAAAGGTAATAATATATTTCACAGTATAGTGATTTAAGTAGGTAGTTATTCCAGGAAATTAACAACAACAACAAAAAAAAAGGTTATAATAAACAAGCTTAAATACTTCAGAAATGAAAAGGACGTCACTTTCAGAGTCAAACAAACTTTCAGGCAACACCAAACTAATACCTGTGGCACCTGATGATACACTGAGGACTAATGAAGCAAATCAACTGAACATCTGTCCTTATGTGAGAGGAAATTTGTGTTCAAGAGTGTTGTAATTGCACTCATGACCATTGGTTGACACTGTAGATTAAAGGTAATAATATATTTCACAGAATAGTGATTTAAGTAGGTAGTTATTTCAGAAAATTTACAAAAAATGTTATAAGCCTAATAACTAGGCTTAACTACTTCAAAAATGAAAAGGACGTCACTTTCACAGTCAAAAAATAAACATACAGGCAACACCAAATGAATACCTGTGGCACCTGATGATATATTGAGCTCTAATGAAGCGAATCAATCGGTTTGTTCAAGAAACTACATCTGTCCTGATGTGACAGGAAACTTGTGTTCAAGAGTGTCGTAATTGCATTCATGATCTTTGGTTGAGACTGGATTATAGGTAGAGAAAGGGGTGGGCAGTTTGACCAAATTTCTATTTTGTGATACGAGTGTTTTTTATTTTGCAGCAATAATATATTTCACAGTATAGTGATCTAAGTAGATAGTTATTCCAGAAAATTAACAAAAAAGGTTCTAATAAATTAGCTTAAATACTTCAGAAATGAAAAGGACGTCACTTTGAGAGACAAAAAACAAACATTCAGGCAACCCCAAACTAATACCTGTGACTCCTGATGATACACTGAGGACTAATGAAGCGAATCAATCAGTCTGTTCAAGAAACTGAACATCTGTCCTTAATTGCCTTCATGACCTTTGGTTGAGATTGTGGATTAAAGCTAATGAAAGGGGTGGGTACTTTGACCATATTTCTGTTTTACGGTATAAAGAATTTAGTTTTTTGTGGTAATAATACATTTCACAGTATAGTAATTTAAGTGGTTTATTTATAATATAATTTCGAGAGGATCACGTGCTTATGATTTACCACAGCCGGTCCCGGATTAGCTAATCATGATCCTCCAATCATATGATTCCTGAGTTACTATAAATAACCACAGTCTTCATTCCACATTTATCTTCGTCTGGAAAACCCCCCCTTCCTCCCCTTCTCCTCCTTTTTGTCTCATATTGGGTGGCACCGTGGGCCAGTGGTTAGTACTATTGGCCCCACAGCAAGAACATTGCCAGCTCTGGTCCTCACCGGGCTGGTGGGTGTTTCTGTGCGACGTTTGTATGTTCTTCTCGTGTCTGTGTGGGTTTCCCCCAGGTTCTCCGTTTTCCTCTCAATATGAACCATATGTTACAGACTAAGCAAAGCAGGCACTTTGTCTAGCTTTCTTCCTTCTCAAAGTAGTTTACTTCAGCCGGTGAGTTTTTAAAATCTACCTGAGCTCAATCTCCCCTCTTGCTCTGCGAATGGGAGGGAGCCCTGGGCTCGAGGATCCCTTGAGCTCAGGGCTCTCTCCCCGGACAGCATGCCAAACAAGTTTATGATAAATCATCAGCTAAGTGTGAACGCTTGAAGTAGTTATTCCAGAAATAAAAAAGGTTAATGAATTATGAGACCTTGATCTTTCTTCTGAAAACTTTTAACCTTGATAAGTTAAAAAAAAGTGACTTTTATTGACATTGTTAATAAAGTGATATACTGTCTGGATTGGTGTTGTATATACTGTACAAGAACCTTGTAATAAACTGTCAGTACATCTTCTGTTATTTTACAGACTTATTTCTCTCTATATTATTTCTCCTTATTACTAAAATATCAACAAAAGTCACTTTATTAAACTGTAATTTTCATCATTAAAAGTCAACAGAGCAGAGATCAAGGCCCCATAATGCAATTCACAACCATAAATAAACAACAACAAAAAAGTGTTGTAGGGATGCAGAATATTGGATTTTTTGCAGATATTTTCAAGCTCCTTTTAGCTGAGCCGATGCTTACATCTTTTCTGCCTTTGTGTTTCAGACAATTATTAATTTACAGAGTCAGGTTTGACATTTTTATTCCCTATAAGTGTTAGCTTCTCACAATAAATTAAAATCAGACATGATTTTATGACCCCCAGCTGATGCTTCATTCCTAGAAAGAACTAACACATTTCTTTGAATTTTTAGTAGTGAAATACAGCAGCTCCTGAATAAATCTCTCACGGGGCAGGCACTAGGCGGGAGGCCGTTTGGGATCAATGTTGTAAAGAAAAGGGATTATTAGAGCAGATACGGAATTAAGCTCTGTATGATTGGTGGCAAACAATAAGTCAATCCTTTTTTCCTATATTTTGAGTTTAATGACTCAGTTGTGTTACCGGTTGAGCATTAGGACCTGGGGGAGGCTGTTAGTCGACAGAGGCATATTTTTGCTGTTTGTTCAAACTAGTATTTAGCTGAATCGACACTATTCTTCTTAATTCTTTTATGTTTAATCCAATTATTTTATGTTTAAACCAACCAACCAACTAAATAATTTTGTTTAATCTACCTAAAATTGTGGAAAATAAAATAAAAAATTAGCTAACTATGAAATTTGTGTTGAGACGACATGAAAAAATTGTGTGGAACCCATCATTTTTTACAGTGTACCTACATGTACACAAAATTCAAAAATAAAAAATTACAGTTGACAATTTATTCTGCCGTAATAATATTTACCGTCATACACCCAGCCCTAATTAATAATACTAATAATAAATAAATGAATACTAATAATGAATAATACTACTGTTTAGTTTCTTGCACAAATTGATTGGCTTCATAACGCCCGGGGGGCTTCAGTCACACGGGGCTTCAGCGTCAACGCTTGATGGAGAGCGTGTCTGAATTTGGGGCTAACGCAATCATCATAGCAGCACCAGCCAATAAAATTAGTCTGCATTCCGATAGTGTCTGAGCTGGAGTATTTGCATAAAGCGATCTGATTGGCTGACGCTTCCGTTGTCGCTTAAAAAGTTGAGAAATTCCCAACTTCGAGTGCCAATTGCCATTGATATTCATTTTCTGAAGCACCAAGTACCAAAGCTTCAGGTAAAAACCTCCTTAATGTTCTCCGGAAGAAAAAGTCTCCATTAACAGTTAACATTAGCACTGTTTCCTCACAGCAAGAAGGTCACTAGTTCGAGTACCAACGGGCTTTTCTGTGTGGAGTTTGCATGTTCTCCCCATGTATGTGTGGGTTTCCTCCGGGTGCTCCGGTTTCCCCCACAGTCCAAAGACATGCGCTATAGGTGAATTGGATGAACTAAATTGCCCGTAGTGTATGAGTGTGTGTGTGTGTGTGAATGTGAGAGTGTATGGGTGTTTCCCAGTTATGGGTTGCAGCTTAAAGGGCATTCGTTGTGTAAAACATACACCAGAATAGTTGATGGTTTAATCCACTGTGCTGACCCCTGATAAATAAAGGACTAAACCGAAGGAAAAAGAATGAATGTTCATTTTTGGGTGAACTCTTGATCTCTTTAACTTCAGCAAGTCACGATTTTGACTCCTATGTTGTGCACAAAAGCGTCCGTTTAGGCTGTTTTTTATGTTTTATTTTTAGATAATTTTGCAGATGATGCAAAATTAAAGAGATGAAGAAAATTTGTAATTTTAGATGTTTAAATCTGTATGATTCGTGTCATTGTGGTAATAATGGAGAGGCAATTAATTTCACAATTATTTATTGCTGTAAATACTTTGTTTTGTTATCTGCCTACTAAAAGAAACATTTCCGATCTGTCATGTTCAGTATTTGGTTGCTGTTCAATATCTATATGAATATGAATTGTGACGTGACATTTCATGACAAACCTGACACAACTCAAACACTTCTGTTTTTTTCTTTTCTCTCATAATCAGTCAACTCCAAGAGGATGAAATGTACAGCTGTTGTGATGTAAGCAAACAAAAAGTGCATGGTGGTGATATTTGTTCATTATTAGAGTTTAAATGCCTTTAATTCTGTATTAAAACATGTTTTGTATTTGTATTTTGTACAGTTGTTGTTTAAAATAAATAGATAGTAGATGTTTGAGAAATTCTATAGAGTGTGTCTGGTTTCATTCTTTTGGTTTAACATCATGTAAATGTAATCGAGCTCACACTTTATTCAAATGCAGAAGCTGACAACAATCCTGAAACATAAAATCCAATCAAATGGATTTCAGCTCATTTCCTTTCAATCCTCAGTTGGATTTATCTCTTTATATTCTCAGATTAACCAGTGACACAAAAACAGCCAAGATGTCACACTTTTGTATGAGTTTAAAGGTCAGATATAACTCATTTTAGTCTCATCTTTTAGACTGGGCAGTGACTCTGGGCACATACTCAGCCTGAAGATGGATGTACAAGCTTAGGAGGAAGAGCCTGAACAGCCATTTATCACCATTCCTTCCTGCTCTCCAATAGCAGTAAATCATCACTCCATATAGAGAAGTGGGTTATCAACAAAGTCATTTATGAGGGCCAATAAATTAAAGAGCACCAACAAACATTAGAGTGATTGCCATTGCAAGTGAAATATAATTGCGAAGAACAGATTGTGCTTGAGGACGATTGATGATGATTGCATTTATAACTAAAATCTTTTTTGTTATATGTAATTTGTATCATTCTGAGCTAAACTAAATCACATTCTATTTTATTCTATTCAGTTGTTGCACACAAAAGTTGCTGTCTCTTTAGCATTTCTTGTAATGTAATGTATTTAGTGCATTTATTGTGTATGGCCATACACCCAAAGCGCTTCACAATCACGAGGAGGGGTTCTTCACACCACCACCAGTGTAGAGAAGTGTTCTTATCAATTTCTAGTTACTAAATATCCCCCATACACATATTTGAGACACAAATAAAAAAGGTCTTGTTTATGCTTAATGCAGTTAAGCATAAACAGTTAAGCATATATATATATATATATATATATATATATATATATATATATATATATATATATATATATATATATATATATATATATATACACATACACATGCATACATACATACATACATACATACACACACAATTAATCTACCAACCATCCATCCAACCAACCAACCAACCATAAACCCACCCACCCAACCAACCAACCATCCATCCATCCATCCATCCATAATTCCAACCCACCAACCATCCATCCAACCTACCAACCAACCATCCATCCATCCATCCATCCAATTCTCCAATCAATTAATCAATCAACCATCCATCTATCCATCAAACCAACCAACTGACCATATGACTAACCGACCGACCATCCAACCACCCATCCATCCATCCAATTCTCCAATCAATCAATCAACCATACATCCATCCATCAAACCAACCAACCAACTGACCATATGACCAACCGACCGACCATCCATCCATCCATCCATCCATCCATCCATCCATCCATCCATCCATCATTCCAACCCACCCACCAACCATCCAAACCAACCAACCAATCATCCATCCATCCACCATTCCAACCCACCAACCATCCATCTATCCATCAAACCAACCAACCAACTGACCATATGACCAACCGACCGACCATCCAACCATCCATCCATCCGTCCAATTCTCTAATCAATCAACCATCCATCCATCCATCAAACCAACCAACCATCTGACCATATGACCAACCGAACGACCGACCATCCATCCATCCATCCATCCATCCATCCATCCATCCATCATTCCAACCCACCCAACAACCATCCATCAAACCAACCAACCAATCATCCATCCATCCACCATTCCAACCCACCAACCATCCATCTTTCCTACCAACCAACCAACCAACCAACCAACGCAACCATCATTCCAACCCACCAACCATCGAACCAACCATCGAACCAACCATCGAACCAACCAACCAACCAACCAACCAACCACCCAACGAACGAACTAACCAACCAACCAACCATCCATCAATCCAACCCACCAACCATCCATCCAACCAACTAATCAACCATCCAACCAACCAACCAACCAACCAACCATTCAACCATTCAACCAACCAACCATTCAACCAACCAACCAACCTACCAATCAACCTACCAACCAAACATCCATCCATCCATCGGACCAACCGTTTGTTCTGTCCGTCCGTCCATTTGTCAACAATGCAATTCATTTATGAATTCCCACAAATGACCCATATTTTATGGAGTAAACCATTAAATAATTATTCACTCAAACAGTTTGTTCAAAAATGTTTATTTATTCAGTAACAAAATGACCCACTCCTTATAATCAAAGAATCGTTCCCTGAAATAATTTTTAACAATCCCAATTCCCAATCCCATTCCAGAATTTCACCAAGTAACATTTTTATTTAATTTGCTAAATAATTTACTCAACTGATTTGTTTTATAAAAAAAGGAACAAAACATTGTTTATGAGCAATTCAAAGAATAAATCACTGAACAATTCACTCTAAATATATATATTTTTGTTTTTGAATTGTTGAATCACTTACTCAACCAAATAGTTATGCAGTCTTAATATTTACATGCAGAATTGTATTATTAGTATATTTATTGTATTTTTGATTAAACAAATGTAACATTGGAAAGCATTAAAGACTCACCAAAACGTAAAAAAATAATATATATATTGCAAATGCCCTTTTTGTTTTCCCACATTTCATAATTGGATTCAAGCTCCAGCTGGTTTTTCTCACCCAAACACATCAACTTGTAAGCCTGAGGCCAAAAAGACACAAACAAGCACATCCAGCATTAGTCTCGAGTCAGATGTGATGAGAACGAGAGAATGTTAATCTGAACCAAAGGCCTCTTGACACAAGAGTCAGCAAAAGAGCTTAGCGGGACAGGGCTGATTACTGTAAACAGCCTCAGCCCAGTTCAGCCTCATGCACTTATGTCAACACTTGACCCGTGGAGATAACCGTACTCTCCACTGCTATTTTAGGATGCTGCTTTGTATAACATGTTCTGCAATATGAATAGATTGCAGAGTATATTGTAAGTGCTCAGTTCAGTCCGCCGCAGTCTATCAAACACAAGGACAACATGCTGGATTTTACAAGGATAAATGCATTAGCTGCTCGTTTTCCGATACCTTCAACAAACCATACATTAGGAACAAACGGCCCTTCCTGGAATGATCGTTGACACAGATGAATGAGACAAATGATGAAAATCAGAGCGTTAAAACTCCACAGAATAACAAACAAAGTAACCAGAGGATTGTGGCAAAACAAGAAATGTCAGCTCTTCATATTATTTAGCTCGTCAGACTAAGCATTCAATTATATGTGACTGGGACTGCAATTTACACTGGGGATTAAATAATTGTCTGCCTCATGTTTTGCTTTCAGAAATGCAACATGTACAGTGGGAACGGAAAGTATTCAGACCCCCTTCAATTTTTCACTCTGTTATATTGCAGCCATTTTCTAAAATCATTTAAGTTGATTTTAATTGCACCTCAGTTAATTTTAATTGCACCCCAGCACCCCATATTGACAGAAAAACACAGGATTGTTGACATTTTTGCTGATTTATTAAAAAAGAAAAAAAATCACATGGCGTTCTAAGTATTCAGACCCGTTGCTCAGTATTTAATAGAAGCACCCTTTTGATCTAATACAGCCATGAGCAGTGGTGTAAAGTAACAAATTACAAAAACTCAAATTACTGTAACTGAATAGCTTGTCTTAGGAATTGTAATTTGCTAAGTAGTTTTAAAAGTGTGTACTTTTACTTTCCCTTGAGTAAATTATTAGTGCTGTATCGGTACTTTTACTCTATTACTTTCCTTAAAACTGCGGTCACTACTTTATTTCTTTCTTTCTTTCCTTCTTTCTTTCTTTGGTGATTGGCTTAAGTAGAAAAATCAGTCCCTCCTGATTCCTGTTTATAGACTGCATGACACTGATGAGAAAATGAAGGATGTTGACTGTATGATGATTGAAATCACCACAGCCTTAAACAATCACTAAATGGAACAAATGAAGAATGGAAGGAAGAGCCGAATGAAGGAAGGACCAAACTAATGAAGAAAGGACCAAACGAATGAAGGAAGAATTCAAGGAAGGACTGAACAAACTAAGGAAATGAATGAATGAATAAATGAAGGACCTAATGAAGGAAGGAACAAACAAATGAGTGAATGAATGAAGGGAGGAACGAAGGAAAAAATTAATGCAGGAAGGATTCAAGGAAAGGCTGAATAAACTAAGGAAGAAAGGAATGGATTAATGAATGAACAAAGGACCTAATGAAGGTAGGATCAAAAATATAAATGAACGAATGAGTGAACAAATGAAGGGAGGAGCAAAGGAAGGGACAAATGAATGAAGGAAGGATTCAAGGTAGAACTGAAAAAACTAAGGAAGGAAGGAATGAGCAAACGAATAAATGAACAAAAGACCTAATGAAGTAAAGAACAAAATTATGAACAAACGAACAAATAAATGAGTGAATGAATGAAGGGAGGAATGAAGGAACAAATGAATGAAGAAAGGATTCAAGGAAGGACTGAATAAAATAAGGAAGGAACGAATGAATGAACAAAGGACCTAATGAAGTAAAGAACAAAATTATGAACAAACGAACAAATAAATGAGTGAATGAATGAATGAAGGAAGGAACAAACAAATGAAGCAAAGATTCAAGAAAGGACTGAATAAACTAAGGAAGGAACGAATTAATGAATGAACAAAGGACCTAATGAAGGTAGGAACAAAAATATGAATGAATGAATGAGAGAACCAATGAAGGGAGGAACGAAGGAAGGAACAAATGAATGAAGGAACGATTCAAGGAAGGACTGAACAAACTAAGGAAGGAAGGAAGGAACAAATTAATGAACGAATGAACGATTGAATTAACAAAGGACCTAATGAAGGAAGGAACAAAATATGAACAAACGAATATATAATTTAGTGTACGAATGAAGGGAGGAACGAAGGAAGGAACGAACAAACGAATGAAGGAAGGACAGAATGAACAAACAATGGAAGGAAGGAACGAACCAACAAACGAATATAGGAAGATCACTAAATGCACTACAGAATGTTACGTTTACACATCCCTGCACAAACTGCAGGTAAACGCATTAACTTTTCACAGTGTAATAATCACTTCTCACTACTATTGAGCACTATTAAAAGGTCACTTTTTACTCATACTTTGAGTAATATCAACAACAGATACTTTTACTCTACCTACACTACATGTTTGGGCAAGTAATAGTATTTTTACTTGAGTATGATTTTTCAGTACTCTTTCCACCACTGGCCATGAGTCTTTTTGGGAAAGATGCAACACATTTTCACACCTGGATTTGGGGATCAGCCATGTCTCCTTGCAGATCATCTCCAGTTCTGTCAGGTTGGATGGTAAACTTTAGTGGACAGCCATTTTTAGGTTTCTCCAGAGATGCTCAATTGGGTTTAAGTCAGGGCCATGGCTGGGCCATTCAAGAACAGTCATGGAGTTGCTGTGAAGCCACTCCTTTGTTATTTTAGCTGTGTGCTTAGGGTCATTGTCTTGTTGGAAGCTATAACAAAGAATGAAAAATTTAAGGGGTATGAATACCCACTGTAAATCTCCAAGGAGTTGTTTATTATTTATTGACCACAAATGCTCACTTAATTTCTCAGACTATGTCATGCTTTTTTATTTTAATTGGCCCAAATAACTCCAAAATTAAAAAGACTATAATATTGGCTCAGGTAACATTTTTACTCTTTTTAATAATTACTGGAAAAACCCTGAAGTGTTACTACAAGACTTTTGGAATATTCTAACCTAAAAAATCAGTATCAATAAAGCTATCATATATTGCAATCAAAGTTAATGAAGTTACCATATACTGTATGTTCTTTGCCCAATGAAGGGTTAAACTACATTTGCACAGACTTAGGCCCAATCCCAATTCTTTTTTTGTACCCCTTGTCCTTCCCCTTGGACCTTGAAAAAGAGTGTGAAGGGGAAAGGCGTCAAATTTTACCTCTTAGAAATGGGACTCCAACACCAGCAAATGTCATCGCGAGCTCTTACATCATATGAGATTGATGTTGGCGACTGCTGTAGTTATTCCATTGTGTTATTTTTTGGTATTTATCTTCAGGAAATCACTGAAGTAGGCTTGGGCAGCAATACGGTAATATGGTATACCGCCGGATCTAAAACTAGCAGTGTCAGTTTCAATACCGTTATATCGTCATAAAAAAACAATCACTTATATAGGAGACAAGTATTAAATATTATTTAATGACTAAAAATGCGTATGCGTGATTGTCATCACGGGACAGTGTGGAGGAGAGAGAGAGAGAGGTGAGGTAAGATGGCGAGTCGCGCACCAAGTGACCTGGTTTGGCACCAGTTTGGCAGTATTTTGACTGAACAAGAAGGGAGACGTGGTAAAAACGAACTGGTGGTCTGCATTCCGATTAAAGCGCCGGAGCGGTCGGTAATTTGAACGGGAGCGGGCGGTCTAACAATATCACTCCTGAGCGAGCGAGCACCAAATGTGACAGCACCAAACAAGCGACACACAGCATCATGCTCTCTCTCACACTGCTGTCTATGTGTGTGTGTGTGTGTGAATGAGAGAGAGAGCGTGATGCTGTGCGTCGCTGGCTAGGTGCTGTCTATGTGTGTGTGCAGAGATGTATAGTAACGAAGTAGAACTACTTCACTACTGTACTTAAGTACTAAAAGGCAGTATCTGTACTTTACTGGAGTATTGTTTTTTTCTCCTACTTCCACTTTTACTTAAGTACATATTTTCGATAAGATTTTTTTATGAGCTGCATCGTTACTCGTTACTAGAGGTGTCAAAATGGTCGATATCGGTTCAGTAATAGATCATAACGGGTTATTACGTACTGACGTCATTTATCTCCTATGTGCGGTGTCGCAATACTATGGCGAAGGACGGAGGCGCGAGGGCGAGTGAAGGCGGCACAGCACACGAGCCGCTATTTCACTACTACAGAGAAATGTTGTGAGACTCAACTGTTCATCTCCTCTTGGCTGTTAAAGCGATACTTGTGGATCCAGACCTGGGCGTGTATGAGGTGCAAGTTTTCTCTACTGTGTCTATTATAGATTACCTGTGATAACCGCGTATTATACATACATAGACTGTAACCGCGGCTGTTCTTCCCGCCATCAGTGAACAACGCTTTCATTTCTAAAGCCGATAGCAGCCCTTTCTGTTGAGAAGGTGAAGACAATAACCAATCAAAGGGGTGTAAGACCTCGCCTGTCAGCGTTTAAAAAGCAGGCGGGAGAATATTTACATTAGTTTATTTGCTATAAATGCTCATGCTGTCTTCTGTGCATGAGTTTTGTTTGATACATTCAGAAAGAGTGTTTTCTTTGAGCGGGTCAATTTAAGGGTACAGTTCATATATCTTACTGCTGTATTAAAGGACACAATTTTATTACAAGTAACCATTTAACTGTCACACCAAAAAAAAAACAATAGAATTTTTTTATTTATTGCATTTCTTAACTCCTAAGGTCGCTAGTTAACAAAATCAATACATTTTCCCCCAACACATCCCATAATTTCTAAAATATCAGCCTCTACCAAATGGTTGAGATGTTGGTTTATGGTAAAAGTACCAGAATGAATAAATATACTAAAAAAATATAAAGTTTAAGACCAATTTAATTAAAACATAATCAAAATGAAACATTTTTGAATACTAAATCATAGCCATAAGCCATAAAATATTTCAGATTTTCATTTAACACAGTAATATACACGTTTTCTTTTTTTTACAATAAAATCAAAATTAAGTGAATTAGGATGTTCGTTTACAGCGTTTACAACCAGTAAATTGTGCTCCGAAAATGGGTTTCAATAGCGTTTTGAGTGGATTATGGACTGTTTTTGTGACACACAACTTTGAAAGGTGTGTGTTAAAGCTGTTATAATCTGTCAGATTTGTGGTTCAAGCGTGAGAGAAAAACAGTATTGTAAGCCATGTTTCTTTTCGTTCTGCTTAATGACGTGCCCCCAAAAAAGAGATTTAAAATAAACAAAACAATATGATGTCTTTTGACTGCATTCTTTAATAACTACATTACACAATACTTGTACTTTTACTTTCAGTACTTGAGTAGTAAATTTTAAAATAAACTACTTGCAATACTTAAGTACAAAAAATGTTGAATACTTTAGTACTTCCACTTAAGTATGGTGCTTAAAGAGCACTTTTACTTCTACTCAAGTCACTTTTTGATAGAGTACTTGTACTTTTACTTAAGTCTGGGTCTCTAGTACTTTATACATGTCTGTGTGTGTGTGTGTGTGTGTGTGTGTGTGAATGAGAGAGAGAGTGTGATGCTGTGTGTGGCTGGCTTGGTGCTGTCTTTGTGTGTGTATGTATGTATGTATGTGTGTGTATGTGTGTGTGTGTGCATATATGTGTGTGAATGAGAGAATGCGTCCCACGCAGATCTCTATTACGAACAAGACAAACAGGTGAACCTAAGGTCGCATATACGGTATTTAGTTTCTGAATGGTTTAGGCACAAGCCAACAGTTTGGTGATGCTGTCTGAGCCTTACATCATATTTTTTTTATTATGCATGGTAATACCGGATACCGAGGTAAAATAGGGAGGAGGTTTGACGGTATCAAAATTTGGATTCCACCCAAGCCTACACTGAAGGCAATGATATCATGTTATCATAATGATATAATGTGGCAATAAGATCATAACAGTACTGTGCATTTACATCCTGGCCATATTCATATCTATAAACACAAGAAAACCATATTACATTAACATTAAGGGTATACCAGACACTGTAAAAAGATCATTCCCAACCGCTAGATTTTCTGACAGGGTATTGCGGTGTCAGTGTCATAGAGTGACAGATGTGAAAGTATGTTGTAGGACTACACAAGAGTTATTATTATGGATTATAGAAATCGAAATTGAGTGTTTTTTTAATACTTTTTTTAAGCATGAAGGTAAAACATGCACACCCTTATGAATGTATTAAAACATATGCTTGTTTTTGTAAAAGTCGTAATAATGACAAAAATACTAATGTGTGCATCTGACTCACTTGTGCAGCCATGCTGTCGCTGTAGCTGGTGTATTCTAGGAAATTTTGGTACCCCTTAGTTTCGAGTGTGGTCCTGGAAAATCTCAGTTTCAAGGGGTATTTAACTCTTGCCCTTAGCCCTACGCCTTCAAGCTAAAAAGAATTAGGAAAGGGTAGGGGAAGGGCTAAGGGGTAGAATTGGAATTGGGCCTTACTATGTCTTTTTCTAATGTCCAAACATGACTTCAACTTCAATATTTTTGGTTTTGCAACATTTAAATAATAAATCTTAATAAATAATATCTTAATATATATATATATATATATATATATATATATATATATATATATATATATATATATATATATATATATATATATATATATATATATATATATATATATATAAAATACCTTTTTTAAATACACCACTGTATTTTTGTCTCATACTTTTGATGTTTTAAAAAAAAAAAATTATTTCAAACGCAAAATTTTTTTACTTTTTAATATATTTTTCAAGATCCACTCACTTAAAAATGTTCAGAAAACGTTGAGCTTTGGTAAAAGTTAAGTCAAATTATTCTCCTTTATATTGTTCCAGACCTGTTTGACTTTCTATCTTTGGTAGAATACAAAGTAAATGATTTTATAGAATACTTTGTTTATTTCTGTCCATATTATAATGGGTACATTTTACAAAGAGAAAAAAAGATAGCCATGTAAGTTTGAACCATTCATTCATTCCTTCATTCATTTTTCTTTGGCTTAGTCCCTTTATTCATCAGGGGTTGCCACAGTGGAATGAACCACTAACTGTTCCAGCATATGTTTTACGCAGCGGATGCTCTTCCAGCCACAACCCAGTACTAGGAAATATACACTCTCACATTCACACACACACATTTAGTTCATCCAATTCACCTATAGCTCATGTCTTTGGATTGTGGTGGAAACCGGAGCACCCGAAGGAAACTCACAAGATTATCTGGAGAACATGCAAACTCCACACAGAAATGCCAGCTGACCCAGTCGGGGCTCAAACCTTCTTACTTTGAGGCGACAGTGCTAACCGTTGAACCACAGTTGTGTAAATTATTTTTGGACCAACAGTCTCTCTAAGACAAAATTTATTTCCTCTGTCATTTTACCATCGCTTAACTTATCTCATTCTCATAAGAAATAATAAACAACTCTAATTTATGGCATATTCTGACACTATGGGGTCATTAATAGTTTATGTATCAATATTCCTTAAACACATCCACACAGACAATATTTTTAAAGGAAATTCTGAGAATATCTAGAGAACACAGTTTATGGCGATGAAGTCACATGGATGTTATGCTTATGCAAACGATAACCTTAAATGGCGTCGCAATCTCTGCACTGCTATCACAAGGGCAACAAAGCCAGTCAAGAACATATAATAATTGGCTGCTAAGTTCGCCTCTTATTGGCTTTTGCTAGCAAAAATAACAGTAATGAACTCAATAAAGCGTCCATGACGTCAGCTAAAGGCCTCTTGTCAATTTTGAAAGTTCCTCAGATTCCTAGGTGTTGCTGTGAAAAAACACACATGCATGACTATTGACCTTTGAGGGCATTTTTACCTTTGAGCTCATTTTAACCTTTAAGGCAAGACACTGCAGGCAAAGACAGTTTTTTCATGCACTGGTTAGCTTCTGTTTTGGGTTTTTTTATGAAGTGTTTTTTAGTCTAATAGAAAGAAAACATCCAAAATAAACCTTCAAAAGGTTCTTTTGTTGCATTTTATCAATTTGTGTCTGTAGATTTCAAATTCTTTTGCATATTTTTAAAGCCGGAATCTCAAAATGAAACGTCTGGAGAATTCAAACACACCAAACTTCATAATTTTTTACAAAGTGATACAGAACATTCCAACACAATCTCACAGCAATACGTAACTTTTTGATTTAGTGGCTAATTCGTATGTATTTATATGATCTCATTCGTAAAATATTAGTACGATTTGCTTATCCCCCAATGATGGTTGAGTTTAGAAGAGACGCCTCCTTTTTAAAATAAATGCATATTCAAAATGCATATTCATTTAAACATTATTCACTTGATAGACTTCATTTTATTCCATCAATCTTATATTTTTTTGTTAGCAGTATTTTTTTAATTATAGAGTTATAAAAAGAGATTTCATTTGTAAAAAAAAATAAACATTGATTAAAAAAATAACAAGAATTTTTTAACGACTTTATCCAATATTTAGAAATATTTTAATGCAGAAATCCACACATAGTACATATTTAATCAATTATTACATTATATGAATATTTATACATAACATTAAAAAAAAAACATTATTAATGTAATCAATCATCTGGGAGGTTTGGTGGTACTATTATTTAATTATTAAGATATTAAGATATTGCATATATACCGTTCATAAATCCGAATTAATTATACGACATACAGTTGAAGTCAGAATTATTAGCCCCCCTTTGAATTTTTTTTCTTTTTTTAAATACTTCCCAAAATGATGTTTAACAGAGCAAGGACATTTTCACAGTATGTCTGATAATATTTTTACTTCTGGAGAAAGAACAATTTTTTAACAACCATTTTAAGGTCATAATTATTAGCCCCTTTAAGCTATATATTTTTTCGATAGTCTACGGAACAAACCATCGTTATACAATAACTTGCCTAATTACCCTAAACTGCCTAGTTAACCCAATTAACCTAGTTAAGATAAGTTTAAATGTCCCTTTAAGCTGTATAGAAGTGTCTTGAAAAATATCTAGTAGAGTATTATTTACTGTCATCATGACAAAATAAAATAAATCAGTTATTAGAAATGGGTTATTAAAACTATTATGTTTAGAAATGTGATGAGAAAATCTCTCCATTAAACAGAAATTGGGGAAAAAATAAATAAACAAGGGGCTAATAATTCTGACTTCAGCTGTATTATACTCTACTCTGAGGTAGAGTAAATTTAGTAATGAACTGAACATCACAAGTTCAGTCAGTTATCAAAAAAATAGACCCTGGGAACAATCCAGCTGTAGTAAACCCACAAAGATATGTGAACCGATGACAAATTTGCTTAAGCATATTAAATGCTCTGTAATTTCCTATTGTGCCTCAATAATTGTTGTCACTCCATTTATTAAGCAAGCTGGTGTCGATTTAGTTGAGGAACTCAAGCAGTAAACGTTCCCTGTGGGTTCTATCACAAATACGCAATGCAAGACTTCACCCAATGTGTTCATTATATAGTTAAGGATGGGAGATTTAGCAGATGTTTCTGGCTGAACTGTGCCTAAAATTAATGGTTAACCTCTATCATTCCCATGTTGCAATGAATGAACAGTAAAGCCTCATTGGCATTCACAAATCTCAAGCCAGTGTTGCTAAGCAACAATTATTTCTATCTGTCAATGCTGGAGTTGATGGAATTCTAGTGGGCAGAAGAAACGCAGAGGAGAAGGACTCAGAGGAGAGGGCACAGATGGGTTCGTTCAGGTGCTAAAAGCTGGACAAAACTGAACAAACATTATTATCTCTGACTAATCTGCAACAACAAGCCAGATTATAAAGACTAATCAAATCACACTTAATCGTATTCCGAGTACTGCTTAAAATGTATTTTGGAACAAACCTCTGGGTTTATCAGACTTAATGGCATTAGTGTTTATGAAAATATGTCATAGAGACTTTTTTCAGCATTGTTTATCAAACTGATTGTCTTAGATTTAGGCATGTTAAAATTGCATAATTACATTCAAATCTATTAATAAGCAATTAAACATTTCAGATATTTGCCTCCTTTAAGCACACCCATGAAACAAAAACAACAAAAACACAAAACAAAAGATAATAAAACAGCACAAACAAAAAACAACACAAAAACACCAAACAAAAAAAACATTAAACAAAACAAAAAACAAGAACACAACACAAAACAGAGAGTAATACAAAATGCAAAAACACAACACACAAAATAAGAAAAACAAAAACACAAACAAAATTCTAAACGAAACAAAAACATCATCTAACAAAACAAAAAAACTAAATCAAAAACAACTAAAAAATACAACACAAAACAAAACAAAAAGCAACAATAAAAAAAACTAACAAAAAATTACATAAAACAAAAATCAAAACTAAACAAAAAACATCATCTAACAAAACAAAAAACATGAAACAAAAACAACTAAAAAACATCAAAAAACACAACAGAAAACAAAACAAAAAACAACACAAAATACAAAAACAAAACAAAACAAAAACAAGAGAAAACAAAACAAAAAACAAAACAAAAAGCAACAAAAAAAACCTAAAAAAACAACAACATAAAAACTACAAAACATAAAATCTAAAAGCAAAACAAAAAGAAGATTCACACAAAACATATAACAGAACAAAACACTAAACAAAATGAAACAAAAAACATAATCTAACAAAACAAAAAACAACCCCAAACAAACAAAAACACCATCAAACAGAACAAGAACACAACAAAAAGTAGAAAACAAAACAAAAAAACTACACAAAAAATACAGAAAATAACACTAACCACAAAAACACAAAACAAAAAATAATAAAATAAAAAGAGAAAAAGAACAACACAAAACAAAAACAAAAAAAACAACACAAAGCAAATAACACAACAAAACAATACACAAAACATATAACAAAACAAAACACTAAACATAAAACAAAACAAAAAACAACACAAAACAATAAAAACAAAAAGACTAAACAAAAAACAACACACAAACAACATCAAACTGAACAAAAAACAACACAAAAAGCAAATAACAACAAACAATAAACAAAAAACAAGAGAAAACAAAACAAAAAACACCGCAAAACAAAAAACAACACAAAACATAAAACAAATAAAACAAGACTAACAAAACAAAAACACACCAAATAACAAAACATAAAACAAACACAAAGCAAAAACAACATAAACCACAAAACAAAAACACAACTCAAAACAAGAAAAACAAACAAAACAGATGCCTTGGACAAAATGCCACAAGTGTTTAATGAAAAGGTTTTGCTGAACAGTTTACTAAACTTGAACTTTCATCTTTAAACCCTGTCTCAGTACAGTTTTTAGATTCTCCCATACACAAAGCAAAACACAAAATAAAATAAACAGCTTGTACAATAAGCCGCAGGTGTCCTACAAAAAAAATGGTTTAACAGAAAAAAGCATTCAACCAAACAGGGGCTCAGGTGATCCACACTCATGGACATCTTTTCTTTTCTACAATTCTTCCACTGAAACACAAACAGCTAAGTACAGTATCTTCTGCAAAGGTATGCTATGTTGTGCTGTAAATCTTTTAATCTACACACGCAGCAGTATTTTCAGCAGGCAGTAAATTTATAAATAAAGTCAGCGTAAATGTCTGCGAGGTCAATAATGTTTATCCTTTGCTGGCAAAATCAATACTGATGCATAAATGAAATACAATTATAGCCTTTTCCTTCAAACTAAATGAATATTGATATTTTGTGCATGACTGGGAGAACGGCATACCAGTTCAGGATTTACTAAAACGAGATCCATGAGACATTTCCACACTATTGTTTGATTAACAGGTACCGTAAGAATCAATATTAAGGTGGAGCACATGATATGTAATTTTCTCTTCAATTTCAATGTAATAAACAGCGCATTATAATTGTACTGTATATTACTTTGAAACTGAAGACAAAATGATTAGCTCTCTTGGGAAAGTTTCATACTTTTAAAATATTTTCCAAGTGCTGTTTAACAAAAATTCAACACATTTAAACAACAGTTTTAACCCCTTCAGACCCAAATTGTGTTCCAAGTTTCTGAATAATGTAAAAGTGTGTTTTTACAGTTGTTCAGGCTCCTGTAAATGAGACCAAATTATAATAATAAAAATTCAACACCCTTTAAGTATATATATATATATATATATATATATATATATATATATATATATATATATATATATATATATATTGTCCATTTCAATGGACATCAGGTCAGAACAGTTGTACTTCCTGAACATTATACCAACTTAAAATTCAAAAATATCATACACTCACCGGCCACTTTATTAGGTACTTAGGTCGTACACCTTACTAGTACCAGGTTGGACCCCCTTTTGCCTTCAGAACTGCTTTAATCCTTTGTGGCATCGATTCATATTGACATGATAGCATCACGCAGTTACTGCAGATTTCTCAGCTGCACATTCATGATGCGAATCTCCCGTTCCACCACATCCCAAAGGTGCTCTATTGAATTGAGCTCTGGTGACTGTTGAGGCCATTTGAGTACAGTGAACTCATTTTCATGTTCAGGAAACCAGTCTGAGATGATTTGCGCTTTATGACAGTGTGCGTTATCCTGCTGGAAGTAGTGGTTAGCACTGTCCTCTCACAGCAAGGAGGTCACTGGTTCCCAGGGCTGGGTCAGTTGGCATTTCTATGTGGAGTTTGCATGTTCTCCCCGTTTTCTCCTTCCTCCTTTCCACAGCCCAGAGACATGCACTATGGGTGAATTGAATAAACTAAATTGGCCGTAGTGTATGTGTGTGAATATGAGAGTTCCTAGTTCTGGGTTGCTGCGTAAAATTCAATTCAATTCATCTCTATTTCTATAGCGCTTTTACAATGTAGATTGTGTAATAGCAGGTTCACATAGAAAATCATAGTGAATTGAAACAGTGTCAGTTCAGTTTTCAGTGTTTAAGTTTAGTTCAGTTGGGCATGACCATTTTTCGTATGGCCAAACTTCTTGTGCAGAGCTACAGTCTAGGCGCTGGAGAAGCTGGACATGAGCGAGACTCGTGTGTCCCTGGAGCATCACAGGATGCATGCTCATGCTCTCCACTCCTCCATGACCACCACAGCAGCTGCTCAGGATATGGCCTGATCCAGTATTATGGAAACCTTGGAATCATCTCGACGCTGGTCTTGGATCGAATCAGTGGCGCTGCATAATTTTACATGTTTGAAAACTATATTATTTAATAACCTTTTAATTTTAACTACATTTTCACATGAATCATTCTGTTGGCAATTGGCTTAATTATACTATTGCATCCACCAAAATAACCAACTATTTCATCAGATTTGACCTGCTGTATCAGTGCAAAACTAGTGTTTACATCCTTCCAAAAGCTCTTGATGCAGACTGAGGTTAAAAAAAGCCTCAAATTCTTCGAAGCATTAATGTATACCTCATATCGGATCACATTATGCTTCTCACACGAGGCATTTGATCATAGTACGGCTTGCGTATGAAGCGATCCCACATAACCGAAAACCATTTCATATTTCATCAGTGTGTACCATCTCAGACGTAATTATCTAATCCATTAGTGTGAATTATATTTCCTTACGCATCACCGGACCCCCACTGGAATCTCATTTTCCCTTTTTGCCTTTGTATTTCCTTTGTCGTGCCCAAAGCTAGATCTCCCACTGTCTCCGATTCGTGCTTACCAGGTTTTGGTGCGTCACAGACTGTTGGTTTGTGCACCTTCAAAGCCTCAGGTTTCACAGACTACTTTAAAAGCCTCCCGAACAGAAGAAGTCTATAGAGTTTTGACCTGGTCAGAGACTGTATGGCGACCTCGTCTTTGAGTCAGTTGTCTGGAAGTCATTCATCTGCATACTGATGAGGTCACCAATCAAAAGGTCAGCTAATGGCCACTTGACAGGTCACGTTGAAGAGTGAAATTCCTCCGTCTGGCCTTTATGAAGCAGCACTAGCTCTAGAGGTCTATAGTTCACCTTTAAAGTCTGTTAAAAAGGGAAATAAATAACTGTAATGTATGAAGTTGCTTCTGTTGGAGTGTTGCTGCATGTAAGGCTGTCCAGAAATCTAGGTGTAAAACTGGCTATATGAGGTCAAACTTTAAAATAAGGCTCTGTAAGTTAATGTTAGTTAAAGCATTTATTAACATGAAAAAGCATTTATAAATCATTTACTAATGCATTATTAAAATTCAAAAGCACTGTGAGTTAACATGAACTAACAATGAATTATTTTCATTTGATGAAATAATGTGAACAAAGAAGAATAAATTATGTTATAAATGTATTGGTGACACTTTACAATAAGGTTTCATTTGTTATTGTTAGTTACTGTAACAACATGAACTACTGTAAGTATGAACAATACTTGTAGAGCATTTATTAATCATAGTTCAGCATTAACTAATACGTTATTCAAACCCGCATTGATGGTTGTTAACATTAGTTAATGCACTGCAAGTAAACATGAATAATGAACAACTCTATTTTCATTAACTAACATTAACTAAGATGAAGAAATACTGTAATTAATGTATTGTTTGTTCGTGTTAGAAAATTCATTCACTAATACAATCTGATAGTATTAGTATTGCCAATGTACATTGTGAACATTTTTTTGTAAATTACACCGAATTTAACTGAAATATGAACTGCATTTTTTGTAGGACAGTTATGCGGTATGTTACTGTATTTTAAAGTTGCATTGTGAAAATTACAGTATATTTTACAGTAAATATATACACATAGACTTTAAATACATATACAGCAAGATGAAAGGTGCTGTAAATGTAAATACAGTATTTTTGCTGTAATTGATTTACAGTAAGTTACTGGTGAACTGCTGACAGTAAGCTAACTATAAATCAATTACAGCAAAAATTCAGTTTTGCTCATTTTTGGTTCAGGTTAGTCAATGCATTAACTAACATTAACTACAGTAATGGAACCTTATTGTGAAATGTTATTTCAGATAGTCTGTGCAAAGAGACTTTCAATGATGGTTCTATTATTATTTCAGCAGGATGGTTCTAATTCATTCAAAAACTAAAAAGTATATTATTTAGGAACAAAATGAGTTATGTTTCTTATAAATATACTGTATATATTTAAGTGAGTCAAAGAATCATTTTTTGAACCAGTTAAATCAGTTTTGTGTTTTAAGTGATTGTCAGGGGTTGCCACGGTGGAATAAACCACCAACTTATCTAGCATATGTTTTACACAGTGGATGCCCTTCCACCTGCAAGCCAGTACTGGGAAACATCCATAAACACTCATTGACACACATACACTATGGCCAATTTGGTTTATTCAATTCACCCTATAGTGCATGTCTTTGGACTGTGGGGGAAACCGGAGCACCTGAGCACACGAACACGGGGAGAACATGCAAATTCCACACAGAAATGCCAACTGACCCAGCTGGGACTCAAACCAGCGACCTGTTGTGAGGTGACAGTGCTAACCACTGAGCCACCGTGTTACCAACTTTGATTCATTCAGAAACAAAACAAGTGACTCTTTTTGATCGAGTCGAAGAATAATTTACTAATCTTATTTGTTTAATTCTTTCAGGAATTTCCTACACCACTTTTTGATGAGTGAATAACTGAATCAATCACTCAACTAGTTCATTCTATAACATCAACTGCTTTAGAAACAAAAATAATTGAGTTTTATGAGTGGGCCAAAGAATCATCCATTGAACCAATTTGCTCAACAATGTTTGACAAGACTTTTTTATCTAGTTAATTCACTCAATTGATTTGTTCAAAACATTAAGTTTTTCATAATCAAAATTGAGTTCCTAAGGGCGTATTAAAGAATCATTTACTGAATCAATTATTTCAACAATTCAAATTAATTCTGAAATTTTTTCATAAGTGAATCACTGAATCATTCACTCAACACCTTGATTAACTGAAGAATGCCCTTATTTGTAGCTTGCAGGCAAAATAACTATTTCTTCTACTTATATATGCACTGTAAAAAATGCTGGGTTCCAGACAATCGATTTGTGTTGGGCCAACATGAAGGAATTAGGTTAACTTATTAGTTTTTAAAAATTTAAGAGGACTGAACATAAAACAATGAAGTTTTCAATTAAAGTAAAACAATTAAACATAGTATTGCTTCAGCTCATTTTAAATAAGTAGTTTGAGCAAACAACAAAAGTGATTTTTTTTGAGTGTAGATCTATTTGTTTGTCGATCACATTAATATAGTCAATACGTTAATTTGAGCCGAGTGGCATAAAAATATTTCCAGTTCCCTAAATGCAATCTTTGATCATATTCTGAATGTGAAATCCTCATAATGCAGTCAAAGATGAATTATTACTCTGTAAAAAATTTAATGACAAAAAGCCAAGACAACAAATGTTTCTAACTCATTTTAATAAGGTTATCAGGTTTCTACTAAAATATTTAAGTTATACAAAGTTTAACTTAATATTTCTACATAGGCTCATTCTGAAAATGTAGCTCTATATACGTTTCTGGAGATCACGAATTATGTAACCAGAGCTACGAATGGCTGCATTTTGTCTTTAAAACGAATGCTATGGGGCGATATGATGCCGTTCCTTTACTCGCTTACCAGTTGACCGCTAACCTGCATGTGGACGGCTTTTCCGCTATTACCAGTTTGTCCGATGGCTCAACACATACGTCGGCCGAGTTGACGATGACAGGGTTTGAGTCCGGTGAAGAACGGTTCCAGCAAGCAGGTAAGACAAAAACAAAAGCCAAAAAATAAAACAAACAAGTAAATAACAGGGTGAGAATGTGGTAAAATCTGAAAACGTGATAAAAATCAGGGGGCTTTTCTTTTTCTAGATGGCTTTTCAAAACACTGCAGTTGGGTTTAGGGAAAAGGGTGGGCGAGTCAACCAGTGCTTTTTAAAACACTATTGGTTGGGTTTGGGGAAGTAAGAGGGTGGGGGGGATCGGTCGGTTGGTGAGTCAGTAAATCAGTCAGTCGACAGCGGCCTCTGGTGGATTTACGTAAGAACAGCAGACGCGAATGGCTCTCTTGAGAGAAATTTGAGATCTCAAAAAGCATACACAATGGCCTCTGGTGGATTCGTGAAAAACAAAAACTGCAAAAAAACGTACCTCCTGGGTAAATTTTGCTCTCTCCAGAAATGTATATAAGGGTACGTAATCAGAATGAGCCTGGCTTGTAATATTTTTAGTCAGTTTGATTGATGTAAGATCACTGCATTTTTTTACAGTGTAGAAATTTCCACTCCACTTGCCTTATGGCTCCTTATTAGAGATTATAAATGTGACTGACATACAGCATAAACTTTTTGAACACTTGCATGCATATCATGCATACATATCCACAGTACAAACATTTTATGTATGCCTCTTCATTTCTAGAGAGATCTTGTGGTTGCACGCCTCAAGAAGGCAATTACTACTGGTAATTAATAAGCTGGCAAGTGCTCAGGTAAATGTGCGTTAAAATGACAGAGACTTGAAATGTCAAGCCGTCCTCCTTCTCCATTAACCTCTGTCACGTTAGAGTCAGGCAACTCAAAGTGCTCGCTAACAGCCATGGATGTGACTCACATATGAATGGATCATGTGGAATTATGCTTCTGATGCTGTTGTGTGTGTGAAAGCTGTACCATCTCAAATGCCATGTGGTGTCAGGGGAAGATATTAAAGGTGCAGTAGGTGATTGTCTTCAGAAACATTTTTTGTTGTTCTGTTTGAAAGTCTCTTCACATTTCAATAGTAATGATTAAAGTAAATGATCTAAATGTATTTTTATGTATTTTTATATTCTGGGTAAGGCATAAGACTAAAACATGTTCATCCAATTAAAATAGTGTCGGGCCGACATCTCCCATAATTCTGGGATATTCCTATTAGTCTGTCAGCAAATGCAGATTTGAGCTACTGTGCACCTGTTTGTATGCAGCTCTGCCGTTTGTGCATACACGTGATGCGCATTCACAAGAGCGAGAGTGAGAGAGAGAGTGGTAAAAATATGCTGAATCAAAACTTTTTAAAAATCCTGAATCAATATTGGAGTTAGTTTTGCACGCTGGAGGAAGGACGACACCAAGCTCAAGTATTTCTCTTAGACAGGTAATGTTCTGTTTTAAAACTATTTTAGTCACGCAGAGCTGATGTAGATTGGGTTGTTATGAATGAGTTATATGCACAGAAGTGTTGTTCAGTCACTGAAATTTTCTGGTGAAAGATTGATGTGCCTATTTTCAGAAATAGCATGTAAGTGTGGCTTAGAAATGAGTGTAATAATGAGTGTAATTCCTGCACGCCGCTGGCCAAGCTTTAGCTTTAGCTCAACACATGAGAGAGGGTTCTACTGTCATCTTTAAGGTATGCACACTCGTGTTTTCAGGAGGCGCGGCTTTAGAGGGCAGGGGAGGGACGGTGTTTAAGAGATTTATTCTAACAGGCTAGCATTGTGGCAGATCACCTACTGCACCTTTAAGCTTGCTATTAATATTTGGTGGGGGAAATAATTTTTAAAAATGGGTTTAATCAACCTGTGTCAAATGCACCACTGAGACTATCTCGACTAACACTGTATGGTGGAATTTGAAAGAAAGCTTGACACTAAGACAGCAATTTTCCTTGTGAGAAAGTTGCTCACGGCAATCACAAAGCTGAGCTGTTGTCATAATTCACTCGACACATATATTATTCCAGTCTGTTCTGACTAAGGAAACGTAACATGTAAAATGTAACATGTTAACCTGTTGTAAGTCGTCCTGGCCTTTGGAAATGTGCTGCAACCTTTAGAATGAGAAGAAAATGGCATTTATGTACATTTTTGTATTAAAAAAATCTTAAAAGGGGTGGTCCACTACAATATCATATTTTAAACTTCAGTTGATGTGTAATGTAGCTGTGTGAACATAAACAACATCTCTGAATGCAATACGCTCAAAGTTTAATGCAAAGGGAGACATTGGCTTTCACAGAGTTAGCTTAGTAAAGCCTACAGCGAACAAAGTTTGGGGACTACAAAAAAATACATCTGGGTTAGTGAGATCACAAACGCTTCAGGTTACGCGCATTCGCCATGCGCATACACCCTGCACAGCAAAGAGGCAGGGGCACCCCCAAAGGGTGGCCAGGGGTGGCCACATTAAAATTCAAAGCTAAAACAAACTTTATTAAGCTTTATAAACGTGGCAAAACTCCACATGTATTAGCAAAGGTCTAATAGGCTCTAAAAACATTTATACTGTGAACAATACATTGACAATCAGTTCATATGTGTTATTTTACAAGTTATAACACAAATTTGAAGAAGCATTACTTACCAAATGTGATAACAATTTAAAAAATCTGGTGAAAAAATCCCATGTGTCTGACTTCTTTTGGTATTTAACTGGCAGTTGGCAAATTCTGCCACCTGCTGGTTTGGAAGTATGGGGCGCAACTTAAAGAATGCTGCTTCAGCATATGTTTTTAAGTTGAGTTGACAAACACTCTATTAAAGACTAGTTGAGACAGCGAAAACTTATCAGGTTAAGTTAAACTACCAACTTTGTTGTTTTCAATTATAAAATCATGTTGAAAAAAAATGTAACAAATGAAATATTTTTTTTTTACAGTGCATTAAATCAAAACTACAGTCTAAGTCAGAATTATTAGCCCCCTTTTGAATTTTTTCCCTGTTTTTAAATATTTCCGAAATGATGTTTAACAGAGCAAGAAAATTTTCACAGTATGTCTGATAATGTTTTTTCTTCTGAAGAAAGTCTTATTTGCTTTATTTCAGCTTGAATAAAACAGTTTTTCATTTTTTTAAGAACCATTTTAAGGTCGAAATTATTAGCCCCTTTAAGCTCTATTTTTTTTTTCCATAGTCTACAGAACAAACCATCGTTATACAACTTGGCAAATTACCCTAACCTGCCTAGTTAACCTAATTAACCTAGTTAAGCCTTTAAATGTCACTTTAAGCTGTATAGAAGTGTCTTGAAAAATATCTAGTCAAATATTATTTACTCTAATCATGACAAAATAAAATAAATCAGTTATTAGAAATGAGTTATCAAAACTATTATAGAAATTGTGGAAAAAAATTAACAGGGGGAGCTAATAATTCTGACTTCAACTGTATATGAATTGTTGCAAGATAGCATTGGTTATTCATGAAAACAACCAAAAACTTTAAGACAGTCTATAGGTTTTATTCCAGATTCTGAGTCTATTACAATGGAAATAACAAGTCAGGCCATGTTTTTTTTGTGTTTCCTGAGCGTTTCATCTAATTTAAAGCCTACAGTCCATGAGAGTTGATGATTTTCAACCAATCAAATGGCGGTAAGACTCGACATGTTGTAATTAAAAAAAAATCCACTACACTAAAAAAATCAGCATGGCATCACTTCACTCCAGACACAGACATAAGCAGTGTTTTTATTCAGATTTGTCTATATGTTTGCCAATATTTTATAGATTGTGTGTAATAAAGAGGGATTGCAATTACTAAATAAAGTTTAATATTTTTTGTAATATTGCAAGCTTTAGATCAGAATTTTTCAAATATGTCTGTCCATTAGGATACACAACGGGTTCAAGATCTGTTACTGAAATTAAATCTCCACTAATGCTGATTGAACTTTTTATATAAATAAAATGATTGATGTGCTAATCAACAATTTCACATTCAGAATATACATATACTTGAGTGTATAGCAGATCGAAAATCTCAGATGTGGACATTATGTAGAGTGATCAGGAAGATGAAGATAAAGTTTGTTACAAACGAGATGCAATTATCATGATTTTAATTTATTAATACAGTGACAAAAACAACCGTCCATAGCTCTGGTATTCAATGCTAATGTCAAAAAAATAAATAATGGTGCATAACACACAAGATGTTCCTCCCATACCTTCGACATTTTATCCCTCTAAACAAGGGAGTCTCCGATAACGTAATTTCAGGAAAATACTTTTTTTCAAGCACTGTGAGTTCCTACGGGTTGCCCAAGGTAAGAACACGACAGTGATATGAGACCAATAACTGTGTTTCCTGTTCCTTCCTGTTCTAATAAAGATATTGCATTTCCAAGGAAACACTAATATGCCAGCGTGACTCATGCACCTCTTGGTGAGCAGATGAAAGGCTGAGAATCATCTTTGACTCACGCAGGACTGGACGGATAGAGCGTCGTTTTCATTTCAGGCCCAATTCAAACAGGTTCTTGAGAGAGTCCAAATTGGCTTCTCTAAGAAAAATGTCGTGCTTAGGAAAAAAAATAAAAAACACCTTTGAACTTGGATTAAAGATGCTTAGCTTGGGGATAGCTGAGGTTAAGGTTATATTTTGCATTTAAAGTCTGGTTTGATGTTGATATCAGATCAGGATTTACACTGAAACATCTGAAAGGTTAAACCCTTTTATGTTTGTATTGCTATGTTTGTATAATATTTGTAGTTCTGCTTAGGAAGGGTCGACCATATGGTCATGCAGGATAAAGCTGCGGTCACACTAGAGTTTGAGCTTGTGAAATTCTGTCATACAGTGCTGCGAAAAGGGGTGGGATTAAACAAGATGATTAGACATTTAAAAAAGCGAGCGATTGGTCCATGTTTTAATGTCCTGTACAGAGTAAGCATGGGACGATAACCGTTTTCAAGGTATACCACGGTTTGGAAAAGTCAAGGTTTTAAAACCGCCAAAATCTTCTGTAATACCATTCCTAAGGTATGTGTAAGATTTTTTATTTACATTTTTTTGTTTTTTTTTAGGACAACAGTATCTCTAGCAGAAAAAATATCCAAAGATGCCATTTTAAATTGTAAAGAAATCTGTGTTTTTGAAACTAATGAAGACAGCAGTAGTCAATGATTAATTTGAATTATTTAGCTTGACATGTTTACTGTTCCTAAATATTACAAATGTTTCAAAAGATGAAATATATTGTGTTCAAAGGGGAAAAAGTTTTTGTTTTTACCCTGACATTTAAAAAGAATATATTTTAGAGCAGTGATCACAATACCGTGATACCGTGAAATATTTTTTATCCAAGGTTATCATATCGTCAGAATCTTATACCGGCCTGTGCCTAGTACAGAAAGGTCATGCATGACCTTGCATTTCCGGTCTGACACATTTGCGTGCGTATGAATGGAAGTCTATGTGGAGAAAAGTGCAGTGTGACCACAGCTTAAGACTTTAACTGAGTAAAATAGTGGCAAATAGTGGTAAATCTGACATTAAATATAGAGTTAAATAAATTGAGTTACAGTTTTTCTCAATTGCTAAAACACTAAACCCTATTGTCTGAACCAAATGCTCAGTTGCCTGAACCCACTGATTAAATCAACCACTCTTTTGGCAAAACCATAAGCACTTTTCACCTGTTTAGACACAACATGTCAACACATTTTCATCGTGATGCACCAGTGCTGCATAATGGTGAGCGCAGGTGACAAAAGTCAAACACACTTAAAGCACAGGTGTCAAACACAACAACTCAAAACTGATCACACTTGTGGCTAATGACGTGAGGGAACATGTTTAGTAAGCCAGTTCAGAGAGCACCGGTTTGTGAGGCACTACAATGGATAGAAATCTGAGAAAAAGAGTTTGTGTGAGAGGAGGTCCAGGTGGTCAGCGAAGACAAAGAACAGTAATATCTGATGAAATCAGAGCTACTGTGATTGACCATGTTCTTGTCCATGGTGTGAGCATTAGGGAGGCTGGACAAAGGGTACAACCAAACATCAGTAGATTTACTGTGTCCACCATAATTCGAAGACTTAGAGAAGAGAACAGGTAAATACCGTTTTTTTTTTTTTTTTTTTGACATTATAGTACAGTATGGAGCTTGTAAGTCCCGTCTAGATTGAAAAACTAATTATAATTATTTTCTCACATTCACTTGCATGGACAATTTTTCAATTGTCGGACCAAATGTTATCTTTTTTATAGGGTAAAATTTTCTTTAATTTGAGTAAATAATCATTCATTCATTTATTGTTTTGGCTTAGTCTCTGATTCATCAGAGGTCACCACAGCAGAATGAACTGCCAACTATTCCTGCATATGTTTTACACAGCAGATACCCTTCAAGCCACAACCCAGTACTGGGAAACACCTATACACACTCATACACTAAAGCCAATTTAGTTTACCCAGTTCACCTATAGCGCATGTCTTAGGACTGTGGGGGAAACTAGAGCACCTGGAGGAAACCACGCAAACACAGGGAGAACATGCAAACTCCACACAGAAATGCCAGTCCTAGCTAACCACTGAGCCACTGGCCGCCGTTTGAGTAAATATCACTCAGGAAAAATAACTATGTATGCACTTTAAAAGTACTAATAAATAGCTATTATGCAGGTAACATTTGTGTTAATAATTTAATATATTTAACTAGTTATTTTGTGTTATCTAAAATGTTATCAATAATTAAAAAAAAACAAACAAATGTAATTGAATACTTTTAATTCATAAACTTATATAATTTGGTTTATTAAATACATTATTATGATTAGAAACAAAAATACAAATTATATGATTAATATTTTACTAGCAATTTAACTTGTGTTTAACAGTTTTATTTATACCATAACACTGAGTATAAGTAAAAATAATATTAATAACAACAAATCTTCATTATTATTATTATCATCATTGAATTTATTTAAATAAGTTTTCCATTTTAATATATTTCTGTAATGACAAAGCACAGCTCAAAAACAAAAAAGCTACTTTATTATATTATATTATATTATATTATTCATTCATTTTCTTTTCGGCTTAGTCCCTTTATTAATCAGGGGTCGCCACAGCGGAATGAACCACCAACTTTTCCAGCATATGTTTTATACAACGGATGCCCTTCCAGCTTCATGGGAAACATCCACACAATCTCATTCACACCCATACATTTTGGCCAATTAAGCTTACCCAATTCACCTATGGTGCATGTCTTTGGACTTGTGAGGGAAACCAGAGCACCTGGAGGAAACCCACACTTACACAGGGATAAATAACATGCAATCTCCACAAAGAAATGGCAACTGACCCAGCCGAGGCTCGAATCAGCGACCTTCTTGCTGTGAGGTGACTGCACCACCCACTGCACCACCGCACCGCCCCTTATCTTGTATTATATTGTATTATAAATAATTGCATTACAAAATGTATAATAATGAAAAAACAATTATTACAAAATGTAGTCTTAATATTCAAAAACCTATATTACCTAAAAGTTCTAAACATTTTGTCTCTGTTTATGCTGTACATTTGACCAAACATTCGTAAAACAGAAATGCAGATTGTGTTTGAATCCCCATGACTGACTCCACCGTGGCCTTGTTGACTTAAATCATTAGTGAAATCCACACACAGCTGAGGTCGATTAAATGATTAGGAGCATTTTAGCAAATGTCCCAACTGGATTGACTGCTCATTTGTGAATGCAAATGAACTCAAGATCGCTTGCTAAGTAAATAACAGTCCTGATTATGATGATTATGACATCTCCACGGACGTGAAAACATGCTTACTCACTTTACGCTGAAGTCTCATTAAACACTTCATAATGATGCAGCAGCAGATCCTGCACACTAGGTCAACGTCAAAGTTTGACTCCAGGTCAGATGACATTTTACATATCATATGGTAACACATCCCAAATATGCTCACTATGTTAATAGAGCCCCAAACAACTCTCTCTGTCTGTTTGCATTATTAGTGTATGTTTACATGAGCGTCAGTAATCGAATTTTTTATCTTATTATGAAAAAGAAATTTTTATGATTAAGTTGTTTACATGAGCTGCTCATGGAATATTCCTTTCAAGTTCCTGTTAATACTTATAGTATATAGATCGACACTTAAATACCAACTCAGGCTTATCGAGATTGCATGAATCAGCTTGCATACTTGCAAAATGTAATTTACATTGCTCCAGGTATGTTTAGTGGTATGTTTAGTTGCACATTTCAAATGACAAATCCCCTAGAGGGCGCTGTCTACATGTTTGCAAATCTGAAATATGTTATTTAGAGTACTTTTAAGAAGCACGTCTTTCTCGTAAATGTACATGTGAAGGCAGGGCTTGTCATAAAGATCACCGTGAACCACTGACCTGAACCCTTTCCTAAATCCAAACAATAGTGTTTGCAAAAGCAAACGTAAGAGAAAAGTACATTGCGACTACGTAGTTTTACCTTGATTTAGCAGTGCTTTTATCTCTTTTGTGGAACTGTGTTTTCACCAGACTCGAACCCGAGCACTCTGCATCTCCAAGTACAACACCGTACAAAGTGATCTACTGAGCAAACAGACCACACCAGAAAAGCTGTCCATATGGAGATGGACCGGTAAGGCAACTGTTTTCTTTTACAAGTAGACATCACAGCAATTTGTAACTCTTTGATTTAGTGGCTAATTCGTTTACATATCTCATTCGCACAATTTAGTAGTGAGGTTGTGTGCCACGCCTCTGACAAAATGTAAAATAGTTAAGTTTCCTCATGAGATCAGGCTGGTTTATTTGGTTTTGTGCAAAAAAAAAATGCACTAAAGTGTAAAAAGGAACAAAAGTTTTTGGCCTATTGCCATCATTTTACCTATAAACTACAGTCAGATGTACTGTTTAAATGCAATTTTTCAATTTAACTAGGGGATATTTTGGTAACACTTTATTTTGATGGTCTATTTGAGTATTAGTAGACTGTCTGCTTAATATCTGCTGATACTGCTCCTTCAATTGATATTTAACTGACTATAAGAAACTTTGCAAGTACATGTCAACCCTAACCCCAACCCATCAGTCTACTTATAATCTAATGAGAATTGACCCTTCGCTAAGCCCCGCCCTCCTTAGTTACTGTTGCTACGCCTGTCAAGCTTTCATGCCTGTAACATCTATTACAATGTGTATGCGCCGGTGTCAGACATTGCCAGGGATATAATTAGTCCTTTTTGGCAAACAGGTGAGATATCCGAGAAAGCCAGACAAAAACGGACTGCAGTATGCATTACAGGTGTATATTCACGACATAACAGGCAACCGATTAGAAAATAATTTAATCAAAACTGAAGCTAGGTTAGCCTAGCCACCTCATACGCTAACCATTCAACAGCTCACTTCATGCACAGCAGGAGAGATGAAATTTACAATTAATCAAATAATAACTAATTAAACCGTCATTTCTCTTTTTTTTTAGCCAAAAAGACTGATAGATTCATTGTTGTGCAATGAAATACAGCATTACTAACCGACAAGGAAACACGCATGGACAGTGCTTCTACATCATTCATTCATAGAAAGAGAAGCCAGAAAGGGGAAATTAATTGATTTGTGTCGAATATTAGCATCATTTACCCATAACAATGTACACCTATCACTGTCTGTACGTATGTTTGTGTGCTCTTTAAACCGTTTCTATTATAATGTGCAGTTAAGTGGAAGAAATAAATAAATTGAAATGCTAATTAAAGTATAAATAGCAGAAGAGAACAAATAGATTTTCCCTACCAGTCGATCGGTTGAAAACGTAGGTCTCTGTAGATCTACAGCACGAAGAAAACAACCGGCCTCTGAGTAAGCTGAGAGAGAATCACGTGAGCTCCACTGGTGCTCCTACTGGCTGTCGCTCAAGAAATTCGCTCTTCATTTGCATAAATTTAAAGGATTCTCAACTTTGTTGCTTTGCTCGACACACCCACCTGGTCACCAATGATCGCTGTCGTTCCAGTAGACGGTGGTCGCCGGAAGTCGCTCACTCTCTTGAAATGAACAGTTGATTGTCGATTTGCCGCTGCGAGTCGCTCGTAGTGTGAATGAGGTGCAAGGTGTTTATATGTCTATACTGCACTTCAATAATGTGACTAAAGGCCAATATTAATAACCCTTTACAATTCCAATGATCTTAAAGTAACACTGTAAGATCACAGTTGCCATAATGTCAGAACAAACAACAATCAAGACATGCCAACAAAAAAAGACTGCATGAATCCATGAGAAATTCATTAACTGGTGTTCTGAAATGATATTTTAAACATAAGTTTATCAAACAAAAGTTAAACATAACTGAAATTATACAGCAAACAGAAACGATCTGTAGTGTTAATTTTACCCATAACATGCCTTCAATCAATATCTGTGGATTGACGTTGCCTTGCTGATTGCATCATCAGCACTGCTATTGAGTATTGATTTAATGCTCATCATAAGAGGTCACGCTGACGCAGACAGAATTTCATCATAGGGAAAATTTGATCACACTGGCTGTTAATCGTCTGTCAATAAACATGTCAAACCAACCATCAAAGGCCACAAATTTTAGTCTAGGATAATAGGAATCTTTCAGCATTTCCAAAATTTGTCTCGGACGACCAAATCTTGGTGCTTATTGCACCATCAGGTTCTGCACTGCTATTGATTATTGATTTAATGCTCATCATAAGAGAAGTCAAACTAACGCAGGCAGATTTTCATCAAAGGGAGTATTTGATCACAATGGCCGTTAATCGTCTGTCCATTAACATGTCAAACCAACCAAGGCCACAAATTTTAGCCTAGCATTATAGGAATCTTTCAGCATTTCCCAAATTTGTCTTGAACGACCAAATCTTGGTCAAAAATTGCACAACAGGTTTAAAACAGTAAAACTCCATGTCTTAATCTGATTTGTGTTTACTTGAAGTATGCTTTTAGCTGTATTAAGATAGCCTAATAAAAAAAATCTCCATTTTCATGCTGCACTCTCAGAAATAAAGGTACACGAGCTGTCACTGGGGTGGTACCTTTTCAAAAGGTACAAATTTGTACCTTAAAGGTTCGTATTAATACCTCAAGGGTACATATTCATACTAAAAAGTACAAAAGTGTTCCTCTTAAAATTGTTAGGTACTAATATATACTTTTGAGGTACCTAAATGGACCCTTTAAGTACAAATGTGTACCTTTTGAAAAGGTTCCACCCCAGTGACAGCTCGTGTACTTTTATTTCTGAGAGTGTAGGTTATTAATCAGACAATTGTCTTCATTCATTCATTAATTTTCCTTCGGCATAGTCTTTGATTTATCAGAAGTTACCCCAGCAGAATGAACCAACAACTATTCCGGTATATGTTTTTTGCAGCGGATGCCCTTCTAGCTGCAACTCACTACTGGGAAACTCCCATACACACTGTCATTTACACACACACTTATACACTATATGGTCAATTTAGTTTACCCAGTTTACTTATATGCATGTTTTTGGACTGTGGGGGAAACCGGAGCACCCAGAGGAAACACACGTGAACACGGGGAGAACATGCAAACTCCACAAAGAAATGCCAACTGAGCCAGCCAGGATTCAAACCAGGGACCTTCTTGCTGTGAAGTGACAGTGCTAACCACAGAGCGACCATGCCACAATTGTCTTAATACTGTTTATATCGGAATAATGTTGTCCACATAAACATGAGTGTTGAACTGGATAAATACATAATATGTGATGAACTCTACACAGTCTGTTCTGGTGTAGCAGAGTAGTTCATTTACAGCTACAGGACACAAGTGGACCAGATTTATCATCAGCGCTCAGAGATTTATAGTTGATCTAAAATGCAATTCCAATATCGGAGATGAAGTGCAGAAGCCAAATGAAGTCCTTTCGGTGGAGATATTGATTCCTCCTTCCTTTTCAATTAACCCTTACACTATTCACAATATCGTTAAGTCTCATATTTAACAGCCTTGCGCAATAATATGAGCTTTTTTAGGATTATCTGGGTTTATGAAAAATGAAATGATGGTAGCGAGATGACACTGAACTGCACTGGTACTCTGTCAGACTGACATGAAGTTCATTACATATGCAGAAATAACATTTATAACTGAGATGTCAAACTGATTTTAGATTGAGCAAATGAGTCTGTCAACATGTGAATTATTATGTAATCATGCATCTACAATATACTTTTAGCAAACTATAAAACATGTTGTTACCAGCTCATTTATAGTGTGTGCAATATTTTGTGGTTTTTTTCTTGCTAGGATCTGCTGGTTTAGACCTACACTGCATTTTAAGGTAATTAACACAATTAATGAGTATAAAGAGCCTTTTTCCTCATTTATGCTTTCTAATTCTCTAATATCACTGCTCTGACAACTTCTGGTGTTGAAATGTTTGAAAAAAGATGACTTTCAATGACCTACTTTGATTTGTTATGTAGTCTGGGTTCATTATGTAAATTACAGTCCAAAAAAACAGTAAGTTTTCTGTTATTTTCTGGATTTATATTTATATAGAAATGCTTGTACAACATAGGGCCCATCCAACATATCATACACCCGGTGCAAGATGTGTTTTGCGCAGTGTGTTGCAATTTTCAGACCAACGCATCTCTTATTTTCACATTTTGAGCCACAATGATGAAATAGCAAATCCATTTGCGCCACTTTGTGGACTCATAAGTGTGCCGGTCTAGAAAGGAGGTGTGTTAAGGTGCATTGTTGATGCGTTGCTATTTTGAACTAAAATAGACTACGCAATTGACCAACTGAAAGCTGGTCTAAAGTCCAGCACAGAGCGTGTTAGTTGTGCGCCTTAAATGTGTACACATTGCTTAATACACACAGCATGTACAGCAATACACAAATATCTTTACAAATAAAAAAGTAAAGGATTAAAATATTACAAAAAATACTATTTCCCACATAATATAAAAAACACTACCTGCATGCCTCATCTCAGGGGGCTTTTTTCACTTTGTTTATGACAATCTGCATTTGTATAATGTTATTATTATTAGCAGTATTATTTATTATATGCAAATTTATATTTGTTTTAATAAAAACAAGTTTAGATTTATCCATCTGTTGGATTTTGGAGGCAAATGCATCATCATATGTGGCATAAGATATAAGATGTGTGTGGATATAACTCAGTTTTTTTACCACACTTCTGTACCACACTTTTACCACACTGTTAATTTATTTGTTTGCTGGAAATTAAAACTGAATTTAGAAATAGTTTTGAAACTAATCTTTGTGCTTAAAAAATTAAATTAAATATGTAGACTAACGGATGTCTTCAGCGGAGTGCGAACAACACCGTTTCCTTATCCACGAAAGTGAAGAAGTAAAGAGTAAAAGTAAAGAGAAAGTAAAGAGGCCGAATGAACGTTCATTCTTTATCCTCGGGCTGGAGATGGTCTGCTTAACTGTTTTCTCGCTAGTGAAGCGTTCAGTTTTTCCACTTGTATATTCCGCTGTGTAAATAGCAAATGCACCATGGCATGACACAACTGACTCTTAAAGGGAATGGGAGATGAGACTCTGATTTGTTTAATCCACATTATGCTCAAACACCTATAACTCATTAAGAGAATAAGCACAACCCTGTTAGACCTGTTTCTGTCCTAAAAAAATAAATAAATAAAAAATTAAATTCGCAAAAGTGGATTAAGCTATATATTTTTAAGGTTGTCTACAGAACAAACCATCATTATACAATGACTTGCCTAATTATCCTAACCTAATTAATCTTTAAACCTAATTAATTAAACTTGCCTAATTAATCCTAATTAAATTGCACTTTAAGCTGAATTCTGGTATCTTGAAAAATATCAAGCAAAATATTATGCACTGTCATCATAGCAAAGATAAAAGAAATCAGTTATTAGTTATGTTATGTTTAGAAATGTGTTGAAAAAAATCTTTTTCTTAAACAGGAATTGCGGAAATAATATACAGGGAGGTTAATAACTCAGAAGGGCTAATAATTCTGACTGTAACTGTATAAAAGCAACCCTTACATCTCTTGGATTTTTTTTTTTAATCCTGATTCTGAAGGTTTATTTGTTTAGTTCTTGGTTTTTGTAACAATGTAAGCTTGTAAATCAAATGACACTTAAAACACAGGCCTATAGCACCTAGTGAAAGGGGTGGTTCTTTTTCCTCAAAAAGTGGACCTTTTTGCAGTTATTTAGCTAATTTTATATTTAATTATGAGATTTAAATTCTGCATTGTAGTGACATTTTAAGCACTATTTTGAATAAGCTTCTCGGATGGTCATCATAACCACACTTTTTGACTGTTTAAGCCAAAATAGTATTCAAATGATTTTTAATATTGGCCGCTTTTGGTGCTTCACACCTTTTTATTGGTAATTTTTTGTTTCAAAAATAAGATTCAAGATTTAGAGTAAAAGTTACTTGAAAAATGTTTTCTCAACAATACAGTAGCGAAAGATGTCTTCTTTTACGTCATATTGTAAGCTTTCTTGCACAGCTGACTATTGGACTCATGAAAAATATTTGTTAGTATTGGCCAAACTGATTAGCTAAAGTCACACTGAGGGGGGGACAGGTATACTGTATGAGATTCAAAAGTTTACGTTCATATAATTATTAATCACCTGTTATAATTATTAATCCCCCCATCCACCACACCCCTGGAGAAGTCTCATAATTCTACTGCGTCTCAAAAAATGCGGAATATGTAACAAAGCGTAAAATAGTTGTGTTTCATTGTGAGATCAGGCTGAAATATTTCCTGCTTTGATTTCTTTCAACAAATGTGTTTAATTTTCTCATAACTGGATGCCTTTATATACTGTATATTTTACAGACCTGGTTTATCACACACTTTCTTTTGTTTGCATCATATATGAAGAGGAATGAAAGGAAGATCGTCATTATCAGATACAATCTTGCTCTCTTTATTGAAGCAAATAGTAACAAGATAAATATTTGCTTCCCATTCAGGGATGTTTAAAGGCCTGTCAGGATTAGCGTTGACTGTAGGGAGACAACATGCTGTTCTTTTTAACAGCTTAATTGATTTACGTCAGGGTGTGTCCAAGAGTAAACGGCTAGTATGACAGTCTGCTCTGCTTTATCTTTATGCTCTGTCAAAGACTGAAGGCCACAAGCACTTTCGCTGCTGCCGCGAGATGCTCGGCTGCTATGTTTCACTCACTTCTGCTGTGACAGATGAATGTATCTCAGAATTCGAGGACACAAAACACAACGTAACCAGTAATCTTTTAAGTCTGTAGTAACGCTTCTGACATCTTAGGAGTTTTTCCCAATTGTTTACACACATTTACTGAAAGCATGTCTCATATTCGCATTCTCAGATTCGTATTTCAAGAGTTCACACTTAGATATTGCTTGACGCTATTAGCAGGTATAGCATGCTTTCCCATGAGATAACGCTGAGCTTAGAGATAATTGAGCCCAGGGCTCCCACAGTCAATATACATATAAGGGGGTCCGAGATCAGGTAGGTCTCGAGAGCTCTCCCTAGTAAAAGGAGGAAAAGGAGGAGACGGGGTGAAAGGGGGGATTATTTGAAAATGAAGATAAGGCAGTAGGGTGAAATTGGTAGGTTTGTAGGTTTGGATCAATCTGTTTGGATTATTACTGATTACAGATGGGAGACCAGCGGCAATCAATCCTATCACATGCTTCTCTCGAAATTAATTTGTAAAACTTCACTTAAGTTAGTTTAGCGAAATTCACTGAGAAAAAAAAAAGGTAAAGGAAAAAAATTTAACAGAATAAATTTTATTTAATATATAAAAATAATACATAAAATAAATGTAATTAAATAAAATTTCACTGTAAATAAATTATACACATATACATTATATAAACAAAATAGAAATTAATGTATTAATAAATATATTAATAAATAGGTGAACAATTAAATAAAATACAAACATAAATAAAAAATTCAACAATAAATAAATAAATAAAAAAGAAACATCCATAAAAATATTGCTGCTGTAATTCTTTTATTTGAATCAAATGAATTTTGATCAAAATATTGAGCTAAATTTGTTACCTAATCAACAGTTTGGTTTCTAACATTCTTCAAAGTATCTTCTGCGTTTAACAGAAAAAGTAAAGTCATAAAGGATTAAAACCATTTGGGGTGAGTAAATTTTTCATTTTTTGGTGAAATAAAATCTTAAAAGATTATTTAAGTAAGTTTCAAGAGTTCACACATAGCTGATGATTGATAATAAAGCGTATTTGGCATGCTGTCCCGGGAGAGAGCCCAGAGCTCAGAATATCCTCGAGCTCAGGGCTCCCTCCCATTTGAAGGGCAAGAGGGGAGTTTGAGCTCAGGTAGGTCTTGAGAACTCCCCTGCTTGTGAACGTGTTAGGAATAGCTGTGAGATATAGCTGGCTAAGAGTTTGTCTTATGATGCCACTTTGGATTGGTCAATTTACTTATAATGTATGTCTTTGGACGGTGGGAGGAAACCGGGGACCCCGGGGAAAACTCAAGTGAGCACCGGAAGAACATGCAAACTCTGCACAGAAACGCCACCTGGCCCGGAAAGGGCCCAAACCAGTGGCGTTCTTGCAGTGAGGCAACAGTGCCAACCACTGGGTCACCGTGCCGCCCTAGCAGGAGAATGGGAGGAGTAGGGGTAGAAGGGGAGATTCTTCAAGATAAAGTGGAAAAATCTGTTTGTTTTATAGTAAGTTAGTACTCATCTGATTGGCGCAATATGTGAAGCTGATGCGGGACCAGCCGTGATCAATCATAAGCAGGTGATCCTCTTAAAACTTAGGGAAACTCACTAAGTAAAAAGGTCTAGAAAAAAATTCAACAATTTTTTTTTATTTAATACATAAAAACAAAAGTATTGAATATATAAAATACCACTGTAAATTAATGTATTAAAAATATACGAACAAGAGTGAAACAGTGGCTCAGTGGTGAGCACTATCGCCTCACAGCAAGAAGATAGCTAGTTCGAGTCCCGGCTGGGTCAGCTGGCAATTCTGTGCTCCGGATTCCCCCACAGTCCAAAGACATGTGGTACAGGTGAATTGAATAAACTATAAACATATGCTGGATAAGTTGGCGGTTCATTCCACTGTGGCAGCCCCTGATGAATAAAGAGACTAAGCTAAAGGAAATGAAACTGTATATAAACAAAATAGAAATAAATGGATCAATAAATACAATAATAAATACATAAACAATTAAATAAATACAAAAATAATACAAAATACAGCGATAATTGTATTTGTAAAAAAAAAAAACATCCATAAAAATATTTCTGCCTTAATTCTTTTAAATGAATCAAAAGAACTTTAATTGGTCAGACTGACTAAACATATTCAGCAAAAATTGTTACAAAAAAAACAACAACTGATTAAAACTAACTGATCAAAATAAATGAACATAAAAACATTTGTCATCATAATGATTTTAATCATCAACTGATAATGCGAATATAAGCATTTTGATTTGAAATGAAATACAGCCTGCTTTTCCTAAAAGATATTAGTGTGACGATAATTACACCGCAGACGCAATGCTGCAGAGTTTTGGGAATCTATAATAAGCCTAATTTACATCAAAAGGAAGTGACTTGTTTGCACCAGGAGGAATTACTTCATTTAAATAATCATGACATTTTGGCTTTTTAACTGTATAGTGGATGATTACTGAACAAGATGAAGGTTTTTGCACCAAAGAAAATCTCCCTTCTTGCAACCTGTCATGAGCCAGGACAAACACACTCTCAAACATTTATAAATACACACACCTCTGGGCTCTCAGTTCAGCTGAAGTCCCGAAGGATTTCCTCTCTGGCATCTGGCCTGTCAGTAGGTCCACACCATAATGCGCCGGTGGGATCTGAAAGTGCTCAATTAAATCCCCGAGGTGTCTGTCTTCAAATATAATGGGCAAATACTAAAGCTTTGGAAGTATGTTTGAGGAGCACATCTGATGTAAAGGAAAATTAAAGCTATTTGACTTATTTGCTTGTACAGCTGCTTTCAATGAGAACGTCTTCCAAAATATATTGTAAACCTTTCACAAGTTATTTGTAACTATTTAAATTGATGATATCCATTTACATAATTAATTAGAAATCAATGTTCTAGAAGAACAATGTTCTGAAGAACAAATTCTTCAGTGAATAGGCTTTAAACGGGTGGTCGATCAACTATTTTCAAAGGCTTGCTTGTGTTTGTGCACTGTTACGTGTTCATGCTTTATTTTTTAAACTGTTGTGAAGCCCCTTCCTTAGAAATCCACAATGGGCTCTGATTGGTTGGCTGTCACAGTGTGTTCTGATTCGCTGATCGCCAAAGTGCATGTTGAAGGAAAAGTTGTCCTCCAGGGATGAGGTTTATGCAAATTTGATTTGAAGCTCATTTTAGTCCCTGCTAGATGTTTGCTAAAGCCCTTAAGCAGTGAATTGTGTTAAAGAAAACATCTCCCTTCGCATTTAACTTTGAGTGTTGTAACTTTGCAGACGTTGTTTGTGAAGCACTGCTTGACTAGCTCCCTTGCCTACCCTAAACCCAGCAACCAATAGTCTTTTCAAAAGCAATGATTGACCAGCGCCCACTGCCTTCCCTAAACCCAACCGACAGTGTTTTGAAAAGCAATCGAGAAAAGGAAAAGCCCTCGCAGCCACCAGATTTTTACCACATTTTCAGATCTTACCACATTCTCACCCTGTTAATTACTTGTTTATTTTTTGCCTGCTTTCTGGAACCATTCTACGCCGAACTCGAATAACATCATTGTGGTCAACTCCTCTATGCATCTCAAGTCCGGCTACTTACATGGCGAGGTACTGGCAGAAAAGCTGTACATGAAGGTAAGTGGACGGCTGGTAGCGCGTAAATAGACAGAAGTTTGTAAAAGCCTGATGAAAGTATAGAATTTGTGAACAAAAGAGTAATATTGCAACACTATTTCTCTATTTATTTTCTATTTATCAATACTTGTTATTTTAAATTTGCTATAGCTTTGTAATCCCTGAGATTTACCTTTTTTTATTATTTTGTCACCTATTATCTTTTGTCAGAGTGTCCACCAAAGCTTTTTTTTTGCTTGAATGTGAAAATGCCCACATTTGTGTGTGTAATAGTGTTTCAAACAACTAAACATGTTGAAGAAAGTCACTGTGTCAAACTTTAGTTACATTTCTCATGTCCCACAATGCCAACGGAAAACATTTTTTTTTTAAATTAAGAAATATATACTCTATATACAATCATCCAAGAATAAAAATTGTCATAATTTACTGGTTTCAAACTTATAATTCTTCTGTTGACAAATTTTAGAAATAGTATCTGCCAATGGGGTGAGAAAACTGTACCTGGTAAAATCTTGCAGCAAAGAAGGTTCTCAATGTCTTAAAACAAGAAAAAAAAAAATAGATAGTCTACAGTAATATCAACCCAGGCTCATTATTGATACGTACCACTATATACATTTCTGGAGATTCTAAAATATGTCTAAGGAGGTTTTTTTTTGCAGTTTTTGTTTTCGCAAATCCACTGAGGTGGCTGTGTATGCTTTTTCAGATCTCGAATTTCTCTTGCGAGTGCCGTTCACACCTGCTCTTCTAACAGAAATCCACCAGAGGCTGCTGTAAACTGACTGACTAACCAAGCGACCTATACCACCACCCACTCCCTTCCCTAAACCCAACCGTTAGAGTTTTCAAAAGCACTGCTTGACTAGCTCCCTTGCCTACCCTAAACCCAACAACCAATAGTCTTTTCAAAAGCACCGATTGACCAGTGCCACTGCCTTCCCTAAACCCAACCGACAGTGTTTTGAAAAGCAATCGAGAAAAGGAAAAGCCCTCGCAGCCACCAGATTTTTACCACATTTTCAGATCTTACCACATTCTCACCCTGTTAATTACTTGTTTATTTTTTGCCTGCTTTCTGGAACCATTCTACGCCGAACTCGAATAACACCATTGTGGTCAACTCCTCTATGCATCTCAAGTCCGGCTACGTACATGGCGAGGTACTGGCAGAAAAGCTGTACATGAAGGTAAGTGGACGGCTGGTAGCGCGTAAATAGACAGAAGTTTGTAAAAGCCTGATGAAAGTATAGACAGTTAACTGCAGCTATTAATGGCAGAATATTCCTTATTATGTAAGTCAATAGAATACTTAGTTTGCCCTAAACCAAACCAATATACTGTTCCCCCAAACCTATAATAGATTCATGAGAGCAATATATATTAGATATACTACAGATGAACTGTATCTCATGTTTATTCAGTACAGAAAGAAAACGGAGACAGTGGAGAGCAGAAAAGAATAGAGAAAATGTTCATCTTAAAAATCTCTATAAATAAACTGTGGATTTGGGGCCAATTTATGACAAGACTATCTTGCGTCAATCCAAACCCTAATTGCCATCTTTGTGGAATTTACAGGATTTACACGGTGAAACATTCAGTATTTATGCCATTATTTGGCACCTAAATAAGCATGTTTTAACCCGCTTTGCATCTGTGTTGATTTCCATGCACCTCATTGGCTCTTGTTTGAGATCTAATTTGTGCTGGTTTATGTGATGTGTTTAAAAATTAGCCATTGCACCTGTGTTCATTAGTGACTCACATTACTTTCCAGTCCCATTGGCGCTGTTATGGTGTGCTAAATTGCCTATTGAGTAAATCTGGCTCTTGGGGTTTAAAGGTATAGTTCACTCAAAATGAAAATTCTGTCATCATTTACTCACACTTCACTTATTCCAAACCTGTTTGAGTTTCTTTCTTACACAAAAGAAGATACACTCACCGGCCACTTTATTAGGTACACCATACTAGTACCGTTTTGGACCCCCTTTTGCCTTCAGAACTGCTTTAATCCTTCATGGCATAGATTTAACAAGGTACTGGAAATATTCCTCAGAGTTTATTGTCCATACTGACATGACAGCATCACGCAGTTGCTGCAGATTTGTCGGCTACACATCCATAATGCGAATCTCCTGCTCCACCATATCCTAAAGGTGCTCTATTGGATTGAGATATGGTGACTGTGGAGGCCATTTGAGTACACTGAACTCATTGTCAAGTTCAAAAAACCAGTCTGAGATGATTCATGCTTTATGACATCTATCAGCTCAAACCAATCTGGCAATTCTTCTCTGACGTCTGGCATCCACAAGGCATTTGAGCTCACAAAACTGCTGCTCACTGGATATTTTCTCTTTTTCAGACCATTCTCTGTAAACCCTAGATATGGTTGTGTGTGAAAATCCCAGTAGATCAGCAGTTTCTGAAATACTCAAACCAGCCCGTCTGGCTCCAACAAGTCACTTAAATCACTTTTCTTCCCCATGCTGATGCTCGGTTTAAACTGCAGCAGATCGTCTTGACCATGTCTACATGGCTAAATGCATTGAGTTGCTGCCATGTGATTGGCTGATTAGAAATTTGCGGTTGAACAGTTGCATAGGTGTACCTAATAAAATGGCTGGTGAGTGTATTTTGAACAACATCTTTTGTTGTGTTTAAGAGGCAAAGAAACTCAAAGGTTTAAAACCACGAGGGAGACTAAATCATGACAGAATTAAAATTGTTGTGAGAACCATCCCTTTAAACTACATTCTAAGAAGCATTTTTATTTCTATAAAATGGATGTCAGCAGTATCCAGAACTCACAATAAATACATTAGGAACTACATGAGTAAATGTTATAAATTGTATTTTTGCATTCATTTAATTTTAAATGTATTTGAACTAAAACTCTAACTCTAAATCTGCATGTTGTAATGCCATTCAGATTGTTCCACCTTCAATTATCCCTAATTATCAAATTATCCCATGAGCATGCACAGAAAAACATAAAAAAAAAACAAAAAAAAAACAGCAGTCATTCAGTGGCCATTGTCGAATAAATGTAAGAATTTCCTGTAGGAGCTTGTAAATGAATCGTGTTTCCTCTCAGTGGGAATGTGGAAGTGCTGTTGCAGTGCTGTGATCTTATGACGCAAGTAAAAAGGAACATTAAAAAAAAAGCAAAGTTGACAAAAATACCTTGCATGTCATTCTTTACTTCCTGTTCAGCAGAATTGAAGCTTGTCTATATGGGTAGTTTACAAATAGGCAATAAAAAATGCCTTTTTGTTTGTAAAAAATATAAAATATAAAAAGTATTATATTTATATAGTTTTAAGTCAAAATATAATTTATAATTCTATTATTGACTTTTTACTTTAACTGAAAAATGTCCTATGGTATGACACAGCAGAAATTAAGAAAAAGAACACTTAATAATATACAATATATAATATAAATAGCGTGAGAGTGATTTATCTTCCCTTTTGAACACTTATCTTCATTTAGTGGTATTAATTTTAATGAAATTATGAATATTATCTATTTTTCTTTATGACTTGTTGGACTTGTTAGACATTTTCGCTAAATAGGGGTGCCACACCAAAGGACAACAAAAGTTAACAATTTTATAGTGGTTCCAAAAAAGGTAAATATGTCAATAAGGTACACATAATGGGCTTCAATCACATGTTAATTAATGGGATCCCCTCCTATGATTACAGTTTTCATGGAATTGCTGATCTCAAGTGAGCATATACTGTGGTGTCACACCGCAGGACATGGATTTTAGTGACTAAATGCATTAAGTTCCCATGTTTTTATAAATATGTGGATGAAAAAAATGATTGCCATTTACTAAAACAGCCACTTGTAAAATAAAGTGTGAAGTATTAAAGGTGCAGGAGTAGATCTGCCAAAATGTTCCTCCTATACCGTCCAAAGCAAAGCCTTTTGAAATCATGAACGCGCACCTTAAAGATGACAGTAGACAACCCACTAGATCATGTCATTCGCCAGTTATAATACTACAAATCTGAGTAAAAACTGTATTATATCTTGTACATTTTCAGTTGTGTAGCAAGCAAAACTTGTCATAATGTGCAATATTTCATGCATGCAAGGATTGCTAGTCTCACTCTCTCACGTGCTTTGTCCTAAAGCGACTACTGTATGCTTAGTGCTTGGCCGGCGGCGTGCAGGAATTACACTTATTACTAAACCATACTTGTATGCTATTTCAGACTGAATATTCAAAGTAGCATGGAAAACATTATAGGAAATAGGTCTCAAACTTGATTCCTGGAGGGCTGCAGCTCTGCACAGTATTTCTCCAACCCTAATCAAAAACAGCTGATCCAACTAATCAAGATGTTCAAGACTACTAGAGAGTATTAAGCAGGTGTGAGCTGGAGGTGGTTGGAGCTAAACTATGGACCATTTTACATGAGAATAACAATAGTCCCAATGTATTTCCTGTTTTACATTTTTCATTTCCATAGCTCCCAAGAATTCAAAAAGAGCCACATATTGATAAATAATTTTATTGCAGCAGTTTTAACATAAAGATGTAATTAAATTGCCTCTTGTTACAGTTATGAAATAGATAACAAGCAGGAAATGTTCATGGGCCAATGACATGATCTCATTAAAATGGTCTATATACATTTTTGTCATGCGTGACGGTGAAAATGCAACGTCACATCAACAACACGTATATAAGTGCACCCGAACCATCAGGATAAAGTCCAGTAGTTTCCTACAACCTCTATCATGAAAATGTCCCCCACTCTATGCAGGTTAGACAAACCTTAATGCAAACTGTAAACTGCGATCTTTTAATCTGAGGGTGGTGCATTGTTAAAGCATTGGCAATAATATGGGGGCAGCTTCTTTTCATCCTCTCAGGAATATTCTGAAGCTCTTATCGTGATTAAGAATGGTTAATGGATGCTGGAGTCACACTGCTAGGAGAAGAGCACACTTTCTCCTCACATACCCTGCCGAACACACAAAAGGACTCATCAAAGCTCTACTGATAAACGAAGAGAAAAAAGGAAAAGAAAACAGCATGCGCCCACAACACAAGAAGGCTTTTTTTGTTCATTTGTTTAGTTTATTTATATATTTTTGTCCTGCAAAAAAAGTCACAGTTTGACAGCTGTTCTTAAATTCACACATTTTGCACAATAATCTGAAAAGACTGGAGATATTCTCAGAAATAGTCCATATACAGGTGTGTTGTTTGCCTATACTGAGATGAGTGGCTATGTTGTGTTGATCTGAAACGGTTAAAGGCCACATTAAAGTGTTTTTCAGAGCATGTTTGTCAGGTTCATTTTCAGTCCAATCACATCTCTCATATGTGATGAAAATCTCAAAGTACACTTCATTTACCAGAATTCATAAATCAAATTCATGGGAAAGATCAGCTCTCCAAACAAACACTGGCACATTTATAGCAACACTATAACACCCAGAGTGCCGCCAGGACAAATACAGTAGCCATCAAAGTACAGGCGAAGTGTGCCATTTCCGAGCTACTAGCATCACCAAGCAGAAATTCATTCATTCATTTATTAATTTTCCTTCAGCTTAGTCCCTTATTCAACAGGGGTCGCCACAGTGGAATAAACCACCAACTATTCCAGCATATGCTTTATGCAGCGAAAGCCCTTTCATCTGCAACCCAGCACTGGAAAACACCCACATACTCTCACATTCACACACTTATACACATATAACGCATATAGCGCATGTCTTTGCACTGTAGGTGGAACAGGAGCACCCAGAGGAAACCCATGTCAACATGGGGAGAACATGCAAACTCCACATAGAAATGTCATGACTCGAACCAGCAACCCTCTTGCTGTGAGGCGACAGTGCTTCATACTTCATACAAAGCTACCGTGCCGCCCCTCAAACTGACGTTTTCAGCCATTTTCTCAAATATACAAAATATACAAACAGGGCTCTCAAATGAAAAAAATAACTGTTTTCGAACAGGTTTCCAAAAATTATGGTTTTCAAACAAGTTGAGTAAATACAACAATTAAATGTTATCAAACAGGTTTCTCTAATGCAAAGATGATGGATTGTTTTCACTCAGGTTCCACAAATGCAAAAACAACTTTTTTTATAATTAACAAGTTTTTAAAAATGTTTCTCTTTATGTATTGTTCAGTCAGGCACATGATCAACTTAGAAATGGTTAACTTACAGCTCAGCATATAAAGGGAATATGAATGTGTTAACACATGCATGCGCATATGCGTACACACACACACACTTCTTCATTGTTATTGCATGAAAAATAATGCCCAGTTATATGAGCACTGCACTGTAAAATATATTTGTTAACAAATATTTGGTGGTTTATGTTTTTTTTTCATCTATTTCTGTTTTTAAATTGCATTATGGAATCTTGATCTTTCCTCCAAAAACATTTGATGCTGAGAAGTTTGAAAACCGACTCTTGTTGACATTTTTAATAGTTTGAAGTTATATTGTGATTTATATAACATGCCACAATTTAAGAAATCACATGCAATTACAAAAAATGCCAGAAAATTGAGAAAGGATCTTCATCAGTTTGACAGCACACGTGCTGCAAATCTTCACAATGCAAACACATTTTTTTTTAAAAACGCACTGTATTTTCTCACAGCGCAAACCATTTACGAAAACGTGCTGCATTTTCTCACAACACAACAGAAATGTTTCAAGGTGAAACATGACAGACCTGGCTATTTAGGTTATGGTTATTTAGGCTAATAAATACTAAAGACACAGGAATCTGGATATGAAAATAAACAAACAAAAAACTCTCCTTTCAAAGATCACCTACAACTTCACTGAGCAATAGTCACAGCACCGTGGCGTTGTCATGTTTTTGGGTCCCCTTTTAGCATTTCCGTTGTGTTCTCTTTTTGTCGTGTGAGAAAATGCAAAGCATTTTTTGTCATTTGTTTGCGTTGTGAGAAAATGCAGCGGGTTTCATTAATTTGTTTGTGTTGTGGGAAAATGCAGGGCATTTTTTAAAAATGTGTGTGCATTGTGAGGATTTGCAGCACATGTGCTGTCAAACGGATGAAGATCTTTTCTTAATTTGCTGGTGTTTTTTGTAATTACATGTGTTTTCTTAAATTGCAGCACGTTAAGCTCTCTTGGCCACCGTAATATTGTCTGTGTTTGTGTTGTAAATTACAGTACAAAACCTTGCCAATAAACTGCCAGTACTTTTTTTTGTTATTTTACAGACTTAATTCTCTTAATATTATTTCCTAAACATTATCTTGTCTCAAACTACTGAAATGCCAATAAATGTCACTTTGATAATTTGTGTAGGAGTTAAATTTTCAACATCAAAAGTTGACAGAGTAGAGATAAAACTCCCATAATGCAATTCACAAGCATAAATGAAGAAAAAACACCACGTGAACCATAAAATATGGAATCTGTTAATCAACAGATATATATATATATTTATATCATCGATCATTTAAACTTCAGAAAAAGTCTGAACAAAAACAAAACAAAGAATACTAAAAAGTCTAGAATTGCTCTATGCTACTTTTATTACTGTTGCAAGATAAACAGACTGAAAGTTAAAGCATAGTTCATCCGAAACAGAGTTCACTGTTACTTTACCCTCAGGACATCCAAGATCTGCCCTTTTTTTTTAGTAAAACATTACAAACGTTTTTTTGGCTGAAACTGTGGTCCATGGTGATTCATAAAATGCAAGTCAAAGGCTGCTGGCACTTTTAGGAGTAAAACAAAATCTAACGTGAATCACCAAGGACTGAAGTTTTGACCAAAAATTGTTTTTAATCTTCTACTGAAGAAAAAAGGTCACCTATATCTCTGATGGCCTTAAGGTCAGTAAATTAACAGCAAATTTGTATTTTAGAGGGGAAATATCCTTTTAAGATGTTATTCACTAAAATTCCTTTCCAGTGAGCTGACCTTTAGATCTGAATCAGTTTCAGATATCAGATTATTTTACCATTCTCTTCTCTACACACATCAGCTGCAGTGTTTGAGGGATTTATTAAAGATTGAGAAATTATTCATGAGCAGCCAATGAAGAGGATAGCTTGGTTTTATGCAAATGTGTCAGAGATATAGATTTGTTCCAGAAATAAAACTAATTCCTGACTATTCTTTTCAGTGAATTAAAAAATCATCATGAACGTCGACCTGTAAACTCTGCAGACCTTTTACATTCACAAAGAGTCACATTATTTTATTTTAAGGTTTATTTAACAAGGACAGTAAACAATGTGCCAGAAATAGCCAAAAGACTACAGTTTACAGCATTAAAAGTATAATAGTAGCACATACAGTAGGGAATTTGCTACACGAATAAACATTCACTCACTCATCATGAATATAAACGCGCGTATGCTTTGTAATGTAAAGTGTGTATTTATATAGTGCATTTATCGTGTATAGCCATACACCGAAAGTGCTTAACAATCATGAGTGGGGTCTCTCACACACCAATACTAATAAGTGTTTTGCTTGCATTTACATAAGTTGCTTTGGAATGTAAACCATAATATGTTTTAGATGAATAAAAAATGTGACATACAAATATATTTTCACTTGTCTGATTAGATTTCTAAAAAATAATTGCATTGCTCCATTTGTTTACATAATAAACTGCCTGTGGAAAAAAATGATTTAGTTTTTTTTTAATTCTATTGCAAGGATACATATTTCTGGAATGTTATATGTTTGCCAACAATTACAACCTTTTAACCCTAACCTGGGGTCTGTTCTTCGTATGTGGATTATTCAATTAGCTGGATTTGGTTATTGACGATTTGACACAATCCAGGACCGTTTCATTCTTCAAAACTCACCCGAGAGTTGTTGTCATAGCAAAAGCTCTGTTAGCTCAAACCTGCTAGGGAGCAGGCTTATTTCATATAAACAGGATTATATCGGGTCTTTTCAAACAAAGGTAATACTCAAAGTATGTATCGAATGCTGATATTTTCTTACATTAGTAACCTATAGGTTATACATCCTTGGGAAAATAGTAAAATAGTTTTAAAAAATGTATATATACATTTATTACTTATAATAATCGTATAATAATAATCAATAAAATTAAATAAAAAAATTTATAGTATTTATGATTTATGAACAGCTTTTTCCCCAGAGCTGTCTCCCTTTTGAACTCTGCCCCTCACTGACTCTCCCCCCCCCAATACACCCCCACACTCCTCTAACTTATACTCCTCACAATCACTGCACTTTTTAACATTTGCACATTTAAATTTGCACAATCTTTGCACTACATTGCACTGATTCACTTATTTGAACTGTACATACCCACTGCACATGGACATTTCTAATTATGTATACACCCACTGTACATATACATTTGTAATTATGTTTATTTATCTGCACACTTCTGATTACTAATAGCAACCTGTACATATATTCATTTATTGTAAATCGCTGTTCATAGCTAATACAACCTGTATATAATGTTCATAGTACATCCATCTGTAAATATTACCATAGTTTTTCTATAACTGCACTTAATAACTTATACCTGTATCCTGCACTTGCTGCTATTGCACTGCTGGTTAGACCTAAACTGCATTTCGTTGCCTTGTACGTGTACATGTGTAATGACAATAAAGTTGAATCTAATATAATCTAATCTAATTATATACATATTTAACAAGTTTAATAAAATATATAAATAAAACTTATGCTTATCTGCACTTCGAAATATGTGGTGGTTCTCCTTAAGGTGATCAAAGAGAACGTTTATTAATATGGAGTTTTTTGATATAAACGCATATTATTTTAATGTACAGACCCAGCTTTGTGTATGATAATAGACATTCACATCATTCAACTGTTTGTTTAGGGTTTTTTTGTTTGTTTGTTTTTTTAATCTATGTAAAGGATTAATAATTTATGCAGTCATGCGCATGTTTTGACAGCTAATAGGCTGGTGATTTGATGCTTTTCAAAAGTTGTAGACACCTTTACCGATATCAATGCTTAATGCAAAACTAATTTAAATTCCTTATGCCAATTAAGAAACTTAAATAATGTAATATATTACTATAATAAAGAAAATCAGCTCTTAATTGTAAAACTAAAGAAATTGCTAAATACTCTTAACTCAAAAAAGTGTAAAGCCTGCAGCTCACAACAAGTGCAGAAAGGTATTGGGTATCATATTTAACAATCCGTTTACTAAGAATTATAAGTAATTTTGCTCACATGAAAAATTGAATATTAATCACATGATGTCATTACGCGGATGTGCCGTCTGCCAATCGGTGCATTGTTGATCATGATTTCAAGGACTGATAGATCTGTCCTTCACAACACACACAGTGATCTCAGATTTGTTCATCCAGACATTTTAATCTGACTTGCGAACTTGTTTGAAGAACCAAATTAACCAGACATCAGTTATCAGGATTAAAAGATCCAGCATCTTTTTAATTCCTAAACAACCACGTAAGAATATGTATTCCATGTCCTTTTTCGAAGATGACACATGAACTGACCACCAATTCATCTTAACCACACTCAAGTCTTTAAGATGTGTGAGACATCTTTTTTAATTATTTTATCTTTTTTCCACCCCCTTTTAAAAAACAGCCAGTAGAATTGTGTTTTTATCACAGCTCAGCCAATGAGAGCGACTGAGCTCAAGTGTTGCATCTTAAAGATGGCGGGGCATGTCAGATACTAAAGCATTTGGTTGGTCTAAAGATTCGATGAGAAACTGAAGTATGAGGTGATGTCAAAAAAAAAAGAATCTTTGATTCATGTAGGCGGAAGTGACAAACTACAAGCTTTGGATATTTATATCTTAATGCAAATATTATCACCATTTTGGAGCACACTAGTTTCTAGTTATCTCTAATACTAACATGCTGATACTAACTTGTAAAAAACTTCTGATTTCACAGAGACTTTAAAGCTGCATTTAAGGGAGACTTCAAATCAGCACTTTGTTGCACATGTTGCAGTCTTCGAATGTGGCTTTCAAAAACACAGCTTCAGCTGTAGACTTTTAATATAACCCAAAAGTCATACTGACATTCAACAAAGTGATTGTTTGTCATTCTGACCCATGTACTGATTCACAACATGTGTCACACTTGCTCACTTTACAAATGCACAAAACTAAGGAATTATCCAAAAAAACTAACAAAAAAAGCACATATTTATAAACAAAACACTACAAGCACTGGAACATCGACACGCAGGAATGACAAGGGGTGTTGACAACAATACTGGACAAAGATTGAACAAACACACGAGACATAATTGAACTGAATACACACAAGGGTGAGACACAGGTGGAGATATTGAAACATTAACACAAGGCAAGAAAACAGAACAAAAGAATCACATGACGTCAACGGAAAACACATGGAGCACGCCACATGGGGAATCACATGACATCAGTGGTGTAAAGTAACAAATTACAAATACTCAAATAACTGTAATTAAGTAGTTTGTCTTAGAAATTGTAATTTACTCAGTAGTTTTAAAAATGTGTACTTTCCCTTGAGGACATTTTTAATACTTTTACTCCACTACTTTGCTTCAACCTGCAGTCACTACTTTATTTATTTTTTTGTCTATGGGAATTAGAAAAATCAGTCCTGGGATTCCTGTCCAATCAGACTGCACATAGAAGGTAAATCGCCTCATAATGAACTACCTCAAGACATGGGTGATTTATAATTGCAGCAAACTGTTTGGAAGCATTAAAAGTGTCCAAGAAGATGTCAAAAATCTTTACACGCATTGACCCACAGTCTGTTTAGATGCATGTCACTAATGAGAAGAGGATGGATGTTTACTGTATGATGATTGAAATGGCCTTAAACACCCAACAGGCACAGGATGTCAACATGATGCCAGATTAACGCTGTAACCCAATGTCATGGGGACGTTGCATTTTGTTTGGAAAAGAAAATCACGTTTACACGTCCAACCTGAAATCAACCTAATATCAATGCCTAATGATGTAACAGCTTGACTATGTGTGGACCAACATGACGTCTATCAGATGTTGGATTTTGGTTGCCATACCTGACGAATAAAGGTCAGTATTCAACATCAATATGACGTTGGTTTAAGATGTTGGCTCGACGTTGAATTTGTCACTTTCTAACAGCCTAAAATCAATGTCAAATTTGACGTTGTTATCGGACATCAAAATAACAATGTCCTTAGATGCTGGCTAGACAATGAATTTTGGTCACTTGACATCACAACCTAAATCGAACCTAATATTAACGTCTTATGATGTTGTGTGCCTGCTGGGCAATAACTAAATGCACTACAGAATGTTACGTTTACACACATCCACAAATTACATGTAAATGCATCAGCTTTTTACAGCGTAATACTCACTACACAATACTCTTGAGTACTATTAAAAGGGCTAATTTTTACTCATACTTTGAGTAAGATATTATTACTCTACTTGCACTACATTTTAGGCAAGTAATGGTACTTTTACTAAAGTATGATTTTTCAGTACTCTTTCAACCACTGACATAAATGCATGCTAACACTACATCAGTGAAGACACCAAACTGTGACTCCATGGCACAAAAATCCCCCTTTTTTGGTTCCAGAAGAAAGAACATCATGACACGATGGTGAATAAATAATCAATCACTTGTCAGTTTCCAGCAAATTTTTCTTTTTAAGTGAATAACAAGTGAATTGTTTGAAGTTTTTAAAAAATACAGTACATTTCTGGGAAATCTCAGAGTACAGAGCAGTTTTAAAATGCCCCAGTGCTCCACTGCAGGAAGGCTGAATTACAAAAGAGATTTGGCGAGGTTTTTGATTCAGTCCCTCGGTCTGAACAGAACTGCTTCAAGCTCCCTTTGAAACCCAGAACAGATCCAGCACAATGACAAATCGACTTCTTTAGCCCTCCGCTAAGCACATGATGTGGGAATGCTTGTTTTTTTGCTCTGCCACAGCACTGGGTAAAATGTCAGAGCCATCTGAATCAATGTTCGCTGGCTGTGTGCCACAACCGGCCACCGTTATCATCACCACAAAAATCAGAGCCTACAAACCGCTATCATAATGACCACAGCAATTGAAAAGACTGATTCTGACCTCACACCACTGATGAAAGAAGATAAAGGGAGCATAAAAAACCCTAATATGATGACCATGTTGTTAGTGGTCCGGCACTGTCTGCAATTATTTAATCACGTCTTTTTATTATATTAAAAAAATACATATCGATATCATGTGCTACTTGGACGGTTGCATAAGGATCACTGGAGCTCATTAAACTTAATCCATTTTAATATTACCTCCAAATCCATTCTCCCTCCCCGTCTCTTATAATAGTGCATTCATACGATCAAATAAAAGCGTATCAGTAAGTGTGGTGGGTGAGTGGCCTTCATCAGCTCGTGTGGGGGAGATGTGCTTATCAGAGGACACGATGACAGCATTAAATGTTAATGGAATGGAAAAGGAGCAGAGGTGGACTGTTGATCAGCCTTTCTCGGTGAAGTGCATCAGATGTAAGAGACCACAGCGCTGGACCCACAGGCCTGCTCTTACACTTATATTCAACTCCCGGTTCAGTGCATTCGCAAGTGGATGTGAAATCGCCAATATTGCTTTTGTTATTAATCAAGAGTGTATCTGAGAGAGGAGAAGAAAGGCTGTGGTTTAATTAATTAATCAGTTAAGGAACAAAATGTAAACTGAATAAACGAAAATGCAACAAAAGGGCAAGCTTACTTAAGACTAGAAGAAAGAAAGACAATCTGTGATCTCACAAGGGAAAAGAAAATGTGGACGGAAAAATGGATGCTGATTAATGCTGATTCTTAACTTCGGTAATTGAACAGTTATTAAAATAATTAAAGTGAATAATTACAAATGGAAAATGGATGAATGGAAGAAATCAGTTGGCAAGTCTCAAGTATCAAAGTGGTTTAATTTTACACTGAAACTGACATGAACTTTTATATTGCAATGATGAAAAGACAATAAGATTGGATGAAATTGGTACATTTATTCATGCATTCATTTTCCTTATTTATGAGGGGTCACTACGGTGCAATGAACCGCTAACTATTCCAGCACATGTTTTTATGCAGCAGATGTTTAGTAAAATTTAGTAAATCCAAGGAATCATATTTGAATTTTTTTTTTTTTCAGTGTACAGCTTGATTTTCTCTGACAGCATTTGAGAGTGTCCTTGGCTGTATTTTGGATCATTGTCTTGCTGAAATGTCCACCCTGGTTTCATCTTTATCATCCTGATATTGTAGATGTTGGACTGAAGCAGCTAATGTTCATTTACACTGACGAAGGGCAGAGAGTTTCTGAATAACTACTGAGAGATTTCAGCTGCTGTCTGGGCTTTCACTACCTTTCTACACCTCCCTTTCTTCATGTGCTCAACACTTTACCCCTGTGCTATTTCATTTTATTGCACAAAATTTAATTTGTAAACTAATTAGATTCGTTTTCTTTGCATATATGGATTTCTTTGGTTGTTATCAACATCTGGTGGAGGTCATTTCAAGTCATCAGCTCCTTTAGAAAGATGTTTTCTGAGAAAAATGGTGACGTGTTGAATACTTTTTTGCCCCACTGTATATACAATGTAAATGAAACAAATGTCCATTAGACAAAAAAATATGAATGGCTAGTAATTCGATTATGAGTTGTACAAAAATGAATGAACAAAAGCTGCATATAAAAGCAAAAGAGCAAAACTATGAAATGTTATTGGTTCATTTTTGCAATTTATTTAAAAATTATTACAAAATAAAATCTAATAAAAAATTAAACGTGCACAAATGAAGAAAGTAAAAAGAAAAAAATATTAAAACCTGTTGCTCAATTTTACTTAAGAATTTTTTATATAAAATTAATTTAAAAAAGATCAAGTGTGCATAATAAAGCAAAAGAGTGTAAAACGAGGGGCTGAAAATCCCCTCAAAAAAAAAAAAAAGGAAATACAATACTATAAGTATATTTTTCAACTTTTATATTTAGTAACTTATCTTTAGACTTAGCATCTATACACTTTCTGATGATTTGACATGCTCCTTTTAGCCTCGCTTGTAAGTCACTTTGGATAAAGCATCTGCTAAATGAGTAAATGTAAATGTAAAACAAAAAACAACCAAAGCTGAACAAGTTTTACTTATAACCTCCATGCAGTTTTCTATCATGACTTGAGGAACTACAGTTACTGACTTTAAACCTTCCACACCCTTCAATCATCAGATACATGTCACACAGGTTTGCTTAGAGGCTTTAATGGTCGCTACATCAATATTTAACTACACCCATTTGTGTTATGGGTGTAGTGCTATGACAGTAAATTTGGTTTTTAGTTCTTACAAGGTTTCGTCTGCTCTCTAAATCCCACTCCAACAGAGGAGAGCGGCTAAATTGTCTGTTTTGTCAGGTAAGCTTGTTTTGCTTTTGCAGTACGGCAGTGTTTCCTGAAAGACAGCAAACCCATAAGCATCCATCTGTCTGGAGGTGAAACCTGATATGTGGGGTAGGCGTCCAACATCTTTAAAAAAATGGCTACGTAAAGGAAACATACTGTGTCTTTAGGCTAAAAAGCTGCTAAACAAGACACACTTTCTTCTGCAGAAAGATTTTTAAAAAAATGTGTTTGTTTTTTATAATGTAAGTAAGGAGTTTGGGTTTCCTTTGACTTGCATTGCAAAGACAAATAAGCAACAAAAGGTAATGGGAACAAAATATTCATTTTTCAGTGGACTATTCCTTTAAGGATAAAAAAAGATGTTTAGCAGGGCTGTAGCCTAAAGATACAGTCTGCTTCCCTTATATACCGCCAAATAGATGGATGCTAATGAGTTCTATAAAATATTTTCTTTCAGGTTCTGCAGAAAAAAAATGTCATACAACTTAGGAATAACATGATGCAAAAGCACAACATGAGTACTTTTGAGTAGACATTGGCTTTAGACCTACGAAAAACAGCCCAAAATGTAGTCATGCAATATAATTTGGTGCTCATTTTTGTAACTGCTCTTGACAGTTTAAGCGGTCACATTAAGCTCAACTTCCTTTAAAACATATTATTGCTGTGACAAAGTTCTTTTAAAAAGGAAGTTATTTTCTTTATCAGTGGTTTTCAACCTATTTTTCCAGAAGGCCCGCATTATAACATTTAAAATATTTAAAGCCCATCAAAGAACTCTCGCAGACAATAATTAAAAAGTCATTAGGTTTTTAGTTTTAGCTTTTTTTGATAATTGCAATAACTGCATAAAAGTTTAAATGACATAAACAATAACATTAATTAATATGACCAGATTTTAAATGAACACAAAAAAGATGGTTGCTTAACTTACAACATAACATAACTACAATGAAAAAAATTATTTAGGGCTCAATTAAATTAAGCAAAATTCAGTTTTGTTAATTTAAACCAATTGAATTTAGTTTTTGATTTTAATAAATACATTTTCATTGGTTTTACTTTAATTAGATGTGTTTTGAACCAAAATTAATTAATTAAAGTCTATTAGAAAACATTGTGTTTGTTTTATGTTTGCCAAATCCCAAAGGGAGTTTTCACTCTTCAGAATCCAGTCAGATGGAAGCAAGATGCCAGACCCAGTGTTCTGTACATCCATTTGCACAGTAAGTCACATTTTATGTTAAACCAGAGTGTTTATTACTGTATATGCCCAAATGAAGTGGTCGTTAACAAAATAATGCACAATTAACGCACAGTGCTTTATTTCATCTAAAATGTTTAATAGTGCATAACAGCTCTTTTGCTTATGTCTGAATTGGTGAACTGCAGACAGTCTGAATATAAATGTTAATCTACTTTCTGACCAGGGGCGGACTTAACCAATAAGGGAGGTAAGCAGCCATTTAGAGCCCGGGGGAATTAGGGGGCTCCGACCAATGCCAAGAAGCCCATATTAACCATTTAGCTCTTTTATAAATTTTCTGTCATATGCTGTAAAATCTGTCTATAACCGTTAAGATTTTAACATTATTACTTTTTTTCAAAACTGGGGGCCCCATGAATAAAGAAATGTTTCTTCAGTACTGCACATGCGTGAGGTGTGAGCAGTTCACAGACACTGCCAGTCTGCCAGTGATCAGAGTAGAGGTAGGTAGAGTGTGCAAGAGAAAGAATTTTGAGAAAATTTTGGGGAAAAAAGTAGAAATAAGAAAAAAAATGAATAGCATTCATAACTCCACAATCCTGCTTTCTGGCCGAAACACCTATCTGATGATGAGGGCTGTGAGCTTGTTAAGAGAACGCCTGTTCAAATAAAATAACATTTTCCATTGAACAGTATTGGCCACTGATTCACAAACTGCAATTATTCAGTTAATATTTTTTTAAAAAGGTGACGAGATTAGTTTAACTGTCTGTGAATTAAATTTATTTATTTTTTATATTAAAATCTAATCACAAAAATGGCTAGTTAATTGTACATTCTGTTGAAGTCAGAATTATTATTATTATTATTATTATTTTTAATTTCCCAAATAATGTTTAACAGAGCAAAGAAACTTTCACAGTATGTCTTATAGTATTTTTTTTCTCTGGAGAAAGTCTTATTTGTTTTATTTCAGTTAGAATAAAAGCAGTTATTAATTTATTAAAAAAACCTTTTAAAGGTCAAAATTATTAGCCCCTTTAAGCTATATTTTTTTTGATCGACGGGAGTCTACAGAACAAACCATCAATATAAAATAACTTGCCTAATTACCCTAACCTGCCTAGTTAACCTAATTAACCTAGTTAAGCCTTTAAATGTCACTTTAAGCTGTATAGAAGTGTCTTGAAAAACATCTAGTCAAATATTATTTACTGTCATCATGGCAAAGATCAAATAAATCAGTTTTTAAAACTATTATGTTTAGAAATGTGTTAAAAAAAATCTCTCTGTTAAACAGAAATTGGGGAAAAAAATAAACAGGGAGGCTAATAATTCAGGGAGGCTAATAATTATGACTTCAACTGTAGTTTGTTTTTTATTTGTGAATTTATTGGATTTTCTATTTGTTTTGAACAGTAAAATCATACACAAAACAATTCTTTAAAACAAAATACATTTCATCATGGTCAAAATGGAGTGGGATGAAGCTTATTTTCTCCACCCCATTACCACACATCATTCATTTATTACTTCAACTTATTTCTTCTTTTACCTATCTCTTCTTTTTACATGAGCCATTCATACGCTTTACATGAGACATATTTCGTATGGCATCTTTGACATAAATATGTTTAGTTCCATTTGTATATTTACATTTTATAACACAGAGCCAAAAAATGCATCGTATTGCAAACAACCATCAATTGAAATTTCCTCATACCTTTCTTATTTGAATTTTACATTAAGAATATAAAGGTTCTTTTAAATATTAAAATATATAAAATATACTTTAAATATTTGTATATACTTTTTATATATTTTTTATTTAAATACTTTTTAACATGCAGTTTATTTACAAAAAACAAAACTAATCTACACATACAAAAAAAATATCTCTAGAGAAAGAGAATGTTTTGAGTTTCAGTGCTAGGGTCTAAATCACTGCCCAAAAGTTTGCCCGTTTCTAACAGTAGGGGGTGCTTTGTACGTCATAATTAAAGCTGCCTCCATGTAACCACTGTGCACAAAGCATTACATCATTAGTCGGTATACAATAGTTACAAGCAAAATAATGACCAAAAACATTATTAAAATCTACTTTTCCAAAGTCAGTCACAATCCTACGGATATTCATCCATATAATTAACTTATAGTTTAATTTATATATTTTCCTTCAACACTTTCCCAAAAACTCTTCTTGTCATCGACACGCAACATACTGTTTAGGATGGATAAATGTAGATGGTCTTTTGTGACAGTTCAAACCCATTGAAATCATGTTGTTCACACTACATGAAAGCAAACCAATTAAATGCACTTTCAACTGGAATCTCATTTACACCTGTCATTTCTACCACTTGTGATCAGATTAATGAAAACATCTTATTATCGGGTATAAACATGGCCATCTTAAAAAAAATAATAAAAAAAGAGGGCTTATTAGGACCCCGATTTGATAAATGGAATCAAAAGTCCATGATTCTACTTGTTCAAAATTCAGGTCAATGGTCTAACCAATTTAAATCTCTGCTATGTAATTACTATATAATTAGTTGTGACAATAATAACTAGTTAGTCATCTTATGCTACATTTGAGTGCTTTAATCCTATTTGTATCTGTTGTGACATATTGCAAGATTGGTAAAGATGCCATATATAGCAAAATTTGGATATACCTAGGCATACCTGAATAATTAATCAGAAGTTCAGCAGCCAAAACATAAATTGTTACATTATTTTAACTGTATCGAAGCTTTTATTAAACTTATTATGTAATGCAGGACATTAATGCAAGATTTTGAAAACAGGAGATGCAAGGAAACCAAAAAAATTAAGCCGCACCATATCGTCTCAACATATTGTTTTCTATACATTGCTAAAAAACAATGATTTATTCACCAGCCTTCTACAGTATTTACAGTTCATCACAACCGTGAGATATGTGAATTTATTTAGCGCCACCCAAAGAGGCATAATGTTTGTTTAATTGTATCTTTTGTTAATTTATCCTGTATATTGTGAGTTTGCCACATATGTTTGTAATGAAGGAATAAGCACATGCAGACTGAGTATAATACCATCATTTTATGTAAAGGTTGATATTAGTCCTGGCTGTGTTTTCATATACAATAAAGCTCCAACATACAACACTAAATACATCTCTCGGCCCCTTTTGTTGAGTATACTAATAATTTCTAGAATATTTCAACCACAACACTACAGTCAAGACAAATAGATTTTTTTTTATTCTTTATTAAATATTTCCCAAATGATGTTTAACAGAGCAAAGAAGTTTTCACAGTATGTCTGATAATATTTTTTCTTCTGGAGAAAGTCTTATTTGTTTTATTTCAGCTAGAATAAAAGCAGTTTCTAATTTTTTAACACCATTTTAAGGACAAAAGTATTAGCCCCCTTAAGCTAAATTTTTTTTCGATGAACAAACCATCGTTATACAATAACTTGCCTACTTATCCTAACCTGTCTAGTTAACCTAATTATCCTAGTTAAGTCTTTAAATGTCACTTTAAGCTGTATAGAAATGTAATGAAAAATAAATATAAATCAATAAATATAAAGATAAAATAAATCAGTTATTAAAGAGGAGTTATTAAAACTATTATGTTTAGAAACGGATATTATCAAAGCTCATAAACAGAGCTTGTTAATATTCAATGTTCAAAATATGGAGCTTCTGATTCTAGTGGTAATTCCTCTGTATATAAAAGAGCATAACTGTTTGTGGAGACATTTTAACTCACCTAAGCCACATACTATATCAAATAAATATATAACCTATTAAATATAACCTATTGTGATATGGCACCATTAAGCCTTTTTTGGAACAAATTGATTTATAAATTTCCCTTCTGTTCAGTCTTGTTTTGGTCTTTGTTTTGTGTGGGACATAATATCACATTATATTGTTGTTGCTTTTCTAACACCAACAATATATTCATCTAGAGAATGCTGAGAACAAGAGATAATTAGACTCATTTGGACTGAAAGGTAATAAAACCAGCACAGAGAGAAAAGAAACTGAATTTAAATGCCAGAAATAATTTAGCTGCATTTTCCACCACAGGCATTTAGCCAGATCTGAACACATTGCCAGCTGAAATTCATGTTATCCTTTTCCTCGATGTTCTTGCTTGATGGTTTTATTAGAGAACGAGAGAGAGAAAGGGGGGGAATTGTGACAGAATGCTACAAGTGAATGTCTGAAGTTCTTAAACCCACTTTCTAATGTCACCATTTAACAATCATCTCTTTCGTCGCAGGAATAAACACTTCCGTTAGGGATGATGCGCTTGATAGATGGTCAATGGATGCCAATCAAATAAATCTTTGACAAAAGATGTCTGCCTCATCCTGAAATGAGGATGTGTTGAAGCTTGTTTTGGCGGAGGCTTTTGTTTACATCATCTGTTCTTTGTCATCAGAAGAGGCTTAATCTCCAAATTTGAGTGGGAGCGCCAATGGCATTAAGCAGGATCAAGTGGCTGAATCACCAGGGGTTTAGGGCCTTCTTGCTAAAATGTGTCATCCTCTCTAGTACAATAAACAGGAAGATTATCTTTCTAGACCTGGATGAAAAGGTTTCTCAAACAATGAAAGATCGATGGCAAATGAATACAATGAATACAAATCTAAAGAGATTTGCTCTTCAATGTTTGGACTTTCAGCAGTGAAATTAAACCACACTGAACTGAACTAAACTGAACTTCAGCTCTGAAAACTGGACTGACACAGTTTCAATCTACTAGAACTTCTATGTTAAGCTGCTTTGACACAATCTACATTGTAAAAGCGCTATAGAAATAAAGATGAACTGAACTTAATTGATGTGAGAAGGATAAATGTTTGAAGTCAAAGTATAAAGCAGAAAGAATTTACTCAAATTATCAACACACAACTGGGCAAAGCTGGAAATATACACTACCTGACAAAAGTCCCAAAAGATCCCAGTTGTAAGAGCAACAAATAATACCTTGACTTCTAGTTGATCATTTAGAAAAGTGGCAGAAGTTAGATTTTTCTGATGAATCATCTGTTGAACTGCATCCCAATCATCACAAATACTACAGAATACTACAGAAGACCTATTGGAGGCTGCATGACCCAAGATTCTCATAGAAATTAGTCAAGTTTGGTAAAGGAAAATCATGGTTTGGTTGTTAATTAAAGACAGGTGTGTTTGGTTAGTCTGCAGGAAGGTAGCTCTCCAGGAACAGGGTTGGTGACCCCTGCCTTAGACTAATCTGTTCTGAGAAAAGTTTGAGAAAATGTCCTGAGAAGATGTTTTCCGGACATTTATTTGGGTCTGACGGGAGACATTACCTTTGTCATCAAACTGGTGAAAGACTGAACTCAAAGTGTTTAAAGAAAGAGTAGGCAATGGGCTTCTTATACAGCAAGGTGTTTATGAGAAGTTACTTCTGCAACATGTGGTTCCTTCCCTGTGATCATTGCCAAATCAACCAGCAATGTTCATGCAGAACAATGAACTTGATAGGCAGCAAGAGGTAAAGCAGTTTCTTAAATTTGAAAACTTTATAATAATGAAATAGACAGCCCAGAGTACTGATGTAAACTTGACTGAAAATCCTCTGTGATAAAGTTATGGCTAAAAACCCCACCTTCTTTGAACTGTGGAAGAAACTGAAGAAGAGCTGATCAAGATCACAGCAGAGCAATGTGAAAGACGTGGGCATTGTCCACATGAACATGGGTATTTTCAAAACTTCAGCTTTTTCTTCATGGTTTTGCCATTTGGCTACACAAAAATGCAGCATCAGGTGACTGAAACTGGAATTTTCTGAAAACTCTGGCCAGGATGTAGACTTTCCAAAACCGAGGTTACATTGTGATTGTGTGGCCGATATTTGCCTCATGACATCAGTGTGCATGCTGTTTTCTTCTTTTTGATTGGCTAGGTTCACACCAAATGCAGAAGACACGACTGAGGCAAATTGTGTTCGTGGCAAAGCTGTGCACATTCCGCCTTGTTCACGCCATTGGAAGATAATCCATCTTTGTTCTCTTATTTGCATTGGCTTGAGTTTACTTATGTAATACTTATTTCTGTGTTTGGTGTAAACCCAGAATAAAAGGCTTTTATCGCTGCCTGTTGTTTTGGTGTGCCCTTAACAGGCATCACATGGACAGTGATTTTTTTTTATTAATTAATTTTATTTATTTATTTTTTTTTTTTTAAACAAAGCCGGGGAATAAAAATATATAAAATAAAAATACATGTGTACACGTGGACATGGCCTAGAGATGTTATATGTGGCCATTGCACACTGTGACTTTGGCTAAAAGTGACAGCAAAGCATTTTATAGTATATTGTTTTTAAAAATGTAAGTGTAATAAACATAAAACAATTAAGTTATTCCAAAAAAACCTCAAGAATTGTGTTGGACCAGCTCATACTAAATAGCTAGTTTAAACAAGCAGCAAAAATCATTTTTGGAGTGTAATTATAGTTCATTTAACTGCACCAAACTGACCTGGGGAGTCAAAACATAAGTTCCCAGAAAACATCACATTCCACCACTCCACACGGACATCATGAAAATCAAGTGGTTTTGCTAGAACTGATGTTCCTCTGGGAAGACCAACGAAAGTAAGAAGGTTAAATAAACAGACCTGATCAGAGAGTCCCGCTGTTAGGCGGTCGAAGCTGGGTGCCAGAGCATCACAGAAAGATCAATACGCAGAACTTAGAAACTGTATGCAGAACACAATGCAGAAGGCTGCTGAAAAGACACTGTGATGCCTGTGGATCTGGGGTTTAGGGCACCACTTAGGCACAAGTTGGGGGATGATGACCCATGGCTGGGTGAGGGTGATTGATGATTAAAATCCAAAAACACCTTAAGACCTTGGATCTATCAGTGAAGATGTGCCCAAGTAGCTTCATCAGATGCAAGTTAAAACTATGTGTAGCAAAGCTATATTGATTGGTTATGATTTTAAATGTATATTCTTTTAGTAGAAAATCAGAATATTGGATTTTTTTTCAAATGACCATGTGACATTAAGAAGTATTGACTTCTGAAAATTCAGACGAGTTGTCTTTAAAAAAAAATCCAAGTTGTAAATTGCAATACTACTAAATAATACAGCTTTTTAAATACAGAACATATAATATTTATAAGCTTAAAGGATAGTTCATGCAAAAATGAAAATACACTATTTACTCACCTTCAAGCAGTTTCAAACCTTCAGTGTCTTTATTCTGTTAAACTCTAAAGAAGATATTTTGAAGAAAGCTGAAAACCTGAAACCAATTGCTTCTGTTGTAAGAAAAAAGTTGGAAGTCAATGGTTAGAGGTTTCCAGCTTTATTTCTTTCTTTTCGGTTTAACAGAAGAAAGAAAGTCAAACAGGTTGGAACCACTTAAGGAAGATTATACATTGAAGAAATTTAAATTTTGGGGTGAACTATTTATTAAGAAACTTAAATGCACTAACAAAAAAATTAGGTTTAAATTTACTTTATTATGTATGTATTATTTCATTTGAATGTATTCAATTATCTTAAATGTAAGCCCAATTTCTGATCTATGTCGTGTTTAGTCTCAACAAAAACCATTTAAAATAAACTCAAAAGATACGCACATGCCATTTTCTAAATGAATGAAGAAAAAAAAAATCACTGCAGCTACATAACTTTGACATAACAAATTTTTTGTTTGATGCAATATTCGCCCACATAGTTGATTTGGCTGACCACTAGCAATTATTTTAATGTAGAACTTAAAGGCTATTGCTAGCAGATCACACATATAATTAGGCAAATGCTCATAACGGCAATCAATTCTGGAAACTGCAAACAATTACGCTTGATTGTTTTAATTATACAATTATTGAAATACTGTTCAAGTGAAAACATGTTTATTCTGCAGTCGCTGACTGTTGAATAAATAAATGAATAAAGAGAAACAGATCAGACCATGAAGACATAGTAGGTACTGCACTTGTAACAGCTGGATGGTTTTTTCATTCATTCATTTTTCTTCGGTTTAGTCACTTTATTCATCAGGGGTCGCCACAGCGGAATGAACCGCCAACTTATCCAGCATGTGTTTTACTCACCGGAAACATCCATACACACTCATTCACTCACATACACTACGAACAATTTAGTTCACCAATTTACCTATACCGCATGTCTTTGGACTGTAGGGGAAACTGGAATACCCGGAGAAAACCCATGCAAGCTCGGGGAGAACATGCAAACAAAGTATCTTTTTGAGCCATGCAATTGCAGCTGCATGGGACGGGATCATCCGCATGTCTAGCAGGTATATAAGGTTTCCATACCATGCAGTTGACCAGCCAAACATTAAAGCGCAATTTGCAGCGATCGCTGGTTTTGCCAATGTAATCGGAGCGATCAACTGCACGCACATTGCCATAAAGGTGCCATCTGAAGACAAATTTGCATACGTGAATTGAAAACATTTCCATTAAATAAATGTGCAAATAATATGTGATGCTCAAATGCGCTTAACATAATACACACACTTATTAATGATTCCTACTTGTCTTCTTCATGATCAAGAGTATAGGCAAAATCTGATATGTAGTGGGGGGAAAAAGAATAATGAGTTCATCAGACGCTGGATTCGAACTGGGTTCATGATCGTGTCAAAACATATTGCCATGCGCTTTACGAGCTACGCCACTTATGCTACTGTTCAAACCCAACTGCGTTAACCGCATCAGCTAAACTCCCCCATTCCGTTTTTTTCTTTTGTTATTAATACTGGAGGACAAAATTGCAAATAACACAGTTATTCTCCAGTCTACCTCTGAAAGGAGCACCTCCAATGCACATTCTGTGAAGTTTCTCTTTTTGCTTGCTTTTGCCATTACTTTTTCATTTGGTTTTGCCAAAGTAGAGTCATTAGCATATTCATATGGGGCAGGAGGCAGGGATGGGATTTTGCGCTCGTGCAACTGCGCTCAGTTTCACGTTAATTTGGATGTACAAAGATATTATGCGCGGGATTTCGCGTTTGCAGTGTTTCATACATCTGAATTTTTTACTGCATACGCACATTTACAGCTTTGTGTGTACGCAATGTTTTAGTATGAATTCAACGCAAATCTTCATACATGAGGCCCCAGATCTGTTATTACATTACTGTGATGGTTGGGTTTAGGGTTGGGGTAGGGGTACACTTTATTTAAACACAATTAATGAGAAACTTTATAAATAATATTAATAAATCTTGTGGTTAATCAGCTAAACTAATAGAGAAGACTCCAGATCCAGATCTGTTTTTACATTACTGTGACAGTTGGGTTTAAGGTTGGGGTAAGAGAAGACGTTAATAAAATACAATTATTGAGAAATTTATTACATAAAATAAATAATTCTCGTTAACTTCCTGCAGCATCCCAATACTGGTTTGCAGCTGGAAGGGTATCTGCTGCATCTGCACAGCTCCGCTGTGGCGACCCCTGATAAATAAGGGACTAAGCCAAAGGAAAATTTATGAATGAATGTATTTCTACCAGTATTGTCTAATACTAACAAATCAAACATCAATGGAAAAATGTAGCTTTTCAGTGCTGTATCAATCTACACATATATGTTTAAACTGTATTCCTTGAAAAGATGACTTGCTTATCAACGAACATATAATAGAAACTCCCTACTGAAACCTACTGTGAGATATTAAGCTTCTTTTTCGTCACCGGTCAATAAAGTTGCCAGGTACATTTCTGAGTAAACAGCCATAAACATCAGTATGAATTTAATACCACCTGACACATTATCCAGCAAGTGGTCAAAAGCTCCAGAAGACTGTCTACTTGTATGAAATTAGGTTTTTAACCAGATTTAGATGCCTGTGGCCCCCAATAACATCAATTAAACTAACAGAAAATCTAAAGCTTACTCATGTTTATTGCTAAACATCCACAATTTCCATCGCTTCAACCTGCTAATAAAATCAATGGTGGCCTTTCTCAGATAAAATGCTTCCTTTTTGAAAACATGTATTGATTGAAACTGCATTAACAAGATTAAACTCTTAAAGTCTAGAATCCAAGGATGAGCAAGCGATATAAATAAAGTATGTGATTTAATTAGTGGCAAATGGGTCTAGCAAGCGTGACTAAAAATACAAATCACTGCAGCATGTCTTCATCTGTCCGCAGGTACCCTGGCTTTCAAGACCGATCAGTGTCATACACAAACCCAGAACAATCGCTTTGACTGTATTTTAATGAACTATAGCCACAGGGAAGAGATCAATTTAGATGTACTTTTTGTTGAGCTCACTGAGAGCCAGGACACAGAAGGTTTGTGCATTTTGATACGACTTATCTCTTAGTACAAGACATCACATCATCCATTAGCCATGTGGAAGAAGAGCACTAGAGGATTATTATAGTGACTCACCAAAAAAGGACAGAAAAACATAAAAAGACAGTAAAAGTAAAAAAATAAAGTAAATAAAACGTGAAATGGAAACGATAAGGAGCAACTGAAGCAGATTTGAAAATATTTTAATTTTACCTAATTATCCCAACGACTCCCATGTGATTCGTTCAGCATTTCGATTGTTCCCAAACCCCTCCTTGGTCCGATTATCCAGTCTGTTGTGATTGGTGGACTGGGTTCAACATGAGACAGAAAGAAACGCCCACCACGGCTATGAAGTAGCAGAGAGTATGTAAGAGCCCAATGCAGGAATGCAATAAAGCAATGCAGTTATACACCAGCATATACTCTACTCTTAACCACAACCCTAAGTAATAACTACAACACACATTCAGTACTAATCCACACAGTGGCAAAAGTTGAACGATTTTGAAAATTGACCAAGCCATGCATGTGTGAAAGAACAGCTGATGGTGGCCATAGCAAAGGCAAACGGCAGAGGATCGCGCGTTCAGAAACGCATTTAAATCGGTAAAGGAAGAAGAACGCAATGCATTTTCAATCTGGTTTTGGACGCAATCTGTGAATAGCCCCATAAAGATTTAACCTGAGAGATGCATTAAAAGCACTGATCGATTCCAAGTTACAACACACTTTTAAATGTATATTTTGCAAACTACACATAACGAGGCAACAATTTCAATGACACTTACATGTTATGATCCGGAGGAAGAAGAAACTGGTCCATTTGAACTGTAACAGTTACTGACAAAGTCCCTGTCAAAGTCTGACAAAGTCCCGCATAAAATAGTTTCTACTGCTTTTTCTGCTGCAAACGGTCGCTGAATCTCGCGCTACATAGGTTATCGTATCAAAAATCTGAAAAATGACAGAAACAAACAGCACACGGTTGGCTATACTGTGGTGTTGTGAAAATTTACTTTAACGCTATTTTCCCCGCAGCCGTATCTCCATCTGTCAGTGATCGTCATCTTTGTGTCATGATCAGTCCCATGATCCCCTGCGCTCCACTGTTGTCTGAAGGAAAAGGTGCATTCATGTTTTACTGGATCAGGTACTACATATTTGGTGATGTACCGTATCGACGTTTATGCGTTCAAGCAAAAAATCCAAACCTAACTCAATTCATTTTTTCGACTCTTGAGTCGCCTATTTCATTTAAGAATCCTTAGCTTTAAACATGGTGCGTTTTCAGATTCAAACCTCAGCTGGATGTTTTCATTCACTTAGTGCTGTTACACACTGCACAGAAGCTCATTTTCAAAAACCCATAATAGGGGCTCTTCAATTTAGATTTAAAAAAGAATGTTAATATTTAAGGAAATCAATATCAAATTTTGAAAAATAGCATACGGTAATGTATTATATTTTAATTCATTAATTATTTAATTAATTCTTTAAAAACGGTTTTATTTGAAAATTTGAAAATTATAGCTAAGGCTAAAATTATATTTAAAAAATTACATATAAAATAAAGACTAATATTATATCATATTATAATGTGTTATGTTATGTTATGTTATGTTATGTTATATTATATTATATTATATTATATTATATTTAAAACAGTGGCGACCCCGGATTAATAAAGGGACTAAGCCGAAAAGAAAATGAATGAATGAATATTTAAAACATCCTTAAAAATACAATTATTTGAGAATATAATATATACATTTTCAGAGAATTAGAATTTTGAACAATTAGAAATAAATTTAGCATTTCTAAAAAAGGGAACTAGCAATTGGCTTAAAAATAATAAAGACAAAAATTTAATATAACATAATAATATAACGTAATATAATAACAAACAGGGGTGGCACGTTGGCTCAGGGGTTAGCACTGTCGCCTCACAGCAAGAAGGTCACTGGTTCGAGTCCTGGCTGGACCAGTTGGTGTTTCTGTGTTGAGTTTGCATGTTTTCCCAGTATGTGCATGGGTTTCCTCCGGGTGCTCCGGGTTCCCCCTCAATCCAAAGATATGCGTTTGTGTGTGAAAGTGTACGCGTGTTTCCCATGGGTTGCGGCTGTTAGGGCATCCTCTAAGTGAAACATGTGCTAGATAATTGGCAGTTCATTCCACTGTGGAGACCCCTGATAAAGGGACTAAGCCAAAAAGAAAATGAATAAATGAATAATAACAAACAAGACGTTTAAATCACCAATTGTATAAATGTCTCTCCAGAATCACAGAATTTAGCATAGAAAAAATGATCAGCCAGCCCAAAAGTTCTGTTAAACTTTAGAGATAATCACGTAAGCTCAGGTGCATGAGGTTATTACCAACTCCGAAGTCAACTGTGGAAAATGTATATTTTTGAATCAAACGGTTTACATTCTCATTCTTTCTGTCCGACCCAATAGATTGCGAACCGGGTGGTTTGGATTTGGCCGCATTAGGCTGGATTTACTGTGACAGTAGTTCATGTTTGTTTAAGCAATGTTACGTCAGAGGTTTCCTGTCCTGTGTGTTTATGGTGCCATATCAGGCCAGCAGCTCAATAGTACCGCGGCACTTCGTAAGCGATAAGGGCTGTGAAGATTATGACAACAAGAGGTGACATTGTCCAGACGTGCTTCACAGTAAACAGCTTTATATAACATCTAGTCTGTGCTGAATTCTTCCAGTTGTGTGCTTCCCAATTGCTAATGATGGATTTAAAGTGTCTGATAAAAGTGCTAATAATTCAGTGTGTTTGTGTGTGTACGCATCGGATGTGCAGCTCTTTCAGACTAAGAGATAACTAATCGATATGGCAAACTAAATGAGGGATCCATTGAATGTTGGGTCGTGCTTCCAGATGGCTAATGTTTACTTCCTCCATCTCTCAACCTGCTCTTATTAAAACATTCTCTCATAATGTGGCCTCCGGATGGCAACCGCTACGGAGACAGGTGGCATTTATAGCATAAATATCATGGCATCTATGTGATATTAGCTTAATTGCGAGCATTAAGCCACCATTTGGGTTTTAAGAGCTGTGATTATTGCAACAGTCAACACATAAGAACACACAAGGAAATACAGGCATCTTTTTTTGTTGTTCAAGTTGAAAGATCACTTTCTAACTCACTTAAAATGGCTTGCCCTATGATGCCTTCAATTAAATACATCCCTGGCAAATTTGGAAATTACCCCTTAAATATAAACCAGTTTCATCACAGCTTGTTCAAACCAAGAACAGCAAAGCTTTTAGGCATAAAAATGAATTATACATGCAGTAAACAAGAGTACTGGACAATTATACACTGTAAAAAAATTATATGATCAATTAGTCATGACAACATGTTTTTAGTTCATTGTAACCTATTAAACGAGGTTAATCATGTTCTAACTTAATTTTATAAGTTACACAAGGTGTTTTAAGCCAGTTTAACATAATATAAATTCAATGGACTCATGAGGTTCATTTGATTCAGCAACCAGGATTTTTTACAGTGTATTGACACTTATAACACTATAACTTAGGAAGGTAGTTATTTATAATACACTGTACAAAAAATGACAAAAAGACAATACAAGACAACAGATATTTTCATGTTGCTTATTATTAAAACTTATTTTAAAAAGTTTATCCAGTTTCAACTACATTTTTTAGGTTTTACAAAGTTTAACTTGATATTTTTTGTCAAGTTGAAATGACTAGAACGTTTTATTTGATTAAACTAAAAAATTTAAGGCAGCATAAATTTTTACAGCGTATAACATTATAGCATTGTGCAGCAATTGGTAGATATTTTGTTTTTCTTTAAAAAAAATCATGAATTTTCACAAATTATTTGAATACAAAAACCAAGTTATTTATTAGCAATGACACTTCAACAGTCATAGAATCTGTCTATTGTACAAAAGGATGTTTATATTTAAAGGTGCAGTGGGTGATTGCCTGAAACATTTTTGTTGTGCTGGTTAAAAGTCTCTTCACATTCTAATAGTAATGATTAAAGCAAATGATCTAAATGTATATATATATATATATATATATATATATATATATATATATATATATATATATATATATATATATATATATATATATATATATATATATATATATATATATATATATATTTTTTTTTTTTTTTTTTTTCTATTCTGGGAAAAATTATCATCCAATTAAAAATTGTCAGGCTGACAATTCCAATAATTCTGATAATAGCCCAAACTCTCTGTCAACAAATGTAGATTTGTACATCTGCACACTCCTGTTCATGCAGATCTGTTGTTTGCGCGTACATGTGCGCCGAGAGTTCATGTGCACACGAGAGAGTGACAGCGGTAAAAACAAATGCTGAATCAAAACTTTTTAAAATCCTGAATCAATATTGGAGTTACTTTTACAAGTTGGAGAAAGTATGACACCATGGCTGAAGTATTTCTTTTAGACAGGTAGTTTTGTTTCAAAACTACTTGAGTCACGCAAAACTTAACTTATGCAGATTTAGTGGGTTAATGTTATATGCACAGTGTTGTTCAGCCACTGAAATCTTCCAGTAAAAGATTGATGTGACTATTCTTAATTTCATAAGGTAAGGTACAGCATTTCAAGGTTAGGTTACAGCATCGATAATGTAGATTTTAATAAGTAAATAGCGCTATTCCACCTAGACTGCTTTACTGAGGTAAAGTTGGTTTTATATTCACATTGGTTCATTTTTTAACTATTACAACCTGTGATTCGCTCCCTATATTGTTTACCACGGTACTCTGAATATTCGGTCTGAACTAGCATGTATGGTTTATAATAAGTGTAATTCCCGCATGCACTGGCCAGGCACTAAGCATAAAGTTTAGGACAAAGCACATGAGAGAGTGAGACCAGCGGTCCTTGCATGCATGAAATATTGCATATTATGACAAGTGTTGCTTGCTACAGTACTCAACTGAAAACGTGCTAGATATAATACAGTTTTTCGTTCAGAATTGTAGTATTATAAAGTGGGGAATGACATGAACTAGTTGGTTGTCTACTGCCATCTTTAAGGTGCACGCTCTTGTTTCAGGTGTGGCTTTGGAAAGCAGGGGAGGGACTGTGTTTCAAAGATATTATGCTAACATTTTGCATAATAACAGTTAGCATTTTGGCAGATCACCTACTGCACCTTTAATTAGTTAAAGTTATTAGTAAGTAATAAAGTTATGGTAACTAACTAATAAACTTACCTTTTCTGATTTTGATTGTAATGCAATAACGCGCACCTTTTGTAAAGCTGCTGTGAAACAATAATTATTGTTAAAAGTGCTATACAACTAAACTTGAATTTAATTAAATTAATATGGGTATTAGCAGATATATGGAAATAAATAATATATTCATTACATAAAGATAAAATATTCTATTAAAAATTTATAACTAAAGTTTCATCTGGTTACCAAAAATCGATCTTCCATTCTATTCTGTTCACTGGTGTGAAAAAAAAACAATTATGACTTTGAGATTGATTGAGATTTGGGAAAACTTGGCCTTCTCTTAAAGAACCAACTCAAACCTCTTTCAGTTAGCATAAAGTGAACATAAGTTGTCTTTTCATGCAAGTTTTCACAAAGTCAGATTGGGTTTTGACCCAATGAGCTATAATATCTGAATATTTTTATTTAAAATAATAGCAAAAATAAGTATTGAAAAAGCAAACATATAGATTACATAAAATATCAATTGTACTGGGCGTCATGGTGGCGTAGTGGGTAGCATGATAACCCCACTGCAACTGGTTGCAGCTGGAAGGGCATCCGCTCAGTAAAACATATGCTTGATAAATTGGCGGTTCATCCCACTGTGGCAAACCCTGATAAATAAAGGGACTAAACCGAAGAAAAATTAATGAATAAATAAATTGTACTACACTGCAAAATGAAATATAGAAATAAATGTATCAATTAAAAAATCTTAAAACAATATATATAAATATATATTTTTTTCTTTATTTAAAGCATTCGTAAACGAATATAAAACATTATTTCTCAAATGTAGCACATAAGACTTGCTTATTGATTGAAGTGTTGTATAAAATCAATTTCCAATCACAAAAAGATGCACTATTGCTTGTGTTCTGCTTGTTTAAAATGACATGTGCTAAATATAAAAGTAAATAACTAGCATATTTGCCTCCATATCTTAAAATCTGGCTGTGCTATATGATGGTCCAAGTGCATTGTATAAACAGCCCAGTCTTTTCTCTATGCAATCACATGGACAGACATCAGAGAAGCAGTGCTACTTCCATTTATAGTCTATGTTCTGAGTAGATGTTTTGTTGAGCAGGACTTTAAAAAGACAAGAGGGAAGAAGGATAGAGCAGAAGCATCATGCTTTTGAGAAATTCAGCTATTTGTCAGGTCTGATGTCTGATTATTGCTGTTCGGCTCAATCTACACTGGAGTTTTATAAAATGTTACTGCTACATATTCTAAACAGGGCTAATTAGTGTGAGAAGTCGATACCATAAAGTTAAAAAGCAATTAGTTACTTTACTTTTAAAAAGTGAGTAAACCTGGACTGAGTTCTGGTGACTGTGGAGGCCATTTGAGTACAGTGAACTCATTGTCATGTTCAAGAAACCAGTTTGAGATGATTCGTGCTTTATGACATGGTGCGTTATCCTGCTGGAAATAGCCTTCAGAAGATGGGTACACTGTGGTCATAAAGAGATGGACATGGTCAGCAACAATACTCAGGTAGGCTGTGGGATTGACACGATGCAAAATTGGTACTAATGGGCCCAAATTGTGCCAAGAAAATATTCTCCACACCATTACACCCCCTCCCCCCACCAGCCTGAACCGTGATACAAGGCATGATGGATCCGTGCTTTCATGTTGTTGACACCAAATTCTGACCCTACCATCTGAATGAAATCGAGACTCATCAGATCAGGCAAAGTTTTTTCAATCTTCTATTGTCCAATTTTACATTTACATTTAGTCATTTAGCAGATGCTTTTATCCAAAGCGACTTACAAATGAGGACAAGGATGCAATTTACACAACTATAAGAGCAGCAGTAAACAAGTGCTATAGGCAAGTTTCAGGTGTGTAAAAGGTGTTTTTTTTTAAAAAGTGTACAGTTAGGGGTATAGCCAGAGAGGCAATTACAGATTAGGAAAAAAAATGGAGACTAAATAGTTGAGTTTTTAGTCGTTTCTTGAAGACAGCAAGTGACTCGGCTGTTCTGATGTAGTTAGGGAGTTCATTCCACCAACTGGGCAGATTGAATGTGAGAGTTCGGGAAAGTGATTTCTTCCCTCTTAGGGATGGAACCACGAGGCGACGTTCATTCACAGAACGCAAGTTTCTGGAGGGCACATATATCTGCAGAAGTGAGAGCAGATACGAAGGAGCAAAGCCAGAGGTCGCTTTGTAAGCAAACATCAGAGCTTTGAATTTGATGCGAGCAGCAACTGGCAGCCAGTGCAAACGGGTGAGTAGCGGAGTGACGTGCTCTTTTCTGCTGCGTTCTGAAGCAACTGAAGAGGTTTGATAGAGTTAGCAGGAAGCCCGGCTAGTAGAGAGTTGTAATAATCCAGTTTGGAGAGAACAAGAGCTTGAACAATGAGTTGAGCTGCATGTTCAGATAGGAAGGTGTGTTTAGATGCTGTAGGTTGGACACCCCTCTCCTCCAAGACACCCTCAATGACCTGTCAGAGAGGTAAGATCTGAACCATTAAATAACAGTGCCTGCAACGCCCAGTGACTCAAGCGTAGATAGCAGGATCTGGTGGTTTACAGTGTCAAAAGCAGCTGATAAATCCAGCAAGATGAGGACAGATGATTTAGAGTCTGCTTTAGCCAGTCTGAGATCCTCCACGACCGAGAGCAGGGCAGTCTCAGTTGAGTGGCCTTTCTTAAAGCCAGATTGCTTTTTGTCCATCAGGTTTTGATGAGGCTTTGTGAATTGTAGCCTCAGTTTCCTGTTCTTAGCTGACAGGAGTGGCACCCGGTGTGGTCTTCTGCTGCTGTAGCCCATCCGCCTCAAGGTTTGATGTGTTGTGCATTCAGAGATGCTCCTCTGTATACCTCGGTTGTAACAAGTGGTTATTTGAGTTACTATTGCCTTTCTATCAGCTCAACCCAGTCTGACCATTATTCTTTGACCTCTGGCATCAACAAGGCATTTGCACCCACAGAACTGCCGCTTACTGGATATTTTCTCTTTGTCGGTCTATTCTTTGTAAACTCTAGAAATGGTTGTGTATGAAAATCCCAGTACCGAGTACCATTCCATGTTCAAAGTCCACAGTATTTGAGGGAGCTCCTGGAGGATTATAGCCCATCATGTCCTCTACGCTCAATTAATTCTGGACAATTGATTATTCCCAGAATATCAAAATCAACTGTAGGCAGTAGATCTTTCTCATATCTGGCACCTAAACTCTGGAACAGCCTTCCTAGCACAGTTCGGGAAGCAGACACACACTGTCAGTTTAAAACTAGATTAAAGACATATCTCTTTGCATTAGCTTACATATAAAGCACAAATAATTTTGAAATCAAAATCCTCTAAAGGGTTGTTAGTCTGCATTATTTAGGGCAACCAGACCCGGGAACCCTTCCCAAATGACTTTATAATTTGAACGGCATCTGCGCTAATGTTAGTCTTTTTTTTAATTATTCCTGAGGTTTCCATAATCCTGTAACAAGGCCTTATTCTGAGCAGCTGCTGTGGTGGTCATGGAGGAGTAGACAGCATGAGACTGATTCCTGTAAGACCCCAGTGACAGACGAGTCCTCGCATTGATCCTGAAGGGCCAGCCTGTACACCAGCCAGTGACTTCTCTCACCTGCAGCTTCTCCACGATCGATGTTCAGCAATCTTCAGCCTCCAGCGTTTGGCCATAGGAGAAATGGTTGTGCCCAACTGAGCCTGGTTTCTCTTGAGATTTTTTTTTTCCTTCATTTTCGCCAATTGGTGAAGTTTGTTCCTTGCCACTGGCTTGCATGGTTCGGGACTTGTGAAGCTGCGCATCGATGGATTTGCTCTTCAGTGTTTGAACTTTCAGCAGTGAAAAATAAACCACACTAAACTGAACTGAACGTAAACTCTGAAAACTGAACTGACACTGTTTTAATTTACTATAATCTTCTATTTGAAGCTGCTTTGACACAATCTACATTATAAAAGCGCTATAGAAAAAAAGATGAATTGAATTAAATGTGACTTAAATCACCTTTCTTCCCTATTACTTCTCATTCTTGATCATGTCTACATGTCTAAATTTGCGTTAACGAGCAGTTGGAAAGGTGTACCTAATAAAGTGGCCGGTGAGTGTATATTCTATTCACCAACCCCAAATAAAATATTTTAGAGTATAATACAAGGCTATCTTTCTCTTTGAAAAAAAAAATGTAAAGGTTAAATCTGTTTATTTCCGTGATTTTCTTCATGGGGACAAAACAAATAAAAAATAACAATAATATTGTCCACACAAGCTCAAGATGTACTGGTGGCTCTAAACATAGGGACATTTGGTTCCACAATGTACTGAATACCAGTACGCACATACACACATTTACATAAGTAAATAAAGATTGAATGGCAGTCTCAAATTACTGCAGATATCTGCAGGTACGGATTCTGTGGGGGGCTATACAGAAGCCATAGCTTGTACAAAAAAAATATGTAATAACAAAATAAAGTTAATGCAGCTGACTTCAACACTGAAGAAAGCTAGTCCTTTCACTATTTTTTATACAAAAAGTGTGCAGGGAGAAGTTCAGTTTACTGTTTGCCCTTCTCAGCCTGTTGAATGGCTCTATTATATATGGCACAGTCAGTCAAAGGCTCGTCCAAATAGCCCTTATCTCCCAGTTTCAGCCTGCTGTTTGTAGTATAAGCCGTCACAAGGAGCTTTGCAATGGTACAAGAAAAGCCTAATGCCGGACCCAGAACCTTCTCTCCAAAAGCGTTCCACATAAAAAATGAACTGGAAGCCAGAACTGTGGCAGATATCACAGAGGTGTCATTCAAACTTGGAGTAAATAGCCAGTGCGACTGCAATTTTCTCATAATTAGACAACAAGGATGATTCATTTGGCAGAGGAGTTGTTAAATGAGCAGCAAGAGCTTCAACATCACGACAACACAAAGTAGCAAACTTGTATTCATAACAACTCTTAATGAGAATTTCAGGGCTGAAAATATCTTTAATATGACAAATGATTGCGTATTAGGCGACATATCTTGAATTACTAATTATTATTATCACATTTATTTAGCCAATTAATGTGATAATAATAATTAAGCCATTTATTAAAGTGGGGGGGGGGGTGCAATTGTGTATAACTGTAATATTTTATACATCAAATGTACACTGAAAAAAATTAGTTTAGCTAAATTGTTGCAAACAATTTCTATGGGCTGATTTTAAACAACCAAATTAAATTTAGTAATGTTCAACTTAATGTGTTTGTTTAAATTCAGTCCATAGAAATTGTTTGCAAAACCCTTAAAAAAGTGTAAATCCAATGAATTGGGTTTTTTTCAGCGTAGAAGAAAAAACCTAAATCTATATAAAAAAATAATATAGTGTAAGAAATGCTGGGTTCCACACAATTCCTTCTTGTTGTCCCAACACAAATGGATTAAGTTAACTTAATAGGGGAGAGTGGGGATGAAAGTAAAAATTTTTCATAAAAACCTAAATTTAAAAGATAAATGTTTTTAGCAGAAATATATTTTTGCTGTGGTTACTAACTCACACCAGTGCCCTATCAAAATCAGGTGCTATTTTGTATCAATGTGGAACAACTCCAATATAACTTCACTTTAAACAAAAGTTGCACATTACTTTTGACCCCATATGCATGGACGAAAGTAAAACACGCATGGGTCAAAAGTAACACAACAATATTTGCTAGATTTACTGGCTTAATCTTGTTAATTTTACATATATCTGACTATATGACCTTGTTATTGTTATGGTACTTTCAGAGCAGCAGAAATTTTTCTGTAACCTTCCCCAGCCTTGTGCCTCGAGACAATACTTTCTCAGAGGTCTACACACAATTCCTTTGTCTTCATGCTTGGTTTGTGCTGTGACATGCACTGTCAACCCTGGGACCTTATATAGACAGGTGTATGCCTTTTCAAATCATGTCCAATCAACTGAATTTACCACAAGTGAACTCCAATTAAGCTATTGAAACATTTCAAGAATGATCAGTGGAAACAGAATGTACCTGAGCTCAATTTAGAGCTTCACGGCAAAGACTGTGAATACTTATGTACATGTGATTTTTCATGTGATTTTTATTTTTAATAAATTTGCAACAATTTCAAAAAATCTTTTTTCACATTGTCATTATGGGGTATTGTGTGTAGAATTGAGGAAATAAATGAATTGAATCCATTTTGGAATAAGGCTGTAACATACAAAAATGTGGAAAAAGTGAAGCGCTATGAATACTTTTCAGATTCACTGTAACAGTGTTACTTTTGTCCCCACAGGAACTCTTGCCATTTGAACCTGATTTACTTTTAAACTGAAAAACTCAGAGATTTGAAACTCAAGGATGTGTTGTTGCACTAAATAACCTGTAGATTGATCATTAGTGTGACACATGAAAAGACAAACACAACTTGTAATAGGGAAAAAGAACCACTACGATAATTTACTTTTTGCACTTAAAAATATAAATTTGGAGCTAACTGCGGGACACTGTCCTAAAATGAAATCACATGATATTTAGCAACTCTCAAAGGTTGCATGCTGAATGTGCTGTTATAGCCTGGTAATCAAATGTTGTCAGGGCTTAGAGAAAATTGATTTGTTATTTTCGTCCCCGCTCTCCCCTAGTTTTTACAAATTTAAGTTGATTGAAGATAAAGCAATTAAGTTGACCCCAAAAAACCTTAAGAATTGTGTGGGTTCAAGTCATTTTAAATAAGTAGTTTGAACAAGCAGCAAAAGTATTTTTTGAGTAACACATACTCACTAATTTAGTAGTTTATCACAATTGTGACATTTAAATAATACAAATAATAGTAAAATACAAGATTCAATAATGAACTGCAACACTAACAAAGCCAGTTATTCTTAAACAAGTGTTGATATCTTATATTGCTTCTCAAGTAAATATCATGTTTTAAAGATATTTTTATTTTATAGTGTTGAGTTACAATATAACTTGAATTTCTGGAACATACATAATTGGCTTCAGAAAGAAACTGAAATGGTAAACAGGTATTTGTGATCCTCAAATACAGAGAAATCTCAGAGAAGCCTCCCTGTAAACAGGAGCACGTCTTTGCAAGTTAGCATTAGCCGTCATCTAGTCACTATGGCAACACTACAAATGAACCGCAACAGTTTTGTAGTTGTAGCTGCTGTGAGCTTTTTGGGTTCAAAGGAAGGAAAGAGCAGTTGCAAAAAATATTCATCTTCTAGTGTGTATGTGTGTGCGCATGTGTGTGTGTGTGTGTGTGTGTGTGAGAGAGAGAGAGAGAGAGAGAGAGAGAGAGAGAGAGAGATGGAGGGAGGGCTGGATGGTAAACAACTTCCCTCCTTTCATATCTCACGTATTGAGCAGTATGAAAAGGCACTGATGAGGGAAACAGCGAGAGGATATTAAACATTGGTCTTTTTGTACTTTCCATCTTTTGTTTACAGTCATTTGACGTCAATCTCTCTCGCTCTCTCTCTCTCTCACATACACACATACCCAGATGGACGCCATGCAAATGCTGACAAAATGTTCCTTTAAAAAAAAAAAAAAAAAACAAAGTTGGTGTGTAAAAAAAAAAAGCCTTCTTAAAGGATTCTCTGGGTTCATTTTCACGAAGGGGAACCATAAAGGCCAATTATGCAGAAAGGAAATATTAATTGACTTCATGTGAGATTACACATTTCAAACAGTCAGCACTGCTCATGTTAGTCAGCATGAGATTGACATCGGAAACAACTATATTTAAATCATGGCCTCTTGCTGTTGATAAAATGAAATATTCAGGAAAAGATGACTACATTTCAGGCTTGCATTGTTTATTTTCTTTTTTAGAACAAAAGGGATGCAAGGATGTTATAGGTTCTTCATGGAACCATTGTTGCCAATAAATACAATTTATACAGCGGGGAAAATAAGTATTGAACATGTCATGTTTTTCCCTGGGAATGATATTTCTAAAGGAGCTGTTGACATGGAATTGAAGCAGATTTTGGCAAAAATCCAAACAATACTAACATAAAAATAAAACAAAACAATTCTGAAAAACTTGTTGTGTGTAATAACAATGAAATGACACTAGGAGAAAGTACTGAACTACAGAAATGTATTTGATACTTTATATAAAAGGCTTTTTTGGTGATGGCAGCATAAGACGCATCTCATATGGAAAATGAAGTCATGAATTGCTCAGGTGTGCGTTTATATATCGCAGAGTGTAAAAATCTTGATGGTTCTGTAGGTCTCGTCTATCAAATCTGATCTTGATTTGTATTTTCTATTGGATTCAAGTCAGGTGATTGGCTGAGCCATTCTACAGCTTGATTTTCTTTCTCTGAGAGCATTTGAGTGTCTTTAGCTGTGTTTTGGATCACTGTCTTGCTGAAATGTCCACCCTGATTTCATCTTCATCATCTTGATATTGTAGATGTTGGACTAAAGCAGCTAATTTTCATTTACAATGAGGAAGGGCAGAAGGTTGTTGAAGAACTACTGAGAGATTTCAGCGGCTGTCTGGGCTTTCACTGCCTTTCTACACCTCCCTTTCTTCATGTGTTCAATACTTTTTCTCTGCATCATTTCATTTAATTACACAACTTAATTTATAAACTATTTAGATTTGTTTTCTTTGCATATATGGATTTCTTTGGTTGTTACCAACATCCAGGGATAATTCCAAGTCAACAATACATTTAGAAATATTATTTTTATTAAAACGTATGATTTGTTCAGTACTTATTTTCCCTGCTGTTTGTAAAAGTTGATCTGTGCTGTAAATCAAAGTCACTTGCTTTTTACCTAAACAAAGCAAACTCAGCACACCTGAAGCAACACTAACAAAATCCTGTGAAAGCAATCCTATATTTTAGATTTTTTTTTTCTATGTGCATATATCTAATAAAGGTCATGGGACCGAAATGTCATAAATAATAAAAATATTCATTCAGCAGTAATTGGTAGTGTACGAGATTGTTTGTTTCCCTTTTGCTTTAACAAAAATGGAAAAAAGGGATGACTCCCATTTAAAACAATTCAAGAATATTTTTATGAGAAATACATAAGTAAAACAAGAGATATGGTTCACATTAGTCTATTCATGTATACTACTAAACATGTCATAAAAATAACATCTACCACTGGATATGTGCCATGACAATATCATGGTGTCCTGTGAAATACCTTAGAATACCATGTACATTTATATTGCGTAAATATGACAATTATACCACAATCAGTACATTAATATATAATAAAAGTACCATAATAATATCTAATGCATAACCAAAGAACTTACATTTTTGTGAGTTAAATTTTCTATAATTAAACCGAATATCCCATGTTTACAGAGTATGCAAGCGAAATTAAAATGCATTCAGTCTACTACAAGAACAAAGAATACCGAACAATGTACAATTATCAAGTGGCTTAAGTGCAGTTCAGGCCAAGAGCAAGAGCAGTAGAATTACTGTAATGCCTTTTCTGCTCAAACCAAGAAGAGTCTGTAAAGTTTTTTGTTCTCAAATGCAGGAAAACACTGAGTTTGTCCGAGATCTAGATCAATGTTGGAATCAGAAACCAAATCAAAGAAACCGTTTTCACAAGAGTGTTACATCCCGTTTAATGGTCATGTTGGATTATCTAATCAATACCATGCATTCAATAAAAAAGTTCCGGAGAGGATTTTCTTCAATGTCAAAAATCTTAGTAATTTATAGGATACAAATTAATAATTTGATTCACAGAATTCTGGTATCCTCAATGCAAAAGTTACATTCAGGAGGTGCACAACAACTTTCATTTCGTGACTTCAACTTTTATAGGCAGCTGATATTAACAGGTGGAGTGAAATTAGTCACTTGTCAATCATTCTCCAGTCCTCCGTTGGCCGCACCCATACATACGTCCTCTTTTTCTACGAATATTCTGCGCAACATTAAAAGCATAAGACTTCTCAACTGCAAATATTCTGTGTTCAGTTTCAACACATTTCTGTTCACAGGAAGTTTAGCTGCAGAACTTAAGCTAATTTTAGACAATCAGGCCTTTGCATTTCTATTAGCTTCATCTACTTCAACAAAAATGCTTCATTAGTATGCAAGTTCAGTTAATTTATCACATTTAAGCAATACAAATACAATTGTTTAATGAAAAGAAAAAGAGACAAAAATATAGTTCAAATATATTCTTTTCGCAACAGTCATCAGCTTCTTAAATGCTTTAAAGTTTTAAATATTTTGATTTAAAAAAATGTATATATATATTTATAAGTATTTATGTTTTATATAATCTTTTCATCAAATTCCAAAAAATGAATTACCTCATATGCGAGCCGTTTATAATGCAGGTTTCTATGGGGCAGGAGTCAAGACAGCAAATTTAACCTTGTTCTCTCTTCTGGCCGCTGTTATCAGTCTCACACAATTTTTATTTTTCCCTTTTTCTAAAAGTCTTGATAGTTGAGTTCACTTTTATTATTTTAGCAAATAGGATTGTAAAAAAACTTTTTGTGGTACTCTCCCATTCACTGCGCTCTAAGTTTACACAACTATGACAACTGTAACTATTTACTGCTGAGAAACCTGGAAATGTGAAAATGGTCCATAAAACAGGCACATTTAAATACCAAAATATACAAATCTAATGACATCAAACATGTGAGAACCATAATTGGAAATTAATGGAGGCTTGTGTCAAAAAAGCTACCAAAATTAACAAGTGTGTCCTACAAATTAAATTTAAGGGGCAAAAAATGGCCAATGTCATGGACTGACATGTTTTGTCTATGAATTATTTTGTGGCATTTCTCCAAACACATAAAAATTATAAATGAAGTGATGGAATATTCATTCAGCAATCAATTTCAGTCACGCTGGAAAACAAAACCTCCCAAATAGCAAGAAAACATGGAGTTCATAAGCATCAATGAGCCTGCCAGCCACAGAACAGACTGGATTTTTAGGCTTTATTGCTCATTTTGAACCACATTTTGATTCATAAACCAGCAATGACCAGCAAATCAACTTTGATTTGTTTGAGATATTTATAGCAGCAGTATGCTTTTGTATTATATTCTACAAACAACAAAATCAATGTCTGAAGAAAAGCCTTAGGTTCCTAGTAACACTATTCTAAACTGTGACTCATCGCAACGTTACAAATAACATGAACAAATAATACTGCCTCTTTCAGAAAGCCATCAAACAGTCATGAAAATACCAATTCTAAAGGCAGCTATTCACTTTCCAATCCCTTGACTCTTCACGGTTCAGTGGTTATTAATCAATGCCTGCCGAAGATGTTTTGAGAGGGAGGGCAAATCACTCTGGGTTTTGGCAGTCAGTCCCCATAGAGAAACCAACACCATCATTCAGTGTGATTACAGCAGCACATCTCAAAAGCAGAGGTGATCGCTGCACTCAAGAGTTGCCCTGAGTCCTGTACGGTGCTTGAAAGATGAGGCCATACACTCTAGACTAGAGTCTGTTTTCAGAATGCAATGAAACAGAAAAGAAAGAAAGGATAGAATAGAACAGATAGAATATAAAGCAAATTAGTATGGAATATATAGCAGAATGTAATAAACATGAATAAAATAGAACAGATTGAGCAGAACAGAATAGAATAAAACAAAGCAGAACATATTGATTAGAATAGAATAAAATAGAATAGAGAATTCATTGCATTTGGTCAAATTGGAAAGAGTAGCATATAGAAGAGATCAAACTGTGCAGAATAGAACAAAAACCAATTGAGCAAGAAGAAAAGAATATGTGAGCAGAACAGGATATAACATTTAAGCATAATAGAATAGATTGAAAAGAACGGAATACAATAGAACAGATTGACCATAACAGAAAAGAACATTTTGAGCACAATATAACAAAACAGGCTGAGCAGGAAAAATAGAATAGAATAGAATAGAATAGAATAGAATAGAATAGAATAGTTCAACTCAAACATTCCAAGATAGTTTTTTGGGCAAATTAAACAACAGAACAGAACAAATTGAGAAAACAAAATAGAATAGAACAGAATAGACTAAGCAGAATAAAGCAAAACAGGCTGAGCAGGAAAAATAGAATAGAATAAAACAAATTGAAAAGAACAGAACAAAACAGATTGAGCAGGAAGAATAGAATAGCATAGAATAGACTAGAATAAAATAGAATAGAATAGAATAGATGAGCGGAATATAATAAAACACATTGATACATTAATATAATAGATTGAGTAGAACAAAACAAAATAAAACAGATTTAGCAGAATAGAACAAAACAGTCTGAGCAGGAAAAATAGAATAGAATCAAACAGAATAGAATAGTTTAACTGAAATATTCAAAGAGAACTCATCGTTTTTGGTTAGATGGAATAGAGGAGCATAATGGGATAGAACAAACTGAGCATAATACAATAGGTTGAGAAGAACATAATAGAACAGATTTAGCAGATTAGAACAAAACAGGCTGAGCAGAAAGAATAGAATAGAATAGAATAGAATAGAATAGAATAGAATAGAATAGAATAGAATAGAATAGAATAGAATAGAATAGAATAGAATAGAATAGATCAACTGAAACTTTCTGAAAGAGAATTAGTTGTTTTTTGGTCAAATATTCACAAGGGACAATCCATATATCTTACAATAAATTCTAATGAGTCAGCAGTTTATTACTTGTATGTAGAACTTAATAATGAACTTCAGTGTGATTGTTCTGTTAGGTTTATTTGGATGTTTCAACACGTAAGCAATATATTAATGCTGTAAACCAAACATTTGTGCAGACTGTGGCCTCTGAAAGATGAGTCTCAGTCATCTTCTAAATGAACTCTAGTGTGGCCAAACTGAAATATAAATGCAACATGGGCCAACCAGACCTCTAAACAAACTAAAGAAAAGGATGTTTTCCACCCATTACAATTACATACAGGCATTGATATCATGTCTCCTCTTTCTGGCTCTATTCGGACTCATTAATTACAATATAGTAATATTGTTTTTTTTCTCTCTCTCTCTTTATCTGTGAAAATAATACATATATCTGACTTTAACAATGAGAATAAAGTTCGTTTGGAGTGTTTTGAGAATTAATATTTTTCTCCCAGAATTTATTTCACACCAACAAGCAAATAGTAATGGCGGATGAGAAAACCCAGATTTTATTATAAATATTGCTTTTAATATGTCATGAAATGATGTTTTAACAGTTTTTCATGTGAGAATGTAGTTCTTCCAAACTCAAATCTGTGCTTTATTAACATTCTAAACATTCAGACTTGCCCCATTCTTTGATGGCTCTTTAATGAATTTGTCATGAAATTAAGTTTTAATCGTTTATCATGCGAGAATGTAGTCATTTTAAACTCAAGTCTGTGGTTTATCTATAAAGATCCTAGTTGCTTACCTGTAAAAGAGCTTTCACTTACAATGAAATCCATTCACAATTCACTGAGAGCAACGTTATTCACTTGTACCACAGAACCATTTCAGTTGCACCCCTCCCCCAACCGGCAACGTCACATACTTTTTTAACAGTAATATACTGTGATTTCAGAAAGCAGTTCAGTACTGTTAAATTTGGCCATAAATTTACAGGAATTTTTTTTACAGTGGCTCTTTACAAGTTCAAAGCTGATAAATATCTCATCTATATCTATAAACATAAAACAAGCAGTGATTATGGATATTTTCTGTTCTTATATTTAGTTTTATAAATGTCAGTGTGTACTGTGTATGCAAAGCAGGATCTTATGTGGTACAGAAGATATGTACAAACCTCTCAAATGGGGTCATTACATTTAATTGCTTATTGACTCCCTCATGCTGGACTTTGTTGCATTAAACTGAATTAATAAATTCCATCTCATCAACTGCAGGAATCAAATTGGATATCAGCCACAAAAGCATGGTGACTGTAACAAGTGTATTATAAAACCACCAGATGAACTATTGCCTCTACGGAAATGGAAAGGTTTACTTCTTTTTTTGACAGATGCCCTTTGTCAAAATTGACCTGCAAGGTCATGCAATACTGTGCGGTGACAATTGATTTTCAGCTGATAGCAAAGATGCAAGTCAAGGCCAAAGTCGAAGCAATAACCTGTGCATGGGGTCACAGCACACTAATACTGTTCATATGAATGTAATTTGATCATATATATAGATTTATATAGAAGGTTTGGTTGGTATACAAGATTCTACAACTGTTATAAAAAAAAATTCAGACCACAGAGATGATCTGTCTTTATCAACATCAGAAATACTGTGTAAACACTATCGATTGTAATCCACATACTCTTTATCTCCAAAAGCAGATGACTACCATTTTCTAATCACTTAGATTGCTCTGATAATACTAAATGTCCCTAACAGCAGTCTAGTTTATATGAATGAATGACATGCACATGACCTACTTATTCTAAACTCTGTATTATGGAAAGAAACAATGGGGGGATGCACTTATGATTTTTGCAGTACAATTACTTCTCACAGAACATGTTTTTGCATTTAAACTAGGGCTGTCAATTGGTTAATAAAAATTAACTAATTAATCACAATTTTTATGATTAATCATGAAAAGCCGTATTTATTACAGAAATAAAAACAAAGCCATGTAAGTGCCATTTGAATTTCAAAACAATCTGCCACTCCTGTCAGCTAAGAACAGGAAACTGAGGATACAGTTCGCACAGGCTCACCAAAATTGGACAATAGAAGATTGGAAAAGCGTTGTCTGACCTGATGAGTCTCGATTTCTGCTGCGACATTCAGATGGTAGAGTCAGAATTTGGCGTCAACAACATGAAAGCATGGATCCATTCTGCCTTGTATCAACGGTTCAGGCAGGTGGTGGAGATGTGATGGTTTGGATATTTTCTTGGCACACTTTGGGCCTATTAGTACCAATTGAGCATCGTGTCAATGCCACAGCCTACTTGAGTATTGTTGCTGACCATGTCCATCCCTTTATGACCACAGTGTACACATCCTCTGATGGCTACTTCCAGCAGGATAGCGCACCATGTCATAAAGCGGGAATCATCTCAGACTGGTTCTTGAACATGACAATGAGTTCACTGTACTCAAATGACCTCTACTAAAATAACTTATACAAAAACAACAACTTAAACTTGTTGGTTTTGTGATAACAAATATAATGAAGTCATATAAGTTATGCAACTGGAGCATCAAAAGGAAGAACTAAAAAATGAGAAATTATAGTGCTATTATCTTCAAGGCTGAGAAAAGAACATCACAGACAAAATGAACAGGCAGATGCCTCTAACATACGTTTTATGTATGTGCATGTCTTGCAAAGCATAAAAATACTGTACCAGTGTGTCACATGATATACATTATCCCACAGTCAACATCATTGGAAGTTCATATTGTGTTGGATTAGACCCTAGCCTGAAGTTGACGGTAATTTAGCTTTTCAAAGGTATTCCTATAATTAAAATTGTTCCCAGTTCCAGCAAATATTTTTTCAATTCTAAAATTCTAAGTAGTTCAATTCTAAAATAGTTCTAGGAACAAGGGCTGTGCAATATTGAAGAAAAATACAATATGTGATAACCTGCTAATAAATGTAACATTTGATTTGCAGTTAAATATTTCTTAAAACGTTATAACCAACAGTTTATATTATTTCAGAGAAAGGAAAGCATCATTACAACTTATAAGTGAAATGCCATGCCAAACAAACCAGACCTTTTTACAATGTAAACAAATAAATAAAACATAGTCTGCGCCAAATTCAATAGTCTAGTGATTATGTGTGCTGACATATAGATCCTTCCCCTCTCTCTGCTCCCAATGCTTTCCTGTCTGTCCTTCGCTGTTCTATAACATTAAAGGTGAAAACCCCTAAAAAAATAATTATAAATAAATAAAACATTATGTTGGGAAAAGGGATTTTTTTAAACATATTTTTGTTTCTTTTCTTTTCATTAAACAATTGTATTTGTTTTGCTTAAAGGTGATTTATTAAATGAACTTCTTCTCGAGTGTGATATGTTTTGCACACTAATGAAGCATTTTTGCAGAAGAAGATGAAGCTTGTCTAAAATTAACTTGAGCTCTGTAGCGAAACTTTCTGTGAGCACAAAATTTGCAGTTAAGAAGTCTTGTGCTTTTTGACGTTGTGCAGAGAATTAGTAGAAAAAGAGGACGTATGTATGGGTGTGGCCAATGGAGGACTGGAGAATGATTGACAAGCGACGAATTCCATTAAACTCCACCTGTTAATATCAACCATGTATAAAAGTGTGAATTAGAAACGGAAAGTTGTTGCGCACCTCCTGAATGTAACTCTTGCATTGCATTGAGGATACCAGGATCAGAATCAGAAAATGCCAGGTATGCCAGGTATGTTCGCACATACAAGGAATTTGTTTTCATGACAGAGCTTCTACAGTGCAACAGAATTACAGAGACAGGACAAAAAACAGATAATAAATATATAAAAAAGCAGTAAGTAGTGAATGCAAATATACAAGTGTATGTAGAGCTATACTACTATATACAACGTTATATGTGCAGCTGTTATGTGCAAATTGGCATGTAAAGTGTGTTGTTAAATAAGTGTATATGTGTATAAAAGTGTATGGCAATTAGTGATGTTGGTTCCACTGTTATTATTATCAAGTGTTCATGAGATGGATTGCCTGAGGGAAGAAAGAGGCAGTGTGCTGGGTGTGACCGGTCCAGAGTGACTTTGGCAGCCCTTCTGCTCGCTCTGGATAAGTACAGTTCATGGGGAGTAGGGAGGGTTGTACCAATGATTCGCTCAGCAGTCCAAACTAGTCGATGTAGTCTTTGGAGGTCTGATTTGGTAGCTGAGCTAAACCAGACAGTTATTGACGTGCAGATTTCAGCAGCTCCTTTGGGAGGTTGAACTTCCTCAGCTGACGAAAAAAGTACAGTCTCTGTTGAGCTTTTTTGACAATGGAGTCAATGTGAGTGTCCCACTTCAGGTCCTGAGAGATGGTGGTGCCCAGGAACCTGAATGACTTCACTGCTGCCACAGTGCTGTCCATGATGCTCAGTGGGGGGAGAGCAGGGGGGTTTCTCCTGAAGTCCACTATCATCTCCACTGTTTTGAGTGTGTTGAGCTCCAGGTTGTTGTGACTGCACCAGACAGCCAACTCCTGAACCTCCTGTCTGTAAGCAGACTCAGCACCATCCTGAATGAGGCCGATAAGTGTGGTGTCGTCTGCAAACTTCAGGAGTTTGACAGAGGAGTCCTTTGAATTGCAGTCATTCGTGTTGAGGGAGAAGAGCAGTGGGGAGAGGACACACCCCTGGGGGGCGCCAGTGCTGATTGTGCGGATACTGGATGAGAATTTTCCCAGCTTCACCAGCTGCTGCCTGTCCATTAGAAAGCTGTTGATCCACTGACAGACAGAGGTGGGCACAGAGAGCGGAGCTAATTTGGGCAGGAGAAGTTTTGGGATAATAGTGTTAAAAGCCGAGCTGAAGTCAACAAACAAGATCCTCACATAGGTCCCTGGTCTGTCTAGGTGTTGCAGAACATAATGCAGTCCCATATTGACTGCATCATCCACAGACCTGTTTGCTCTGTAGGCAAACTGAAGAGAGTCCAGTGAGGGTTCGGTAATATCCTTGAGGTGGGCCAGAACCAGTTTTTCAAAAGACTTCATGACCTTAGATGTTAGCGCCACTGGTCTGTAGTCATTTAGTCCTGTAAGTTTGGGTTTCTTTGCGATGGGGATGATGATGGAGCGTTTGAGGCAGGAGGGCACTTCACACAGCTCCAGTGATCTGTTGAAGATCAGGGTGAAGATGGGGGCCAGTTGGTCAGCACATAATTTTAAACAGGCTGATGTTATAAAATCTGGGCCTGGTGCTTTTTTCCTCTTCTGTTTCCGGAAGACCTGGCGCACATCATCTTCCAAAAAGTCATTCAGGTCGCAAGTCAGCAAAAGTCATTCAGGTCGTTTGCAAGTTGTTTGTTGTCTACAGTGGTGGATGTTTTTCAAACTTTTCCACACAGATGCTGAGTCGCTGGAAGAGAACTGACTCCTTAGTTTCTCAGAATAGTTCCTTTTTGCGACTCTGATCTCCTTTTCCAGTGTGTATTTGGCCTGCTTATACAAGGCCCTCTCCCCATCCCTGGAAGCAACCTCCTTGGCCTGACGTAGCTGTATAAGTTTTACAGTGAACCATGGTTTGTCATTGTTGTATGTGAGTTGAGTCCTGGTAGGAATGCACACGTCTTCACAGAAACTGATGTAAGATGTTACAGTCTCCGTGAGCTCATCCAGATCGTTTGCAGCAGGTTCAAAAACACTCCAGTCAGTGAGGTCGAAACAGGCTTGTAGATCCCGCTCTGTTTCGTTAGCCCATCTTTTCACAGATCTTAATACAGGTTTGGCTGTTTTCAGTTTCTGCCTGTAGGTTGGTATGAGATGAATCAAACAATGGTCAGAGTGTCCCAAAGCTGCTCGTTGGACGGAGCGGTATGCATTCATTATTGTGGTATAGCAGTGATCCAATATGTTACTGTCTCTTGTGGGACATGTATTTGCTATCTATATTTTGGCAGTTCACGGGATAGTTTTGCTTTGTTAAAATCCCAGAGAATGACTAAAACAGAGTCCGGGTGTTGTTGCTCTAACACTTTGATCTGCTCAGCTAGTTTCTGTATCGCCAGGCTTGCGTTCGCGAGCGGAGGAATGTAAACACTGATGAGGATGAACGAGCAGAACTCGCGCGGTGAGTAGAAAGGCTTACAGTTAATAAACGGTGCTTCAAGATCTGGACAGCACATCTTATTTGAAACTGTTACATCTATACACGACCTTTCATTAATGTAAAAAGCACATCCCGCCACAGAGCGATTTCCATGTCGATTTTTCATCGCGATCTGCTCTGAACAGCTGATAGCCCAGTACGTGAAGCGCGTTGTTCGGTATTGTGTCGTTCAGCCAGTTTTCCGTCAAACACAGAGCAGCTGAATGCAGAAAATCCCTGTTTGTCTGAGAGAGCAGAATGAGTTCATCTGAAAGCACGCATGAAAACGCTTGAGCAGCACCGCAGCTCCACCGACTACAATGTCCAACAAAACATCACATAACTCCAAGTCTGGAAAAATATTTGGTGGTGTTTACACCCGAATGTCCAACAATTCGTCTCTGGAGAAACTAATTGAAGGAATGTGACTCAAGACAGGATAAACTAACAAAAATACAAAAATTTCTGCAGAGCACAACAAGGAGGCGGCCATTATCGTTGGCACCAGCGTAGAAGTCTGTGAATCGAATTATTCATTTGTATCCAATAAATTGCTAATATGATAAACACTGAATAAAAATCGCTCCTGACATTTTTTATTGAACACGCATGGAATTGATTAAATATTCCAACAATTAGCACTATTTTTAGAAAATGTAAAACATCAAGAACCATTAAGAAAACAAAAACACTTGAAACAGTTGTTTTGCTGTCCTATTCTTTTTTCAGTTGCTTAGTCACACAGTATTTCTGCATTCATCTAAAATCATTACAAAGTTTCAGACAAAAAAAACAACAGCATGTCTACTTTGTTTGGGTTCAGACATGTGCACTGACATGTAACCACATGTGCTGAAAAGTTTTTAAGAGGATGTGCTAGTGGCAGGCACACAAAGATACTTTTGTATTAAATCACTCATTTATTGCAAACCATTGCAATTTGTATATTGCACACATTTGAGATATTCGGATAGTTCTGATATATAGCACAGTCCCACTAAAAACTATGAAAAATTTCTCTGGTGCAGAATCCTCCACGAAGCCCTTATAGGTACTGTAGGCTCAGCAGTAAAAACAAAAGCAGGAAACAGTTACTAGTCCCACCAACACTACAAATCATAATGGCAATCATCAATCCAACTTGTTTGGATTCTACTTGCAAGGCTTTGTTTTATTTAGCAGCTGAACATCCACAAAGTTTGATGCATTATATCCACTTGAGCTTTGCTAACCTAAGCTCATTTGGTATCTTATGAGTCTCCTCTAAAGATCAATCATTGTGACGGCAATGTAGCTTCTCCAAACAACGGCCAAGGAAAGACTTCAATAAACCATCAGCGAAGAGCTTCTCAAAGTCCTAAACACACCCGACTCCTGTTGGGCTTAAGACCAAACTACACTCTGGTGCTGTGTGAGGAGGGCTGGTGCTTAGACTGGAGACCTCAAACCTCTAACCCTAAAGGTCATTTGCTGCACACATGGTTATTAATTCTCAGTTGAATGTCATTCCATTCCCCCTACATTCAGCCAAGTTTTCTTGCTATGTGTATGCTGGAATGCGCAATAGCCTAGTAAGAAAAAGGTCTTGCAGTTATGCATTTATTTGTTGTATAGTTAGTTTATTTTAGGACTTCCTGGTGAATTCCAATGTCACTTTATTTTAATAAACAGGAAATCACCAGAGGATGTCTTATAAACCAGCTTGTTATTTATATGACCAGAGGATATATATATACAAGAAGGTACTAAGGCTGCATGCTAATGAGCTAATTATCTTGTAAACTGCAATGTTGCGGTGCTCTGGTGTGTTTCGAAACTCACATTTACACAGCAAAAGTATCAGAGAATTGCATTCACCCAATGTGTCTCAATCTCTAAATGGAAACACCATTTAAATTGATGGATTCCTGGAGGGCAGTGGTGCCACATATCCCATCGACATAAGTAGCAGGACATGATAAATACCCTCAGTCCATCTCTGACACTTTACACAGCTGCATGAAAAATGACATGGCAGTTTGCACGCTGGCCGTAGTCCAAAGTTAGCTGTTTCTCTGGGCCTTGCCACCATCCCAAAGAATTCCATCCAATATTCAATCATGATTATTTGAAAGAATGAATTATTGTAGTAGTCATTTGGCAGCCTGAAGCCCTGATGGAGCCCCACACTGCAGTGCTAGCTGGCATACTGTACAATATGACACATCCACTATTTAGTATAGGAAAGATGTTTTTTTTAAGTTTAATTAGCTGAATTACAAAAAATTTAAAGAGAAGATTCACAAAACAATGAAAATTTACCAACACAATCTCATGCCAATTCGTAACTTTTTGTATTAATGGCTAATTTGAATGAATTTGTACGATCTTGTACGATTTGTACGAGCCACTAAACTGACAAAATGTAAAAAAAAGTTACCATTATTGCACCCTCAAGAGGTTTAAAACACTTTGGCCTCTATTTTAACAATCTAGGCGCAAAGTCAAAAGCGTATGGCGCAAAAGCATTAAAGTCGTGTAGGAACCCATTTTTGCTCTTTTAAGGACGGAAAAATATGCTTTGCACCCCGGCGCGTGGTCTAACAGGGTTGTGCTTATTCACTTAATGAGTTATGGGTGCAGACTTTGTGGAAAATCTGAATGCTTCACTAGCGAGAAAACAGTTAAACAGAGCATCTTCAGTGCTAGGATAAAGAGCGAGCCTCCTCCACTTGGCCTCTTTACTTTCTCTTTACTTTACTTTTACTCTTTACTTTACTCCTTTTACTTTCATGGATAAGAAAACGGTGTTGTACGCACTCCACTAAAGATATTAAAGATATTAACCAAAATATTTAATTTAGTTTGTTAAGCGCAAATATTTGTTTCAAATTCAGTTCTAATTTCCAGCAAACAAATAAATGAACAATAATAATTAAGTGTGGTAAAAAAACTGAGTCCTAAACACATCCTATTCTTATGCCCCATATGGTGACGCATATGACTCCAAAACCCGACAGGTGGACACATCTAAACTTGTTTTTATTAAAACAAATAGAAATATGCATATAATAAATAATACTGGGTGACGTGGTGGCGCAGCGGGTACAGATGTTGCCTCACAGCGAGAAGGTCGCTGGTTCGAGCCTCGCCTGGGACAGTTGGCTTTTCTGTGTGGAGTTTGCATGTTCTCCCCGTATTCGCATGGGTTTCCTCCAGGTGCTCCGGTTTTCCCCACAAGTCCAAAGATATGCGGTATAGGTGAATTGGGTAAGCTAAAATGTCAAACATTTTTCAAGCAATGTGTAAGTGTTTGGACATTCATAGTCGCATAACTTTAGACCTGCTGTTAGATGGTCAACGGCACTGTCTGTTTCAGTTCTTCAAAACAGCAATGTGGCAACAACGCACCTTAACACACAAATGGATTTGCGATTTAAACAACATGGCACGAATCGTGAAAATTAGAGTTGCGCTGGTCTGAAAATAGCAACAAATCGCGCTAATGTGCACATCATGTGCCTGAGTGTATGATAGGGCCCTTTGAGTTCTCATCATGCTGGAAACTGGTAGTCACTGACATCCATCATAAAATGGTAGAAATAAAGTATCGGTTTAACTAAATAATTAAATTGGCTTTTTTTTTTTTTTTCAGCATTCTGCAAAAAAAATCTTCAGAAGACAGAAATGCCTTTTTTTTAACACTTTTTTTGTTATACTTGGGGCCTCTGAAATTGATCTTAACATCTAAATTATTTGTTTTTGATTCAGTTTTTCTGAATTCTGTTTTATGGTTTAATATAAATTTATCATTAAAATGTTTCTTAAATTAATGAAATTGGATTAATGAAATTAATTAATAAATTAATTAATCAATCTAAAAAAACAAATCCAATAAAAAAAATCAAGTTATATTCTATATATAATATTTCTAAAGAAAGATTTATTTTTACGCCAATTTAAAAAATGTATTAATTTATCTATTTTATATGAACTACCCAAACAATCCACTTAACTAAGACAAACTGAACTTTACAATACTGGATGTGAAATATAGAGAACAAAATGTAAGGTAAAATTTTGGCACATTAAACAGCTCCTTAATGAATTAAATAAAAGCTGGAAAAGCTTTTTGTTGGTTACACTCCAACACTGCTGCATTCACCACCCCAAAAATTATTGCACAAAAAAGCATGTATTTCTCAGTGCTATCTAATATGATAATAAAATCTGTGATTGGTGTTTTTACACAGTGTAGACTCAAAACTAACAGGAAGAATTACAAAAGGAATGAAACCTAGCATGGAAAAAGACAGAATGAAAATGAATCTATCATCACCCACACCGTCAATTACGGTTCAGCAGCCACAACGCCACAAATGACAGTGAACACATTGACGGAAATGGACAGAGGTGACACCCACAGCTCTCTCACCTCAATTTTAGCTTGCTCGCATCTGCTATTTTGAAGCCCTTAAGCTGTGGTCCTGATGCTGACTCTGTTTAAAAAAAAAAGCCACATGCAATCAACCACTTGCGTTAGAAGATGCCCTCATAAATTTCCTCTCACCCGCAGTGGCGTTTGTCATCTCAAGATTTATTTACAGCATTTCTATCGACCACAGCAGAGTCCCTCATTTTGAATTCAGCCCAAGCTTACTTCATTAAGCATGCGACAACATTACAGAGCTGCAGGTGGCCGAGCACGAGGGGAATGAAAGCAATGACTCTCGAGCAAGTGTTTCTCCTCAGGTGCTTGCCGAGGGAAGCCCATTTGTGTCTCCGAGATTAGCTGCTAAGTATAGATCAGGAGCACAAGAGGGACCCTGCTTAAAAAAAACACACAACAATCAATATGCTACTGCTGAGGTCAAGACTGCAGTGGCAGATGGATGAATGATGAGATAGGGGTTGCCCTGGAGTATATGTGTTAGGGAAAGCATGCTGATTTGGTGTTAATTAAGCTCAATAATTGACGGTCACTGATGGACTCAATGCCATCCGGCTCCAGTATGCAGTGCTGTTTCTCTGAAGGGACGTTCTTTTATGCTGCATCTCATTCAAGATTTCGTCAATGGCACAATCACCAATTTCCCACAGCAGCTTATGCATAATCATCAAATGAATGCCAATGCATGCACTGTTCCGCAATGAGTGTTTTTTCTCTCCACCAAACTGGTTTGCCAGTGATTAAAGCTGAATCAAACGAGTGTCGCTGATGAGAAGGACGCATGCAGCCCACTTCAACGTTCCCACCTGAGCACTACATCTTCAGTCTGTCTCTTGTGATCGCAAGCCTCTCTCCAGAGAAGATCTCAGTAGCGGCATCAGGTAATGAGCACGAGCACAAGAGACCTGAGAAGCATTTGTTTTAGTGTCCTAATCACAGTTTTGAAATGCGTCAAACAGATTTCAAGTGTAGCAGCTGGGAGTGGCTGAGTGAAGTTTATTATGCATAATAACAATTCAAGCTTGTTTTAAAGTTGCCTGCGATTTGGGAACAAAGTAATACCTGGAAATCTTAGCATCCCTAATAAATTAGAACCAATATCCTGCAATTCTAATGTTTTTTTTAAGTGGGGGAATATACAGTACATAATTACAGAACAAAATTATGAGTATTTAAACATCCTCTACATTTTACTTATGCATACAAAATAACATAATATTTTATTCTATGATTATTGATATTAATATTTACATACACATACATACATACATACATGCATACAAACAAACATACATACATACATACATACATACATACATACATACATACATACATACATACATACATACATACATACATACACACACACAGTTAAAGTCAGAATTATTAGCCCCCCCTGTTTATTTTTTTTCCCCAATTTCTGTTTAACGAAGAGAAGATTTTTTTTTCCCAACACATTTCTAAACAATCGTTTCAATAACTCATTGCTAATAACTGATTTATTTTATCTTTGCCATGATGACAGAAAATAATATTTTACCAGATATTTTAAGACACTTCTTTACAGCTTAAAGTGACATTAAAAGTTTACTTAGGTTAATTAGGTTAACTAGGCAGGTCAGGGTAATTAGGCACTTTTTTAAAACTGCTTTTATTCAAGGCGAAATAAAACAAAAAACACTTTCTCCAGAAGAAAAAATATTATCAGACATACTTAAAAATTGTCTTGCTCTGTTAAACATCATTTGGGAAATATAAAAAAAAAATAATAATTCAAAGGGGGGCTAATAATTCTGACGTACATACATGCATTCACATATATATGAGCAATATCACACTCGTAGTAGTGTAGTGTGGCTGTATATTGTGACTGGTGGGAGGCATGAGTTGGCACTAGGCTGCAGGCCAAGTGCCTTAGTGTCCCACCAGTAATGATTTACAGCCACATCGCACTGCTAGTGTGATATTGTGTTTATACAACAGTTTGACAGCATAATCGTGTATTTAAAAAAGAAAACCAAACAGGTAGAGTCTAAAAATTCTTTTATATGAGGAACTACTTTCTTCCACCATTCATTCACATCTGCAGCTGACGTCAGAACAGCAGAAATCGTTGCTACTTCACCAACATCACTTTAGAGCTAGTATTTGAATGATTCTAAAGCGTAATGTATCAAGGACAAAACAGGTGATTTTGCTCAAATTTTAAGATTTCAAGGCTGAACAGTATGAAATGCCATCAGTCTGCAGAGATTTCCTAGTATTTCTCTGTTGCAGTCAGGATATCACAATAATTAACCCAGAAAACACCAAAGCAGCACAAACACTACCAGATTTCTGTTGTGTTTGGGATAAGGTAAAACCACAGACTGTAAAAGATATGGACGTAGTATCCGTGACGTCACTCATAGGTTTCTGAAGAACCCAAAAGAAGCTACCAGTAGACATGGCTAACCATCGCCATTTTGTTTGCGCGTCATCGAACAGACCGAGGGATAGCAAACAAGGGCAAAGAGGAGGAGCATGAGTGGAGCTACAGACACCTGCAGGCATTTTGCTTAGATGGGCTTTTTCAATGGGAGAAACGCTTAATACTTCATTACCTGCGACTCGATTGTAATCTGACCACATGTGCTTGGTTTTACATTATATCAATAAAGTGTTTAGACTTTTAAAAACACTGTTGTAATACATTGAGCCACTGAACATTGTTCTTGTGACGTTTTTCTACAGGAGGAAAACGCGAATAACATCCAAATACTTCAGATATATTCTGTCTTAGTAAATGCAAGGCTATTTATGAAATCCAGGCATAACACTGTATGATAACGCTTCAGATGACTGTTTTAGAGCCTACAGCTAATCAATCTGTCAGATTCTGGAGTGCATTACAGGTCTAAAGACAAATATAAATGATAAATCTTGAATAAAAATAAAAAGATCTTAAATAAAACAAATACATTTATAGAGATGGTATATAAGTATATAATATAGTGTCAACTAAATAAAACAACTGAGGACAATTAAGTGCATACAGCATGCCATTTCATCTGATAATTGTAAGAAATAATTCCAAAAGGCAGCTGACTGTGTAAAGCACCATAAAACAAAACAAAAATATGATGTAGATGCCGAGTTCAGCAGCTAATCATCCAGAATCAGCTTGAGGTGAAGTGACGGTGACCAGCAAGACCTAGCTGTCACTCAAGTGGCCACGCCCTTAATTATGCAGATTTAATAAAATCTAATATAAAGGAAACAGATGAGTTATAAAAAAAAACACCCCCTCACAGTTGTCATGAAGGGTAATATTAGCTATATGAAGCAAAATCTTTCTTTGTGCCAGGCTGTTAACACCTTTTTTTCTGCTGTAAAGTTTTTTTTTGCCATTTTAACAGTGGGCCCAATAGAAATTTGCTCTATATGGAGCCAGGACTAGTGGCATTTTGATGAATTGGGAGTTTTAGTTACTTCCGTATTGGCTTCCCGAGGGAGAGTGGGAGGTTGCCTCTTGGGTAAAATGCTAAAGACATGCAGACATTTTTTCTTTCTTTCTGTGTTTACTAAACTAGTCTGCAGTAACAAAAACAGGAGACTCGTTAGAAACAGACAGATGGCCAACGAAAAAGTAACTCAGGGTTATACAAAGAGTGGCCAACACAAAATACTTACATTCCTGATTTGTGAGTCCCTCCTTACACTTCAACTATATGGTAGAAATACAGCACTACAACATACAAAAGAGAGAGATCGACTTGGAATGTCACTTACCAGTTCTATAATTTGATTAGCTGTAATTGAAATTACGCGTTTTATTATGAAATTATGAGTTTTCCTCTTCTAAGGGCTTATTTTGCGGTCTCTGTCGTCATTTTGTGGATGGACAACGTCAACCGTCTTTGCTTTTCTCAGTATGACAGGTTGATGGATGTCGACCCACTGTATCTCTATCAGCCAATCAGATTCGAGAACCAGACCAAACTGTTATTTATATATATATATTTTATTTTACTGTTATTTTATTTATTTATATATATATATATATATATATATATATATATATATTTTTTTTTTTTTTTTTTTTTTTTTTTTTTATAATGCATAGTTTTATACTAATCATTTTATTTCATCTTTTTTAAACACTTAATAATAGAAATAATTTATTACTTTAAATTATCTTTACAGATTAAGCAGTAAAAAACAACACTGTGATTATTAGATAATGGCATTACAGCATAGGGCAAATCCAGAGGGATAAAAAAATTATTATTAGTAGTAGTAGTAGTAGTAGTAGTAGTAGTAGTAGCAGCAGCAGCAGCAGCAGCAGCAGCAGCAGCAGTAGTAGTAGTAGCAATATAGTAGCAGTAGTAGTAATAATAATAATAAATCACCATCATCATAATCATCATCATCACAATGTAATCTAAAAAATCTCCATTAACTAAATTTTAAGTTCCAAACCTTTTAGTTTTTTCTCCTGATAAACACAAAAAAGATACTTTGAAGAATGTTTGGAACTGGTAGCTACTGACATCCATTGCAGAACAAAATATACAGAAGTCAGTGGCTACAACTTTGTGTTCAACAGAAGATAGAAACAGGTTTGGATTAAATTTTTCTATTTATATTTTTGTTGTTGCTAATTGGGGACCTTTGAAATCATTTTTTTTCAGCTCAGGAAAATTAACATATTTACATTTAAAAAAAACAAATATTTAAAAGCAAAAAGTTCCTCATTACATGTGGTGTTCTGAATATTAGACAGGATGCAATCACGATTTCTCTTGCGTCTTTCAGTCTGACGTCTTGATTATATAACAAAAGCAAACGTCCCCAGCTCATGACGAATTAAATGGCAACTGTGAAGTTGCCAGGCATTAGCAGCTGTAAAGTGGCAGATCGAGTGCAGCACCAGTAGAAGAGAGAAACTGTGAATCACTGCCTCCCCATCCAAAAACACTACCTGGAGAAACTTCCTGAAACAATTAAACTGTTTTAATGATTCTTTTATCCCTTCAAAAAAAGAGGCCTATGACCAATATGACATTTTCCTAGGGCTTAACATTTATGGTTTTCCTGCAAACCATTAGAGCCAGAGTTTTTAGTGGTTACTTAGCCCAGTGAATAAAAGCCCAGATGAAGCTGATACTGTTCATCCATGTAGAATCTCCATTAAATATGCCAGCAAATTCCTCTGCTAAAGCGTGTCTCAGCTGCACTCTTCACTTCACTGGTAATGGTTAGCGGATGATAAAAATTATCCCCAGAGAAACAGTCAAAAGAGGATGTTTTGACTGCTCTCATCCTATCACTTACACTACTTTCATGATTAATTTCGAATATATATCTCAAAGCATTATTAACGCTGTCAGATTGTGTTCCGCATCTTATATTTCAAGAGTTAACTGCTTATTTTAAGACGTCGTGCAAAAAAAACTCCTAAAAGTGAAGCTGAAAGCAGACTAAATAAGAAACAATCGTTCTGAATCTCTCAGACTGACAGTTAACAAGCTGTTTGTGGATCTCACATGCGAATACGATCAATCTCCCAATCCTTTTCTCTCCTTTAAAAGGACACCATGACTCTATAATAGAGCTTGTAATCATCAATCACTCTGTCAGACCAGGACGTTTCCACTCCAGTGCCCGCTCAACCCTCGATAGTATGACCATGACTTTAACACAAATACGAGTCAGAATCAATAAAAATCAACACACAATGTCTAGAAAGGTGTTAAGGACAGACGTTACAAACTCTATCTCATCCGCCACTTATGAAATCTGTAAAACAGAGGCAATTAGAAATCACAAGGCATCCAAAAGCTCAGTAGAGTGTTTAATTAAACCAGAGATGAGCAAATCCATGGTAAGAGACTGTCATGGGGTCTTCAAATCAAGCATAATAAGGCCCCCTTAAAAAGCACAATGCCACACTTTTTTGCAATTTGCGACACCCCTGTGGCTTAATTAGCCATTGTGGGTGGAAATTATAATTTATATTAATACTTCTTGTCTAACCACTAGAGAATAGAGGTTAGGAAGTTAGATACTTCTGCCTACGTACTGTATGCCTGCCTAAATTTGTCTTATTTAAAATCTGTAAATGATCCAGGAGATGTAAAGAGCAAGAAATGATGTCCATTTGTATATTACACACCTTCCTGACAATTTCACTGTGCGTGTTGTAATCCTTACATTCTCTGGGCCAAATAATAATTCCTTACATTTATATAGCGCTTTTCTAGACACTCAAAGCGCTTTACACATTGGGGGGAATCTCCTCATCCACCACCAGTGTGCACCATCCACCTGCAGAGAGCTAGCTGCCGGCTAATAACCCAAGTATGGCAGTACCAATACATGTTTACATTGTGAGGACATTTTTACGCAACAGGCTCATTCTGAAAACGTAGCCCTATATACATTTCTGGAGATCATGAATTATCTAGGCAGAAGTATGTATGGCTTCATTTCGTCTTTAAAAGGAACGATACGGGGTGATATGACGCTGTTCTTTTTCACGCTTATCAGCTGACCACTTACCTTTGTATGGACGGCTTTCCCGCTGTTACCAGTTTGTCCAGCTCACCATGTACTTTGGCGCACTTCAGACACAGAGAGGAGTTGACCATGACGACAGGGTTTGAGTCCGGCAAAGATCGGTGCCAGAAAGCTGGTAAGACTAAAACAAAAGCCAAAAAATAAAATAAACAAGTAAAAAACAGGGTGAGAATGTGGTAAAATCTGAAAATGTGGTAAAAATCAGACGAGGGCTTTTCTTTTTATCGAATGCTATTTAAAACTGTCGGTTGGGTTTGCGGAAGAGGGTGGGCGGGTCAATTCAGATTGTTTCCTATGAGTGTTGGGTTAGGCATAGGCGGATAGAATATAGTTTGTACAGTATAAAAAAAATCATTATTTCTATGGGAAGTACAGTACCCATAATGATTGTTGTACAAGTGTGAGTTTGCGTGTGTTTGTGGGGGGTATCTTAAAATGTTAAAATGTTTTATATGTGTTTGCTAAATAGAATGATTAATTCAATTAATATTTGCAAGAATTGTTTATAAGATTTATGTTTAAATCCATGCATGTGTATATATCAGTCACTATATCCCTAAAATAATATCAGTTTGACTAGTTCTGCTTGGCATATTTCTATAAGTGATATTAAATGTTCTACCTAAGACCGACTTAAATCTGTACCACAGGTGTTCTGCCTGAATCAAACAGCCCGTCAGTATGACTTCTTCTGCCTCATTGAAAGGCTTCTGGCTGCTGCTGTAGCCTGAAATAGTTTTTCTGTGAAAACAAGGCGCATGGAAGCAGAAAACCACCACAGAGTAGGCAAAAACAGATACAGTTGTCAGAGAACTTATTTTGCCTACTTTATTTAAACCTTAAGGCTTATGGTTATTTAAAGAAAAGAAAAGAAAAGAAAAGAAAAGAAAAGAAAAGAAAAGAAAAGAAAAGAAAAGAAAAGAAAAGAGCTCAACTAATACATGTTGACTTGACTTGTCTGGTTTGCTGCAGTGGCACATTACAACTTAATTTACCAAGAAAAGAAAATTCCTTATGCATATCTATGTTTAATCTATTGGAAAGTCATTATCTAGCTGTCAATGTGTGGATTACCTTTAACACATTTTTCACAAGCAGAGTCAAAATTACAAGTTCTTGCCTTCATATAACATCTAAAACGTAATGTTTTCATCAACAGAAAAAAGCCAGACCTTCTTCTTTTATAAACATAAGACATCAAATGGCGGTTTTGTACACGAGTTTGTGTTTTCAAATCTGTTACCTTACCTTGAGGAAACGCTTGTGGATTTACATTCTCAATTGCACATCGCCATCTTGTGGTACAGGATGCCTCCATGGAAACTAAAAATAAGACATAATAAATACAGTAACCGTAAGCTATGTGGTGTTCAGCGGATATGAGAACAGTTATCGATCTGGCCATGTGTTTTGGTTTCACAGTCACGTAAATCACGTTGTGTCCAATCACGCGAGCTTATGGCCAATTTTGACCTACCCCCTAGCTCACCTGGCGTCATTGCAGTATTGTTACTGCAGATATTGCAGTATTGTTAAGTAGTCTACTATGAAGAAATTCCATACAAAATATTTTCCCAAAGGAATTATGTTGTAATAATAATACATTAACAACATAATACTTTTATTACATCACATATAATAGTATTGGTAACATAACTGGCATTTTATAGGGATTTTTTTTCACGGGCTTTTAGCTGCTTTGTTTTTAACCCCCCACCAGATGACGCTGATGTCAGATGTACAGGCTGAGACATATTAATAATGCACGGTAAATTACAACAGATAAACAAAAAGTAAATCAACAAATAAATCTTTTTAAATTAATTGATAATTAATTAAATGTAATTAATTATTTAATAAAAACACACACCTTGTGGTAAATAATACTGACCAAACAACAGAAAATATTACATGTACAAATACAAAATGCAAACACTCGTCTACAAACCTTTTAGCCTAAATAGAAATTAGAGTGACTTACTACATTAAGTATACTCAAACACTTCTAATTACACTTCTAATTTATATATTTTCTCTCTCTTTCTCTATCTCCTAACAGTTTTTAAACAGTGTACCTTCAAAACTAGGAGTTCTTTCCACATTGTGCTACTTTGCAACCGGTCGAAAGAATTCTCTAAAACAACTAACAAATTTAGCAGAATTTTGCTAATTTTTTAGGTGTTAACTAAGAAAGAAAACAAGCGCAAACAAACCAAATCAAATAAGCTCACACACCGCCATCCGTTGCACGAGCATAGGAACCATTAAGTACGGAGGAACCTTCCGCTGGTGATCGTGTTTCTGTGGGGAAAGTAAACGGGGTGTGGAACGGCCGGCTATTAACAACAGCAGAGAAAAGAAGCGCACACACGTCGATGAGAACATTATGATTATATTGATTAGTGTCTGGTACGTTTATCACAAATCGCATACTGTTAAATTATAATTTATACTAACATTGAATTTATACGACGCTACAGCCACGGGTCATAAAACACCCACCTGTGCTAAACATCGTAACAGTATTGAAACATATTATAACGTTACATCCTGTGTATTTCCTCTCTAATGTCCGTCTAGCTGCTGGTCTTGTTTGTTTAAGTTTAATGTAATTATGATGAAAGGCAAAGACATGTGTTTTGTGAGTGGCCAAGTTCAGACCTCACGTCTTTGGCACTACAGCTCGTCAGGTTTCATCATTTTAACTTCTCATTTCAGATTAATATGAGTAAAGAATCACAAATGAGGGCCGCCATTAACCAGAAGTTAATTGAGATGGGTGAGAGGGAGAGGTAAGTGACTCTAATCATTATGTTTGTCTCAAAAATAGCAAGTCGTCTACTCGTATTTTTTTTTTTTTTTTTGGTTGAGGTAAAGTTAGTTTTATATTCGCACATTCAGACTTTCTCCTTAATAATATCGTTTCAGAAAAGTATTATTTGCAAACTCTAAATAGTGAAGTCATATTATCAGCCGATGAATATCAAAGTACAACATTATTCACAGTCAATTAAATAGTGCTAATGTTGTTTTCAAGTAATATTTACTTGTGATTTTAGAACCTATATTCAAATTAGCATAGTAGATAATATAGGGAACGTTATATGAAGTAATGTACGAATATAAAACCAACTTTACCTCAAATTTTTTTCATCTCTCTCAAAAACTCCCGTGATTTGCCTACATGCACACATGTCTAAAGTAACGTTAAGAAGCAACTATCATGTTTGTCTCACATTTCTAAAGTATATTTATTTTTTAAATCATTTAATAAATGTTGTAGATATTATTCTAATTGCCCTGAGATCTAAAGTATTTGTTTGGCTACAAAGTAAGTCGTAATAAATGACTGGAAGTTTTTTAAAAATCTTTGGTGTTAAGATGTTGAAACGCAATGGACACCATTGTTTTGGCATTATATGCATGGCTTGACATTAACTTTTTTTGATCGCCACTGTGGCTAGTTGTTTTCCAATGTAACTAGCCACTTTCCATTTTTACTAGCCACAATTTTGTTGTTGGGAAAACATATTTTACATGCATTAATTTGACTTTGGCATGCTAAAATTTGTTAATTAAAAATTTGTGTTATGTGCACATGCTTCCTCGTTTAATTAACTTTGTGTGTGTGTGTGTGTGTGTGTTGTGATCTTGCTAAATGAGCATGAGCAAATGGGTTGTGGTTTCATAGTGTGACATTGCAATTAGTTTTATTTCACATGACTTTTTAGGGCTCAACACTAAGGATTTACCTTTTTTTTCTCTGGCCACTCTTTTCCTTTTTCCTTGCCACAAGTTTTAAATTATGTGTAAACAAGCAAAATATAACTTTTTATTCAACAAAAAATGTTCTTAAAAACCAATTGACATTTTAAAAAAATGATTCTCATGCATCTAAAACTACTGCAGTCTGTCTAGGCTAAAGGTTCCAGATCATCAGTTAACTATAGATAAATTGAGAGCTAATCTCCTGTAAAGCAATGTTATTGTAAAGGATAATAAAACACTATTAGCAAGAATAAAATAAGCCGTGCAACCCAAGTTCAAAGAATAGTTGAAACGAAAGTGGCAACCGCTGCTGCAGTGTATGAGCACTGTTTTTTTTTTTTTCAGTCTATTTCAAATAGAAACGATCGCACCAGTTGCGTTTACTGGCACGGTTGCTTACCGCAAGGAAACGGGACATGGAAAATTTTAAACACTCGCACTCATCATATTAGCTGTGCGTGCGACACTGTCGTCAGTGAGCGAGAATCGCCTGTGTCTCACCATGCGTCTGATCATCTTCTCATTCAGTCGTGCTGCTTCTCGATTCAAGAGCAGGTTTGCACGCATCATTGACAAACTTAAATTCTAATCTTTAGTGATAAGGCAGCACTGGTAATTAAAAAAATTTTTTCAACCACCCAAAGTGGCTAGTGGGGGTGTCTGTCTAACCTGCCACAGGTGAAATCTACCCGCATTTGGCGGGTGTTAATGTGAAGCCCTGATTATATGTATAGAAATACTGTCTGCATCTCACTAAGCTTTTTTGCAAATTCCATGTATAGAAGCTGCATTGCATCTAATAACAATTAATTTTATTTATTTTTTGATCAGGTTAAAGGAGCTGCTTCGAGCCAAGCTCATCGAGTGTGGTTGGAGAGATCAACTCAAAGCACTCTGCAAGGGTAAAAACACCGGTCCAATATCTCTCAAAGCTTTGCATTCGCTTCTGTCAGTTTGTATCGAGAAAATTTTGCTTGATATTTTTTTGCAGAGGTAATCAAGGAGAAAGGTATAGAGAATGTTACTGTAGAAGACTTGGTTGCTGGAGTTACTCCCAAAGGAAGAGGTATGCTGCTCTTAACCGTACACCTACTCCATTTTATTAAAAATTAAAAAATATAAATAGATTTTAAATATTTGAGTGACCAGAGCATCATTATATATATCATTGACATTCTTTTTTTCCTCTTGTTTTCCTCAGCCCTGGTGCCTGACAGTGTAAAGAAGGAGCTGCTTCAGAGAATAAGAGCCTTTCTCGCGCAGCACTCAACATGATGCGCAGTATTTCTGAAAGCGTCTGTCATTTTTGTACTGACATTATGCCAATAGCAATGCCAGAAAGTTGAACTGTTTTGTGGTGTGATTTCACTTTTCGTCTTTTTGTTACTCCCAATAAAGGTTGACTATGTTTGTACATAATAATTTCAGACAGCTTCAATCATTTAAAAATCACCTCTGTATTGAACTGATATATTAAAGCGATAGTTCACCCAAAAATGAAAAATACCTCTCCATTTACCCACCCTCATGTTTTAAACCCTTTCGAGATTCTTTCTTCTGTTGAACACAAAATAATATATATATATATATATATATATATATATATATATATATATATTATTTTTTTTGAGAAGAATGCTGTTAACTGGCACCTATTGACTTAAAAAAAAAATGACTATGGATGTCAATGGGTGCCATCAACTACAACTAGCATTCTTCAAAGTATCTGCATTTGTTTTGTGAAAAAGAGAAGGGTGAGTAAATTCGAGATTTCATTTTTTTGGCAAACTATCCCTGTTTACCTAAAGAATTAATTAAAAAAATATAATCCGGAGCTGCTTTTCACTGCAACTTTAGATATGCGGTGCATCCCATTTGGTATATATCTCCCTCCAAAGGACACTTCAGAGTGAAAAATAAATCATGGTTGCCATATTGGTGTCATTTCAAACCCAAGTGCTAAACTGGCTACTACTTAAGGCCCTTTGGAATGAAGGTATGATTTTGAAAAATACAACTGATGGACACATGAAGCCATCACCTTTAAGCAGAGAAGCTGTTTGGTGTCACACACTGCACTCAGTTCAGAAGGGCTCATCCTTATGCTTTAATCCCTACAGAGGGACACTCATGAACTTTCTTATCCATTACTTGTCTGGACACCATTTAAAAGTGCGATGCAATTCAAGTGTGTAAAGGTGTTTACATGGACAGTCCCTGGTCCCCTTAATTTTGAGCAAGAATGAGAGTTTACTTCATCTGTATATTCCTGCATTAAATGCCCCAAAATGCAATGTGATTGTGATGTCCCAACAATGACTTGCAATCACAGTGCATTGAAGTTTCAAAGTGCTCAAGGGTTTAAGGCATTCCATTTAAACTAATTTCAGATGTTCTGCTAGTAGTGCACAGTTCTGTAACATAATCGATTATCAAATGCTGCCTCTTTTAGGTTTTTTTCTGTACAGCACTTTGGTTGGACATTGAAAGGGCTTTATAAATATATTGAGTAATGATATGTATATATATATATAGAGAGAGAGAGAGAGAGAGAGAGAGAGAGAGAGAGAGAGAGAGAGAAAGACAATAAATGATACAGAGAAAAGTTAATGAGTGAAGGATATTCAAATTTGCACTGGAATGCAGCCTTGTACACTACAAAGATACCCTCGCTCTGAAGTGTTCATCACTGCACCACTGCCCTCTTCTGGACGAGACTAGATTTGTAATCATCATGGAAGTATGATCTAGAAGTCACACAAAATAATCTAAAATCTAATTTGTTCCACAAAATAAAGATTACCAATGTAAAGAAATTAAATCTGGATTTAGGTTAAAATTCTTAGGTTCAAAGATTCAAATTCATATATGGGCTGTTTAAGGCAAAGATTTGGCACTTATGGCAAAATGTAATCTTAATGTAAGCCTAATGTGGCCCATGTGGAAAATTATAAATTTGGCCCAAATGATGGAGGATAAATGTGGGCCACAGTTGGCAAAAATGTGGCATAGTCATTTAAGGGTAAATCTGGGTCTAAACCTAAAGTGGCTCACAGGTGTAAGTGCAAATGTGGCCCAGTTATCTTAAGACAAGTGTGCCACTTTTGGGACATATTCGGCACAGTAAACTCTGGCTAATGCAGCCGTTAGCCTATAGTGGCCAAGAGAAGATATGGAAAATGTGGCCCAGTTATCTCAAAACATATGTGGGCCACTTTTGGCGAATATTCGGCACAGTGAGCAATGGATAATGTGGATTTGAGCCTATAGTGGCACAGAGAACATATGACAAATGTGGGCCACTTTTGGCAAATATTTGGCACAGTCAGCTCTGGCTAATGTGGCTGTGAGCCTAAAGCGGCCCACAGAAGATATGGCGAATGTGGCTCAGTTATATGTGGACCACATAAAGTCACCATCATGGAGAAAAGGGTTTTCTTTAGTTGGGCTCATAGACATGAACCTCTTATTATAATTTTCTTTTGGGCCACTGTAACTTTTAAAAACTTTGCTTGAAAAGTTTATTCATTACAGCAAACAAGCCAAGTAAAAAAAATAAAATAAAATAAAAATAAGTGAGGCACAACCTGTGATGAAATAATATAATTCACTGATGTTAACCAATGTTTAATTCATTATTAGAAGTATAACGTAATAACATGCTTGCACATGCCACAGAGTTATGAAGGTTTATAAGCTGAAATAAATTCTATGGTTTAACCTGCTCACAGAGACATCAGTAATCAGCGTATGAACCTCAACAACGGTGACAATTAACGAAATGAACAAAACTCACAGACATCACAAACAGGACACTAAAAGTGACAAAATCAACAACGTTAATATAAACAGCAGAATCAAAAGCAAATAATGAAAACTGTAGCATCAATAAGATATAGAATGTATTTATACTGCAATGCATGCTGGGATTTTTGCACTTTGCCACACCCAGCAAGTGTAAGGTGTAGGCCAGATTTGGGCCAGAATAAAAGCAAATTGTGGCCCAGAATAGGGTCAGTTTTGGTTCATTTGGTTGAATTCTGGCTAATATGTGATATTGTGGCGACACAGTAGCGCAGTAGTTAGTGCTGGTCGCTGGTTCGAGCCTCGGCTGGGTCAGTTAGCGTTATTGTGTGACGTTTGCATGTTCTCCCCGCGTTCGTGTGGGTGCTCCGGTTTCCCCCACAATCCAAAGACATGCGGTATAGGTGAATTTGGTAGGCTAAATTGTCCATAGTGTATGAATGTAAATAAGTGTGTATGGATGTTTCCCAGAGATGGGTTGCGCCTGGAAGGGCATCAGCTGCGTAAAACATGTGCTGGAAAAGTTGACGGTTCATTCCGCTGTGGCAATTAATAAAGAGACTAAGTCGACAAGAAAATTAATGAATTAACGAATGTGGTATTGCTTTGGCTTATTTGTGGCCCAGATCTGACAAACAGGAGCGGACCGCACTAGAGCCATCATTCCATTCAGTATGTGGTCCAGATGCAAGTGTCTGGTGTGGACCGGATCTGGGCCAGAATAAAAGCAAACTGTGGCCCAAAATAGGGTCAGTTCTGATTCATTTGGTTGAATTATTGCTGATATGTGGTATTGATATGGCTTAATTGTGGCCCAGATCTGGCAAGCAGGAGTGGACCGCCTAAGTGCCATCATTTCATGCGGTATCTGGTCCGGATTTGAGCCACATGAATTTTGCTAGCAGGGAGGGCATCCCCGGGTGGAAATAGAGAACAAAGAAAATATATACTAACAAAATTGGTAATCAAATTAATTAATAACCAAATTATTTAAAGTAAAATAGTAGACTAAAGTAGAATAGTAGCAAACATTTGTCTTATTATTGACCTTATTTTTCAATGCGGAAGTGAGCTCGTTTTTGCGATTGATTTAGAACGTCCGATCAGCTGCCTGGGAGAAATGACTTGGAATAATAATCCGCAGAAAACTGTCAAACTACTTGCCCTACAAACACGTGTTCGCATGATTAGACAGACAAAGCAGAATCAAATAATATGAAAATATCACTTAGGATATGCAGAGGTGAATATATTTTTCCTTGTTATTCTCATTTTTAAAGAAGGCCAAGCCATATTCTTTACTCCAAATTAATAAATAAAAGCCAATATAAAAAGAATGAAATGTCTGTAGGCTATATTAAATTTCACTACATAAAACTATAACTACTTTTGCCTGAACCTATAACCTAGTCAAACCTAAATCAAAAACTGGCAGATTAAATATGAATATACATTACAATTTAAAATTGCTCCTAAAAAGCAAATACACATGTTATATTAGCATAATGAAAACCGAAGCTCCTTTAATATCAACAAAGAACACAGTCTGGAAATCTCATAATGTTTCAGAGAGATTTAAAATGTCAGATTGCATAACTCTGGTTATGAAATTTCACAGGCCACACAAACCGCAAAGAGAATTTTAAACCAAGAGCTGATTTGTAATAATTTCTCGTTTTGTCCACAAACCAAAAACAGACATAAATTTGTATTTCAGACATCTAGCTTTTCCAGATTTTTCCATGCAGGGTGTTCTCTAGAATCCACGGTTTTATTTTATTTGCATTTTTGCCTGAATTTATGAGACTTCAAAAGCAGCTCTTATGGAGCCCACAGTTCAAGTCTCCATCTGCATGGGTGTGCATCTTGCTTTGAGGAGGGAGAAATTGGCAGAGGTTCGCCTCAGGTCTGAGAAGGTTTAAACATATTTACACCCTGTTGTGCCTCCGGGGAACTGTTTTCCACCAGCTAATGAGACTCTAGAGCAAGGTCCACTCTGTTATTTCTGGCATGTGCCTGCCGGTCAAACAGGCATCATTCTCTCTCTCCCTCTCTTCTTTAATTCTTCTCTCAGTAGCCCATTGCAAATTACAAATAGGAGGAAATACATCATCCCTTTTAATTTAAGAGCCAAGCCAAGGACTGCCAAAGTTAACACAAGGCAATCTTAGGTAATGATCAGCGAATGTGTATAAAGTTTCATTGAGCATGACTTCACATTTCTCTTGTTTATCCCATGATGGCAACATTTTTAATCCACGGCAGCTATGGAAGGAATGTTATGGAAGTGCAGATTTACTTGGACACACTGTAAGCAGATTCGGCAGATTTGATTTTATATTATAAGTTCAGCGTGGTGACACGGTGGCTCAGTGGTTAGCCTTACAGCAAGAAGGTCACTGGTTTGAGTCCTGGCTGGGTTGGGCTGGGCTGCATTTCTGTGTGTAGTTTGCATGTTTTACCTGTGTTCGCGTGGGTTTTTTCCGGTTTCCCCCACAGTCCAAAGACATGCGCTATAGGTGAATTGAATAAACTAAATTGGCTGAAGTGTATGTGTGTGAATAGGTGTGTATGGGTGTTTCCCTCTACTGGGTTGCAGCTGGAAGGGCATCTGCTGTGTAAAACATATGATGCATAAGTTGGTGGTTCATTCTGCTGTGGCATCCGCTGTAAATAAAGGGACTAAGCCGAAGGAAAATGAATGAACGAAAGTTGAGGGTTATAAATGACACAATTACTAAGACCTGTAAAACTGTAATAGTATCTCGATGACACCAAACACCACTGATCTTTTCATTTGTTACATGTTTAAAATACAGGTAATCAATGAAAGTTAATTGAGTTCAAAACAAACCTGGTGTACTTGTTCCACAAAAAAGAAAGAAAGGTTGAGTAAATCTTGCCTTTATACTTAAAATGAAGCTTCGGTCACAATTAGTTTACCCTCATTTCATTTCAAACCTGTATGACTTGTCTCACGTTCGATTTACTTTCAATCCTTCCACATTTTTTGTTTCTAGGAATGGCATGAGGGTACATAAACGCAATAATATTGTGTTTAATAGACGTCTAATAGACATCTAAATGTAGACAGCTTGGCTAAAACCTTGGCTTAACTTGGGCTGTCAGTAAAAATCTAATAGACATCTAAGAATAGCCCAAAACTAGTTGTCAAATAGACAGATTAGATCTTTTTTAACATCAGATGAGACGTTAAACCGAGGTCGTGACTCTCTGTGGTCTTTAAAAATCCCAGGATGTCCTTCGAAAAAGAGTAGGGGTTTAACCCCGGCATCCTGGCCAAATCTGCCCACTGGCCTCTGTCTATTATGGCTTCCTAACCCTCCCCATATCATAATTGGCTTAATCACTCTGTCTCCTCTCCACCAATCAGCTGGTGTGTGGTGTGCGGTCTGGTGCAAAATGGCTGCCTTCGCGTCATCCAGGTGGATGCTGCACACTGGTGGTGGATGAGGAGATTCCCCCTTATGTGAAAAGTGCTTTAAGTGCCCAGAAAAGCGCTATATAAATGTAAGGAATTATTATTATTATTATTATTGACCCAAATTTTGCCAAAACGATTATGTTTAGATGTCTATTAGACATCTATTAGACATCTTTTAAAACAAAAAATGCTTGCTGGGCGATAACAGAAAGTTCATTTTTGGGTGAACCATAACAGGTGGCAGGAAACGCCTCCGCGTCTTAATTGAGCTGTCATCTAAAACCTTTTAGTGAGCCAAACCTCCAGCACAGCAGTGATCAGCTGATTCCAGCACTGCGAAAGAGAGAAAAAGAGCAGACCTTGTTTATACTGTTTTGAATGCAAGGCCACTTATTGTCTTGGCTTAATTTGCTGTCCTCCCTTTGAAGTGCACTACACATTTATATTTCCTGACTCTAAAGCCTCTTTACCCACCGCCGCTGCAATTGGATAGCACGTTTCCATGTGGGGCTCTCTCGGGCACTCCTCTCATGATAGGAAACACAAGCAGTGAGCATTTCTGTGGCGGACGGGGCCGCAGAGAGGCCCCCGAGCGGGCCAGACACCGCTGCAGGGGCTTCTGGCACACCCTGGCAGCAGAATGGTTTCAGTTAAGAATTTCAGTAATCACTTTTAGGAGCGTAATATATAGCTGACCTTTGGCAGCGACACACGACCCCCACTCCCCCGGCGATTTGATCAAAGCAGGCGGCGGTGGCTGTGCAAACAGTGCTATCAGTGAACTCCAATGGATTTACTGCCTGCTTCTTCTCTCTTGTCTCGGCCCGAGCTGTGTTGCTGATACACGGAGGGAGAAGGGTTTCATCTTACAGGATCTCGCCCTCCCCGCTTGAATTTACAGCCCCGATCGGGACCCCAGCAACGACACCCCAGCCGTCCCGAGCCGTCCGCCTCTCTCATCAAGCCCAGCGGTTCACTTGTGGGAACTGGGAACACACATGTGCTATTGCACGGGCCACAAACTTAATGCTGGCTTTGAGGAGGAAGGATCCTGAAGAAAGAGAGCGAGAATGAGAGAGTGGGAAAAAGAGCAGCCGTTAATCATGTCTTGAGGAGCCCCGCTGCAGGAGGGAGAGAGAGTGCATGACCTGTGTATCGCAGCAACTGGACAGCCCAAAAGCTGGCATGGAACCAGGTGTTATGCAAACCACTCAAAACAGAAGGAACTTCATTAACTATGTGCTTGAGAGACGAATGGCGAATGCTCCCATTCACATGCGCTTACAAAAGTGCACCAAACATGCACTTGTGGTTTCAAGTGCAATGAGTTCCTACAGATTACACGTTAAACCCTTTAATAGTAACACAGAATAAAATATTTAATAGTTAACTCTTATGCACTTTTTAATTAGATTTTTTTTAATTAAATTGATTTCTGTTGTCCACATTGAAATAAAAAACGTCGGTTCACACACACACACACACACATTAGTCATTAGTTAGTACCAAATACAAAACTGGAACTATTCCAACAAAATAGTTTAATGTTGTGGTGCAAAAATGTGTACACACCGATGAATGTGTTTGGAGAAAACATACATGTTACGTGTTTCACAGGGAAAATCATGGGGCCATACAAAAATAAATCTGCATAAACACTACCGGTCAAACGTTTGGGGTCAGTAAGAATTTTAAATGTTTTAAAATAAGCTCATTCTGCTCACCAAGGCTGCATTTATTTTAATCAAAAATACCTTTAATAAATGCAGCCTTGATGAACAGATTCATTTTATTTAAATTATTGAATAAAATCAATAATTAAAAAGAAAAACTGACCCCAAGCTTTTGACCGGTTGTGTATATTGTCCAAAGTGTCCATTTTCACTGAGAAATGAATTTACAAATCTTAATTTACAAAGGGGGTTTCACTCATTTATTGATTTTCTCTTATTCGTTTATGAGTACTGTAAAACACAACTTGTAACATATCATAATCTAATGTATTCCACAAAGCAAGACATGCCTCAATCAGAATAAAATGACAAACATGTCTGAAATGTCTGAAACTGCACTCAGCCAAGGGCTTGAGGAGCCTATTAAAGGGTTAATGTATTTACTTTCTGTTCAAAATTTATCGTTGGATTCTGAGCATGTGTTAAGGGCAAGAAAGATATGATACCAGAGAGCTATTTATCAGTCATTTTAGTTATCAGAGTGATGCTCTTATCAAAGCCATTATGACCACAAATCATTGTCAAAGTCTGCTACCAAGTCAATTACATTTTATGTAATATTAATCCATTTTTAAAGCTTTTGTTAACTATTAATCGCTTTATTTTGGCTGCATTAACATTCTCTCAACCATCTCTAAAAGCTTGTATTTGTGGAAAAAAGATTGAGGAAATTGAAATATAACATCAAAACACTTTTATCTGTCCTGTCAGTTTCTTATCTCGACACAGCAGCAGCTCTTAATGCCACTGGATTGTCTGACATAATTCAACTGAATTGCACTATAAATATTCCAGTGGGCAAAGCGTGAGCACCAAAGTCAAGATGCAACCATGAAAGGAAAAATAATAACCACTGCCTTATTTTTATTCTGTTTGTTTGGTGATAAAAATCTGAGGAAAGAATTCTTCTGATGTGGTCCAATGGTTTTCTTTAGACATTTTATAAGTTGTGGTAATTTTCAGATGTTGTCTTTAAAAACCACCCTAAAATGTGGTACAAAAGAGCAGTAATACAGATTAGCCACCTGGTGGCGTGGCAACATCAGAGTCTTCCTGGATCAAATGTTTCTGACAGGACAAAACCTACTGGCAACAAAAATGCAGCTGCAGATGGAGACTACAGCAGTTGGCATTGATCATGAAGTGATGCGCAAGTGGGCTTAACCGGTAAGATGATTCAAAAACAAAACCAGTATGTTTGCATGCTTGGAAAATATCAGCAGGTGGGCCATTTAATAAGCTTTGGTATAATGGGATGAATGATACAGATTCATAAAAACACCCATTCCCCAGGTCATGCTTGTTTATTGGTTGACATGACCGGGAGTGTTTATTTGACTCATTTCATTACAATGTGCACAGTGTCATTAAAAGTCCACAGGATGTCCTGTGTTTTTATGAGTTTCTTGGGCAAAATGGGGGAAAAGGGAACTGCTTCCTGATTCTACCACAAGAGTGTAACCACCTAAGGTTATGACCATCCTGAAAAACAGCAGGAAAAAAGAAACTAAGTAGTTTTAGCGTTGATTCACTTTCCTCCCCAGAGGACACATCTAAACAGCAACAAGAGAACAGGACCTGATACAACTTTTTTATTAGGGTGGCCAGAAGATTCAAAAGCACGCATCTTTCTAATGAAGCTAATCTCTAATGACGTTAAGGTCCAAGTAATTATTAGCTAGCCTTTACTTCTACCAATGAAGAAGGTATGTTACAGCATTCCTGTTAGTAAGGCAGAATTGTTTCCTGCTTGTCTTTCCTGTGTCAGCCTTACTGATAAGCAGCGGTGTTTGGTTGGTAAACTAGAGTCAAGGTGCCTGCAATAAAGTGTTTGTGAAGGTGTGAAGGTTTTACAGCTACATGTGAGGTCATCAGAGCCGTGCTATCGGAAAAAACATGCAACATTGTTACGGTAACACTGCAGGAACCCAGCTTGTTTAGTATGCAGGTGCCAGGCGTGCGGTAAGAGTGATTCACCTTGCTCCTTGCTGAACTCTTCCTGCTTAATTAGTCTGTTTGACTCCACAGCTGTGAAAGAGCACGTCCCTTGCCAAGAAAAACAATAAAACAATTACTCCAATGATGCATCATGTGCAGCTCACAGAAAAAAAGGAGCTCTGGTGCTTGCAGAAATCCAACTCACCTCGGTTCTGTTGACCTGAATATATGCAAGTTTATTGCCCAGCTGCTTCTTTCTGCACTTTAACCGGCATCTGGCTGACGTCAATTAAATGGCAGTTATGCATTTTATGCAGATTTTACTTTAAGATTAAGCACTTCTAGATTTCTACCTCCGATATGGAGATCTGAAAACAACTGCACCCTTAAAAACAAAGGTTTTTTATTGGCATTGTTTGCTCTAAGAAGAGCATTTAACATCCATGGAATCTTTCCAAACTTCACTGGCCTGACCTCATAAGGTGATGGATGCTAGAGACTGCAGTCTGTAGAGCCCTTGTTAGTCCACCATGCTAAAGATAATGGATTGAATCTTGTTTATTATGGTAATCGGAGTGGTTACATTGTTGTGGTGACTGGAATGGAAGTGAGGTTTGGAGGGAAAAGTATAATGAAGGTGAACTAGTAGGAGTTGTTATTGTCCAGGTCTCAAAATTTGCTGTAGCTACTCCCACCTCCCAAGCTGGAAACACCGCCACAGGGGTTACATTGGTGACATAACCTGGATATAAGTGAAATTTTGGGAGTGATATAACAGAGGCCAACTATTAGGAGCAGTGTGGGTGAACCTGGCCTCAAGGGGTGCACTAGAGACTGACACTAGATGCTGCAGTCTTTAGCATGCTTCTTAGCATGCCTAGCTCCCATGCTGGAAATCTTGGTTTGAATCTAACTTAGAGCAAGTAGATCCGGAAGACATTGGTGTCATGACCCAAGTGGTAGTGAGGTTTAGGGAATTAGTACAACAGAGGCCAGGTGGTAACTGCAACATACAGATGTTTTTTTTTAAGATGCTATTAGTCTACCTACATCCAACGTTGGTGCAACCAGAACTGGAGGGGATAAAATTTCTAAACAGCCTTTTTACCTCCCCACAGTCCACAGTAATAAGCAATAATTAAAGTCCATATTGTTTTTTTTAACTCAATTGTGACCCTGGTCAACATTATAGATTTGTCTTTCATGCCAATGTGCATGGCTAAGAACTTAATTTATACAACTTTAAAGGTGAAGAATTTTTTCAATATTATTATTTTTCTCTCACTCAGTTTCCAGATTTTACACAGTTGTCTCTATCTATCAAATAGTTGGCCAGATATTGTGCTATGCTAACAAACCATACACCAATGGAAAGCTTATTCATATAGCATTCAGATCATGTATAAATTTCAATAGACATTTATTACCAGTGTTGTGGTCAAGGGTCACAATTAAATTTTTAATGTTCCCTCATGCTTTCCAAGTCTGTTTTTAATGACAAAATAATCACTATACAACATTTAGTTTGAGAATGCCTGTTCAATGGCATCACCACAAAAAAAAAACCACTTGTAACTCTCATTTTTAAGAGTCTGTAGGGCTCGTGAAGAGTCTGCTCCAGCCTTGATACCACCAGAGTTGTGGTTAGCACTGGGATCAGCTGAGACTCATGTGGCAGGCCAGGCCTTGCTCTCTGCAACTCAGAAGGACTGAGCCGCCCGCCAGCCCCCACTTAGTACACATTCCAAGTTTATTCCCAAAGCTTCGGCCTCGCTGATGAGGGCAATATGCAGTACTGTAACTTCAAGGCCATATGTCAACAAATGAACATGCATACACTCCACATCTCCACCCAGCCTATAGATCACATACAGCAATTCACATACACCTGATATCAAGCTCATACATAAGTACAGCATACGCCTTTTCCCCCAGACCGCCATCGGAGCGATCCAAACACAGCTGTCAAAACTCCACCACTTCCAGTGTAGCAGAGGTGAGACAGGCGGGGTGTGGAGAAAAGGGGAGCGTGCACAGTACGCACACATCAGCCCAGCGCTATGTCATAGACAACATATGAAATGACTCCCTAGGACCTCACCCCAGGCCTGGGACCCTCCTTGCCGGGGCCTCTCTGTCTCCCCACCAGCCAGTCATGTTCAGCGGCCCAGTGTCCAGCTCCACCCTGCTCGGCTCACACATGTTACTGAGCTGCATGTGCACTGCTGAATCCGCATGCATGATATGAGCTGCTGACTCTTAAGAAAACCATACGCAATCAAACAAATGAAAATGAAAATTTATATGGGTGTTTCTTCAACTAACTATGGGCACATTTGGCCCTGTGGGCTTTAAGAAAATAAACTCACTTAAAACCCACTTCTCACACATTAATTAGTTCAATTTGTCTGTGAACAATGTTCAGCAGTGGTTATATATGCGTCACTGGAGAGATCTGTGAATTTGGTCATTTGTTTCTAAAGCAAAAAAATTAGTATAATTTCTATCGGATATCAAATTATGTATTGTATTAGCATTACGTCATTAAATTGACAGTTAAAAAAATAAATAAATAAAATGCTACGCTGCAGGCATAGGACGTCAACATGCCGTCATATTGACGTTGTACCTCAACGTCGTGAGGACGTTAGATTTTGTTTGGAAATGAAGATCAATCAACGTCAATGTCCAACGTCCAACCTAAAATCAACTATATATCAACGTCTAATCATGTTATACCTTGACGTTGTGTGGACATTACCAATATAGGGCGTCAAACACTGGATGTGCCGCTCTGCGCCGAGACATGGCGCGCACATGACTGTTGAAAGTATCGCACACCAGACGCACACATTCACATGCTATTTAAAATGAAAGTAATCAGATGGCGCTCTGTGGCGCGGCAGAAATATGAACAGTGTCCTGAGTCGTGGCTGGGTGCCACCGACAGCCGCCGGCTTACGGCGCCGGCGTGTGTATCCTGATAGAAACGTGTGTTTAGAATTCTGAAATGCATGGCGCTGCGAGGCACTACGCGGCACCTCTGCCGAGCGGTGCTTCTGGTGTGTGAGCCCCTTAAGACATCTATCAGACATTAGATTTTGGTCACTTTCCATCACAACCTAAAATCAACCAAATATCAATGTCATTTGACGTCACTATTGGATGTCAAAAAACATTGTCCTTAGATGCTGGCTAGACATTGAATTGGTCACTTGATGTCATGACCTACAGTAAAGCTAACCTAATATTAACATCTTAGTATGATGTTGTGTGCAGTGTGCCTGCTGTATAGCTTCGTTTGTCCCACTAAATCTATTTCAAAGTAAGCATTTCATCCATCGTATCATGTTTCCTAAATCATTTTAATCTTTATATAATTTGACACAATTAGAGCTTTGTTTAAAAGGTCCCAATACTGGTTAAAATGTATGAAAACTGTAATTTAATGTCATTTTAAAAAGCAATAATCTATAACTCTTGGGACTACACCCATATACAGTAGGGATTAAGAGGCATAGCAAAGCAAAGTCCATATTGCCACATGCTTTAAATGTTTTGTTTTAGTACAGACAATTTACTGTTTGTTATGTCTCGGAAGAGCCTTTTAAGAGATCTGAATTGCTTACTGACTTTCACTGTATATTTTGTTGCACACATACATATACACCCATTCAAATACACTCAGACAGCCTGGTCTCATGAGGAACTACTACAGGAAATGTTGAATTTTATGCCTCTGCTATAACAAAGAGTTCCTCAGACTTGTGTAAAGTTGGACCCAATATGCAATTATCTACTACTGCAGTGAAGCAAGGACAGGGTTGGTTTCTCAAGGTCACGTTGACACTAAATCGTAATATCCATAACCTATACTCCATATGGTTGTGATAACATTTGGACCTTGCTTCCACTTCCAGTTAATCAGAGTGTATCAACACACAATATTCCTGCAAGTGACTGCCTTGTTGTGCAACCGTGGCCTCACAGTTAAATCCTTCTCATAAATTATCAGATCCCTCTTTAGGTCAGCGACATTAGTCTAATCCCAAGTTATATTCCAGGATGTTCTGGGGAGAAGCTCCCGAGAACCTACTCCATATATTTGTGGACAGTATTTTTTATGTTGTGTAATGACTTGTCTTAAAAGTAGCCCTTAATCCCGCTCTATCCTGCTCTCTTAAATGAGGCGCGAGGAATGCGTCAGCGTCTTCAGGCCTGTTGCAATGCAGGTGAGCGACAAGACGAGGGATTAGCTCTCAAACTCACACTCGATTTTATCAGATCTACATAGGAGATCAGGTCCAGCCCTCAGGGCTTCATCCTTGCGACAGTCACCACTGCATTTAAGTGATAAGTGGCCCAAATCTAAGATGTTCTCAACTAAAGCTCAGTACTTTTCTGATTCTCTTGAAAGCCTCACAGTGTCACTGAGGTCAAGTGCCTCATTATGCCCCTGTGTGATTAGCTACAAGTTTGGCTGATTAGCTGGCATTCACCTGACAGTTTTGGATGGCTAGTGTAAATGTGCTTTTCTCATGTTAGCTCTGGTACAAGGAAATGGTGTGGTTTCAGGATTTCAAGATTATTACGGAGATCCTTGGTTCCCCCACCACATTAAGTGGTTGTGGTGCACACTCAGGTCCGCGGAGACCATAGAAACATACACAGTGGTTTAGCGCTGGGCAAACGCCAAGACAAATGGCTGCTTCAGGTGAAAACAAACCTTGGCCAGAGCAAGCTGGCCTCTTTTATTTTTTTGTTCCATCAGAGGGTGTTTTTTATTGGAACGATCCTACTCGAGCTCCTCCACCCTGTAGCACATTACGGGCATGTGAATTCATCAAAATGAGGAATTAATGTTGAAATGCCACTCTGAGAAAGAAGCGGTTTCACAGGTGCTCCAGGATTTAAAAGAAACAAGCTCTTCAAAGCCACTAAAACACACTCTTTGTGACATTAAATGACGGAAACTAACAGAAACAGAGTGAAGATTTGTCATCTATAAAATACAACTTCTAAGGGTAAAAAAAGAAATGGAAATTTCCCATCCACATTTCCCCCTCACAACCTTGTAGTCTTCATTACTCCTGGCATCCGTGTACAATTGACCATATCTGGCGAAAGACCACAATAAAAATATTGGCCATACCCCGAGTAGTCATAAATCCTAAGGAGGGAATTTTACCTCTGCTATTTCACAGGGTCATTTCCCTGTGTGCAGGTTCATATTCAAATATTCATATTTATGAGCAGCCAATTCACGTTATGGCCTATTATGACAACAGCCAGTAAGAGGAAGGCTTTCATATCATTTCTAGGTAAAAATGTAATTTAAAAAAGCTTCATTTGGTTGTTAGTCACTTATTTTTATGTACTGCATACTTGTTAAAGGAAATGAAAAATCTCACGTCACTCCAAACCTGTATGATTTTCTATTTTCCACATAACATAAAATATGTTTTTGTCCAGTAAAACACTTTTAATAGAAAAATACATTTTCATAAATATCTTTTAAATTCCACAGAATAACATCAAACAGGTTTGGAACACCATGAAACTAAGTAAACTATGACAAATTTACATTTTTGGCTTAAAACTACAGGTGTAGTGTAATAATCCTTTTAACAATTACATACCTGGCTCAAACCAACCAGTCTGATTGGATGAGTCAAACGAAACTGGTTGTTTCAAGCTCATTAATGTACAGTCTCAAAGAATGCCTAATCCCCTACTTCACTGCTTATCCATCAGGTTCTGCATGGGACCCAGGATAGTCACCTGCAGCACACCTGAGGGAAGCCTGTTGAAGAGGTTAAGTGGCATCAATTAAGAGAACAATTGGTTTAGTCACACAATTAAGAGCCTAAGTCTTGCTGAATGCAAAAAAGACCCTGAAGGACCACAGCCAAGGATCTCAAACATTCACTCAATCTGGACAACCCACCCACCCCCCTGCAAACCAGTAGATTACCAGCTTGGGGGCTAAGGGAGCAGCACTGTCCCGCTGGGGATGGATGGTTTGCACTGTGATTTAATGCTAATGAAACGGCCTTTGCTGTAACTTAACCTCTCTTCAACGAGGGCAATAAACAGTCTGTCTTTCAGCACCAGCTCATACGAAGCTCAGGGAAAGCATCATGGGAAAGTCTGCCAGATCAACGCCAGTGACACATATTGTGTTTTTTTTTAGGAATCCTAAAGTCCAGATGGCAGTAAGGAGTCCATCGGAGAAGTGAATCAGCAAGCAGAGGTTAGAAAGCTAATTCCTGCACAAAAGCCCCTTCTCAATGGTCTCATAATCTGTTCACATGTAGCTGCATGTATATAGTATGTTGAATTAATGGTCGGATCTGCTTATGGTGAGAAATCCCCATCACATGTAGAGGAGACCCTTGGGTTAACACTTACTGACATTCCACAAGACGCTCTGTAGGTCATGTAACATTACACAAGCCTCATGCAACGTTCCTTCATTTAGACAAGTGCCAATGTGCACCGTACATTCGTATAGCATTGCAGGTGGAACTCATTAACATTTGGCTCGGTGAATTTCTGCGCGGCCCATAGAGGAAGGGGCCTGATATGAAATAATATCAACACATACATAGATTTAAAGACACACTTTCATTGGTCTCCTAAGGGTCATACGGAGCCAAATAGGCTATTAATTTGCCTGTTCACCGTTATTTCACAGTGGATGAACTTAGGCAAAAGCTTCTAATTTTCATGGTGCCCGAAAGTGTGGAAAAGGAAAAGTTATTGGTCTTTTCTGACTGATTTTCTGTCACTTTGAATGCAGCATTTATGCTAAACGGATTTACTTGCACTTGTTTCTGTTTTGATTCTTGCATATTATTATTGTTGCATAAGGAATGGCTGTTTATAATGGCCTTGTTGTCCCATATCAATATATTTATGTAATAACTAAATCTAAATTATTGCAAGTTGTGTCCTTGCATGCACATATGGGAGTTATATTAGCCAAGCTGTATGCATGCTTAGCATGTAAGATCTTATTATTGAAATAAGAGACCTAAAATTGACAGTTTGTCAATTACTCACTTATTTCATGACTTCCTTCTTCTGTGCAACACAAAGTCTGACTTACACTCACCAGCAACTTTATTAGGTACACATGTCTAACTGCTTGTTAACTCAAATTTGTAATCAGCCAATCACATGGCAGCAACTTAGGCATGTAGACATGGTCAAGACGATCTGCTATAGTTCAAACGGAGCATGAGAATGGGGAAGAAAGGTGATTTAACTGACTTTAAACAAGGCATGGTTGTTGGTGCCAGATGGGCTGGTATTTCAGAAATTGCTGATCTACTGGGATTTTCACGCACAGTCATCTCTAGGGTTCACAGAGAATGGTCCGAAAAAGAGAAAATATCCAGTGAGCGGCAGTTCTGTGAGCACAAATGCCTTGTTGATGCCAGAGGAGAATGGCCAGACTAGTTCAAGCTGATAGAAAGGCAACAGTAACTCAAATAACAACTCGTTACAACCGAGGTATGCAGAAGAGCATCTTTGAACGCACAACATGCAGAACCTTGAGGCGGATGGGCTACAGCAGCAGAAGACCACACCGGGCATGACAATGAGTTCATTGTACTTAAATGGCCTCCACAGTCACCAGATGTCAATCCAATTGAGCACCTTTGGGATGTGGTGGAACAGGAAATTCGCATCATGGATGTGCAGCTGACAAATCTGCAGCAACTGCGCGATGCTATCAATATGGACCAAAAATCTCTAAGGGATATTTTCAGTACCTTGTTGAATCTATGCCAAAAAGGATTAAGGCAGTTCTGAAGGTAAAAGGGGGTCCAACCCGGTACTAGTAATGTGTTCCTAATAAAGTGGCCTATGAGTGTATATCTAAAAAGGAATGAGAAATAGAGCTGTTAAGTTTTAAAATGAAAAAAAAAATCACCATAACAGTATCCTTAAAGTGATTTGTGCAGTATTATGTAGTTAATATATAATTATTTTGTGTGCCAAATAGTTTAAGTCATTATGTAGTGATAATAGAAAATGATGCACTCATATTCTGACATGTGAGTCATAAAGATTCAAAATAAAATAAGGGAAATAAAGATAAGACATAACTTTGATACAGTTCCACAAGAAGTTTGGCCATAAGAGAAATGGTCATGCCCAACTGAGCCTGGTTTCTCTTGAGTTTTTTTTCCCTTCACTTTCGTCAATTGGTGAAGTTTGTTCCTCGCCACTGGCTTGCATGGTTCGGAACTTGTGGAGCTGCACATCGAGAGATTTGCTCTTCAGTGTTTGGACTTTCAGCAGTAAAAATTTAATCACACTGAACTGAACTAAAATGAACTTAAACACTGAAAACTGGACTGACACTGTTTCAATTCACTATAATCTTCTATGTTAAGCTGCTTTGACACAATCTACATTGTAAAAGTGCTATAGAAATAAAGATGAATTGACGTGAATTTGATGTTCCTTTTAAACACATTCTGCTGATTAGTTAACATGCCAATTACTGTTAGGTTTAAGGTTAGTAGTAAATTTGCCACAGAGTTGTCGAATAAATGTTAGCTGACTATAAGAGGATTGATCAACTTTTCAATCATTCAATTTTTTAAAATTGTTTTCAAGAATAACTTTACTGGTGACCTATTCTGGCCTATTTTATGTATATGCCTACATTTATATTTTAAAAGTTTAGAGTTATAGTTAGTATTTCTCTGTAGAATGATCAAAATCATTTCTTAGCCCTGGAACCATTTTCTTTAATAATGAGGTTAAAATCATGAATGTCCAATTTGCAGAATAATGGCTCAAATAAAAGTTTATTGGGTGGCTAGGAAAATTATAAGTTGGTTAGTACAATAAGCTGCATACACTTGCAAAGTTAATTCAAGTCAGAATGTCTGTAGGTAGACTGTCAAAGTAAAATGTTAGCTATTAAGCAGGCAGTCTACAAATATTCTAATGATTTCTATTTGACATGTAATGACAAAGTTACTTATATAGTCTCAAGGGGACCATCAAAAAAGTGTTATATGATGCTACATTTTTCATTTTGAACTAACCCGTTAAGTAAGTTTTTGTTCTTGGCTATCTTTCTCATTTATATAGGCTACATATTCACAAGCACACACACGCAAACGCAAATAATATCAGATCTCCACTGGGATTTTTGCAATCCTACTTTCCCCTAAAACATAAACGTCAATTGCCGAAGTCTGACACTCGCATGCGGTGAACAGGAAACGCTACGCCTCTCCAAACGACCTGATTCCCAAAGTTTCTTCTAGGCTAATTATTTCCAGTTGTAATTGGAATAACATTCTCTTTAATAACCCAGCAGGATCAGAGCTCTCCTGTTTGTCTGGCACGACTCACAAAAACATCATCCACCTGGCTGGAATAGAGCCTTCGCATGGGGTATCAAAACATAAATAAAAATCATGCTTGATGTGACATCCCTCGAGTTCATTCTGTAGACAGATTCATGCTGGATAGAGTTTCCCCCACTAGTCTCAGCTGCCTGATTGACTGTGATGGGCTTTTTTACGCGCCACACGTGTTGTTTCGATTCTTCGTCTGGGCTGCATCGTCAGTCTTTTCAACACTTCTACCCCCTCCCTTTCCTTTGGCTCTGTGCGCAACTGCTTCCCTCAGGGTTTATAAGATAATAATATATTTTTTTAATGAAACCACTAGCTTGTTTCTTAGGAGACTGTGTTGAGTAGCTTGTTGTCACACAACACCACCTCTTCCTCTGCTCTGGAAAAAACATGACTTGAATTAAGTTTGGGAGGTAATAATTTGTGTACTGCGCCGAGTGGAAAGGCTTTGTGTATTGCTTATTGAATTGTGCTTCTGTGACATCCGGAGCAGCTCCTTTTGGTCAACAAAAGAATCTCACCTGAGTCAAAACCACAAGCCAAAAGAAACCTTGTTAGTCCTTGCTGACGGCAGTGTGCTCTGTCCAAAACCGCTTTCCCTGCTGTCAAATATGCATATAGCGGTGTCTCTTATGATTCATAATAGTATCAGTGTACACATCCATACTGTTGTGCGCCTCTCTGCGGTGTCAGGTGGCCTCTGAAGGAGCACTGCCATGCAGCTGTGCTCTCGCATAACCGAGCGGAGTGTGAGGCTGAACTTTAACACCAGACGCGGGTCCAAGTCGTTGTTTTGCATGTCAGAGTCCAGTGTCTACTCCAAGCAATTCACAGCTTGGGTAAAGTGTCATGACAGGATGGAAAAGACGTGTTGTGAATTTCTAATGGTAGAGTTTAGTCAAGGGGAGTCTTGCAAGTTCTTGATTTGTGCCTCTAAGTCAGCAGAAACAGTATTGTATCATTTACAATAATACTACAGAAACATAAATATCATCATATTTTAATAAATGTATATTGTTTATCAAATAATTTAATAGTCTAATTATAAATATTGTCTTGTGAAAATGAAGAAGAAACCGCTTCATTAAAAAGATGTCTTAAATGTCTTTAATAGAGCAATCACACCAAGTAGTTACAGGAACTGTTATAGGAACTATCCACCAAGCCCAGTTCCCTACCAAATAATTTACACCAGGACCATTTACCTGATTGCATTCACACCACCCCAAGGGACTCTGAACTGATGAAGCCATCTGACAATGACAGCAAATGAAGATTAACTGGAAGATGGAAGTTATTTTTGCATTGTGTTTTGAAGACGTGTGATAATCTCGATCGAACATAGATGTTTGCCATGCTCTTGAAACAGCAAAAAAGGAGGGCCAAAGGCCAATTTATTCTTCTACGTCGAGTCGACGCAGTAGTTTGGGCAAAGCCTTTCTAAACCTTGACACACACCTCTTAAAAAATGATCTACATGTCATAACAATGCAGAGCGCAAGAACTGTGATTGTCTGACTTGGTAGCAGTCAGCATGGGACAAGCTACTTGAAAAATGTAGTGAGTTATGCTAATAGCTACACTACTTAAAAAAACTACACTAAAAGCTACCCTCTGGGAAAAAGAGCTACCTGACAAAAGTAGCTTAGCTACATCTAAGCTATTTTTTGCAACTTCAATCCAAGTCAATCATATCTTAGTGATGAATGAAACTGTCAATGAAACATATGAGGCATAATTGTTCATAATTGTCTCCTTTACTGCAAATAATATGCTGTACCAAACAGAAACAAATTATAGAATATACTGTAGGCCTAACAGCAAAAAAAATCCAATAAAACCACATACACATTTACACATTTAAATTACTATAGTAATTTATAGTAAAGGGAAATACTTAGAAATAAGCATTATATTGTATATACATTTACAACTCTTCATTATTGAATTACACTACATAATGTAGTATCATTAGTAACTATCATGGACTAACAGTAATTGCCATAGTATACTTTAGCCTTTACTACAGTAAATATATATATATATATATATATATATATATATATATATATATATATATATATATATATATATATATATATATATATATATATATATATATATATATATGTATAAATATAAGTGTGTGTGTGTGTGTGTGTGTGTGTGTGTGTGTGTGTGTGTGTCGCTCTGGGTGACGACCTGCAGCAAACAGGTCTGTGTAGGTCTACTGCACAGCAACACAAGCAATTCGCAGTGCAAAGCGACAATCGACAGTTCATTTCAAGGCAGAGTGAGCGACTTCCTGAGAGTGAGCGACAAAGTTGAGAATCCTTCAACTTTATGCAAATGATGAGCGACTTTCTTGAGCGACAGCCAATAGGAGCACCAGTAGAGCTCATGTGATGTTCTCTCAGCCCGCTTAGAGGCCGGTTGCATTCTCCGTGCTTTAGACCTACACACCCCTGAGTTCGCAGCAGGTTGCCACCCTACAAAATCGCTGCTACTGTGAATGAGGCATTAGAATGTAGCAAAGTTACCGCCACGCTACTTGTAGTAGCCACGCTACTGAGAAATGTATAAGCTAGTAGCATCACTGTAGCAACCCTATTGCTCAACACTGGTAGCGGTGATGAGTGTGGGCAGGGCTCAGAGCTCTGTGAGCAAATTAAACTGGTGTTTAACAACTCCTGCAGATGGACACTTTTTTGTGTGTTTATTTTATTATTAAATTTATGTTTACCAGTTCCTGCATCTTTCTTTTCTGAATGTGAGATTGAGCTTCTTCTACTGTAGCATTGCATGCATTTCCGGCGTAAACTAAAACACTGGCAATGAAATTCAACAAAGTGAAACACAGAAATCCCACAAGAATTTTGGAAGTATTCTTGCAGAGTAACACAGAAGTATAAATTCTCACAATGTGCAAGGTATGCACAAATGGGAACAGTAATCACTCCATGCAGGAGTAGAAATCAGGCTTTAGACCCTACACTGCACGAAGTAGGTAATTTCAAGTGTTCACCCTTAGCTGATGATTGATTATAAAGTGTGTTTGGCATGCTGTCTTGGGATTGGTGAATCATGTGTTTGCTAATGCAGGACCAGCCATGGTCAGTCATAAGCACGTGATCTCTTGAAATTAGTTTATAAATAAACTTCACTTAGTTCCCCCAAATAGAGTTCCTAAAACAAAAAAAGCCAGACCTTCTGCCAACAGTTCTAGGAACTATGCAAAAGTTCCTCCAGTGTTAAAAGCCTCTATAACCAGGTGTAAACAGGGCCATCCACTCATGCATGGCCAGGTCTACAGGTGGCAGTGTTTTCTCTCAACACCCTGATGCAGGTAAGATCCACATTAGTTCAAGTGAGCGCAACATCCACATACTTTCCACTCTACCACTTCAGCGCTCAATTACCAGCCCTTTCCATTCCCCCCTGACCTAACAGCCACTACAGCTTCAGCTTGGCCAAGAGGCATTTGAAGGACACTAATGTAGGGGGCCTGAGCCCTAATATAAACAACATTTATCACATGAAAGTCCTGGTCGGCCCATTAGGCAGACTTGAAGAGTGGGCACTCCTTCCTCATGGAGCTGCTTTATTTAGCCTGGCTGTTCTTTGCACCAAACCCTCTCCAAGCTTCCCACATGCCAATTTGGGATCTTATCTTAATCATCCATCTTCACTGATGTTAGTTTGTGTGAAATTTCTCTCTTTTAGAGGTATTCAAGGCAGATAATGTGCGTACATGGTTCCAAGATGATAACAGGAAATAAATTCTAATGTAGCAAGGTTTTATGATGGTTAATCTTTACCTAAACTGTTCTCAATATGCTGTATTTTGCTGTTCAAACAAGTGTTGTTTCAGTCATTTTTCATATGTGTTTAACTGCAGAGTTAAACTTTTACCTTAAATCAGGGGTCTCAAACTCATAGGGCAGGGGGCCATTTCAGTGACTGACAATTCATAGGAGGCCCGGCCGTTTTAACATTCAATTACAAGAAAAAAAGTGACCGAATGGTGAATCTTAGGACAACAGACATGACGTTTATAATTCAAGCATTACCTGTCACAAATCAGCATGTTTTTTGCTTCACACAACTGAAGAAATATATCCATGGCTATTTAAATTAGCTTTTTGACATTTAAATAGTCATAATAATGATAATAATAATTATTATTCTGTCCCAACCAATCGTTGCTTTACCAAAAGTTTAACAGATAGCGCAAGAACAGCAGAAACAGTTTGGGTAACTTTACCGACTTTACTGGCAATTGTTCTTCTCAGTATCTTTCTTTTTTTGTAAAACTACAACAAAGAAGGGGAAAATATATATTCACATTTACTTTAACGTGTTCAATTCAACAAGCAGTAAAATGTACAAAGTTTTCATAGAAATCTCAATATGTATATGAAGAAAATGAGATCATCAGAATCGAATATTAGCAAAATTTGCATATTTGTTACACCACCAGCATAAAGTGTAAGCTATGAAAAAAATACAAGTGGAATAACACTGATAATAATCAAACAACCCTTAAATATTTTAAAAAATAGAGCTTTAGTAAAAATAGAGCCTGCTAGCATTTTGCTTAGACAGGTTTTTCTTTAGGAGAAACGCTTAATACTTCATTACCTGTGATTCGTTTGTGTTCTGACCACATGTACTTGATTGTTTGCTATCAATAAAGCGTGTAGTCTTTTAAAAGCACTGTTGTAATACATTGAGCCAGGTATGACTACATAAATACATAAATCCAGGCATAACACTGTGTGACAATGTTTCATATGACTGTTCTATAGTCTTCAGCTAATCAATCTGTCAGATTCTGGAGTGCATTACAGGTCTAAAGAATGTTATAAATTATAAATGATCTTAAATAAAGCAAATACGTTTATAGATATGGTATATAAGTATAAAAGAATTTCACTCAGTTGGGAAATGGTTTGGAACCAACCACTTGAATGGTTTGGAAGCACAATTAAGTGCACAGCATGCCATATTATCTGAAAATTGTAGGAACTAATCCCAAAAGGCAATTGACTGTCTAAAGCTACATAAAACAAAACAAAAATACAATGTATTTCAGTGTATTTTCAGAGTTCAGTGGCGAATCAGCTGAGCTGAAGTGACAGCGTCCAGTGAGACCTAGCTGTCACTCAAGTGGCCACACCCTTAATTATGCAGACTTAATATAACTCGATATAAATGAAACGGATGAGTAATAAAAAAATTCACCCCCTCACTGTTGTCATGAAGGGTATTATTAGCTTTATACACCAAAATCGTTCTTTGTACCAGGCTGTAACCAACTTTTTTTTTTTGCTGTAAAGTTGGCCATTTTAACAATGGTGTCAATAGAAATGTGCTCTATTATGGAGCCAAGCCTAGCGGAATTTCGATGAATTGCAGTTTCAATTACTTCCCTATTAGCTTCACGAGGATGAGCGGGATGTTCCCGCTTGTGTTGAACTGAACAAAGATACTCATAATGGTTAGGAACCCCTTGAAGGTGAGTAAACAGTCAGTAAATTTTCATTTTTGGGTGAGCTATCCCTTTAAGCATTTCTGTTTGGAAAGTCAGAAAGTGTTGACATGCAGTGTCTATGCAGTGGTATGTTCACCGAGGCTGCAAAACTTTTTGTACTTGTCCTTCCGAGACTCCATTACACCTAATGTTACGCTCTAACTATCTTGTGACATGACAGCCGACAGTGATCAGTTGGAAGTTTCACAGCAGCTGTTTAAACACACGGCCCGCTCGATTGTGAAATAACAAAATTCTGTGAAATTTGTTATTGAGCATGTAATTTATAATGTCCAAGAGAATTGTGCTGGACGCCGGTCCGAGTTTTACAAATTTATTAGGCCTGGATACACACAGGACAGTTAAAAGCCTGTATACGGACTCATCTATCTAAGCTGTGCTGTGGAAAACAAATATTCAATCCGGACATTTATTTGTTATTATTACAGCTTAAATCAGAAAGCGATTTGCAGAGTTGTCACCTCAGGGAGGCACTGGATTTCATCAGGATGTCAGCATTTGTCTTATAGTGATTCAGGCTGATAAGAGGAGACACACATGTAAAGAGACAAAGAGAGAGAGAGAGAGAGAGAGAGAGAGAGAGAGAGAGAGAGAGAGAGAGAGAGAGAGAGAGAGAGAGAAGTACTTAAACAAACAAGCAACCAGTGTTAATCATAAAGGGGTTGCCACGATGGAATTAACTGCCAACTATACCAGAATATGCTTATGCGGTGAATGCCCAGTACTGAAGCACTTATATACTGTGCCAATTTGATTTATTCAATTCACCTATACTCCATTTCTTTGTACTGTGGGAGGAAACAAGCACTCAGGGCAAACTCCACACAGAAATGCCAACTGGCCTAGCCTGGACTCGAACCAGTGACCTTCTTGCCGTGTGGCATGCCACCCTTGCATGCCACAATGCAAAGAGGGAGAGGAGTAGGGGTGGATGGGGGAGTCTTCGTGGTGAAGATGACTAAGATAAGAAAATCTGGTTATTTTTGTGCGTTTGGATTCATCTGATCGGTACATCATGTGATAGCTAATGTGGGACCAGCTGTGGTCAATCATAAGCATATCATAAGTAAACTTCACTTACAACTTCAAACTTCAAATTACACATTGTTACACATGTAATGAACCCTTTGAAATAATTGGGGCTTAAATTTTGGTCACATAAGGCCATACAGTTTTAGAAGTCCTGGATAATGCAGTATTTTCATTATATTTTATTGCTTTTTGTTACATAAAACAGAATTTAGGGCAATAAAAATGGCCATTTTCTTTTTTGATGGATTACACATGGGAAATTTACAAATTTCCCACAATGCCTCTAATGATACCTGCAGACTCCCCATTGGGAGGAAAGTCTTCAGCACAGATCACTGTATGGGATGATTGGGACCTGGACCTCTAACATAAAGTACGCTCATTGTACTCATCAAACACCTCTAAAAATGACTAAAAAACAACTATCCACTTCTGATTGGATGGTAGCTCTCTTAAATTGTTTTCTTGCTTTATTGAAGATTAAGCCTGTTGTTTCTGAGGTTTGTTCGCCATTTATGTCAATTGGTGGAGTTTTGGTTCTTTGCCACAGATGTCTTTGACTTGTTTTAGTGGAGGTGCTCTACAGTGAATCACATCCTTCAATACCAGCCTAATCAACATAACTATTTTACATTCTGTCAGTTTATTGGATAATTCGTACAAATTCATGCACTCTCAGAAATAAAGGTACGTGAGCTGTCACTGGGGTGGTACCTTTTCAAAAGGTACAAATTTGTAACTAAAAGTTCCATGTTAATACTTTAAGGAAACATATTAGTACCTAAAAGAACAAAAGTGTTCCTCTTAAAATTTTTAGGTACTAATATATAATTTTGAGGTACCAATGTGGACCCTTTAAGTACAAATGTGGACCTTTTAAAAAGGTACCACCCCCGTGACAATTCGTGTACCTTTATTTCTGAGGGTGGATGAGTTCAGTCTTACAAAAATTAACCATTTTTTAAAAGGAGTCATGGCACCAAACCTCACCCCTAATTCCAACCATCATTGGAGGATGACCAAATCACACTAAATTGTATAAATAAGATCTTACAAATCCATATGTATTAGCCACCAAGTCAAATAGTTACGAATTGGCATGAGATAGGGTTGTCAATACTGACATTTATAAAGAACTGAACTGAATCAACATAAAACTAACTAGAACAAATTCAGCATTGAGCACATTTACATGCACACCAATATGCTGATACACTCTCAGAAATAAAGGTGCAAAATCTGTCAATTGGGGTGGTACTACTGCAAAAAAGTTCATTTTTGTACTCTTTAGGCACTAATATGTACCTTTAATGTACATTATGAAGCCTTTAGGTACTAAAAAAGTGTAACTTTTACTGCACAGTGACCACTTTTATACCTTTATTTCTGAGAATGTAAGCTTAATGAAATAACTTGTTGTTACAGTTTACATGCAAACTAATGTAATGTAATGTAAATGTGATATATATATATATATATATATATATATATATATATATATATATATATATAGCATTTATTGTATACACCCAAATTGCATCACAATCATGAAATCATCTCTCCACATCACTTGGATGATGCAACAGGAGCCACAGGACAACCAGGCACCAGTGCACTCACCACACACCAGCTAAAGGTGGAGTGGAGAGACATTGATAGAGCCAATTTGGTGGATGGGGATGATTGGGAGGCCATGATGGGTAAGGGCCAATGGAGGGAATTTGGCCAGGACACCCGGGGTTACACCCGTACTCTTTACGAGAAGTTCCATGGGACTTTTAAGGACCACAGAGAGTCAGGACCTTGGTTTACATCTCACCCGAAAGACGGCATCCACTGACAGTATAGTGTCCCCTTCACTTTACTGGGGTATTAGGACTCAAACAGACCCCTTGCTGGCCTTATTAAAACCACTTCCAACAGTAACCTAGTTTTCCCATGTGGTCTCCCATCCAGGTATTGACTGGGCGCAGCCCTGCTTAGCTTCAGCAAGTAACCGGTCTTGGGATGCAGGGTGATATGCCTGTAATAACCTGGCAATGCAAGTAAACCATGTTTACAAGACTCACTTCAGTACTCACATTATTTGTTATGTCAGTCACCTGTGAACTTCAATAAACCAACACAAAGCAGGTTCATACAGATTCAACAGGCCAGGCAAAATTGGCATATGAAAAAAAACTAGCAATGATGATCAGTTTATGCTGAAGCGGTTTTTGTTCTTACTCAGGAAAACTGGTAAATGTGTTTTCATGATCATGTGCATCATGAGCTTATTAAGCACAATCCGGTTAAGAACAAATGAATGTGTCTAATGAACTTGTTTCACACTGATAAAACTTTATACCTGATTTTTGATTAATGTCAGTTATAGAATTAAAAACGACTGGACTGCTTTCTGGATCAGACCTGCCAGAAGAGGAAATGCCTTGTGTGTATAAGTGAGTGACACAATTTTACATGGGATTTCCACAGTTCATCCAGTCATCTGGGCTGAAGCCCGCAGTACCATTCAGTGACCCCTTCCCCGGCCACTCACATTGGGGATTAAAGGTGAACAAGAGGGCAATTTGGCCATGGAGTCAGAAACACTGACCGTCAACTCTGTACTGTTTCTGTTCTCTGCTGCGTGCACATGCACACACACACACACACACACACACAATCCTCCTTCTTAGCATGGGGTCACAGCCCACCACAAGCACAAGAATGAGCAAGGATACATAACTTCAAAAGCCATTACCACTCTGAAATCAGCTTACTGCTTCACGGTGACTTGCCTTGGCTAAAATAGAACAAATTCAATCTCCTTTAAGTAGCAAGACAAAAAAGGTTTGCTTTTAGTGTTTAGTTGAGTGAGTTCAGTTTAGTTTTGGAAGTAAATGTACAGTATGATGTAATTTATACTATGTGACCATGTATCCATAAAACCAATCATAAGGGTAGTTTTTTGAAAAGTGATATTTTTATATATCCCCAGCAGGCACAGGACGTCAACATGATGTCAGATTGAAGTTGACCCCAACGTTATGGGACATTGCATTTTAGGTGGAAATGAAAATCAGTTTTGATGTCAGAACCCAACGTCAGACAGATGTTTGATTTTGGTCACTTTCCAATTTGTTTTGATTGTTTCCAAACAATCAAATATCAACGTCTAATGATGTTACAGCTTGACATTGTGTGGATGTTACCACTATAATGTCTATCAGGCATTGTATTTCGGTTTCCATAAATTATGAATAAATGTCAGTATTTGACATCAATATGACGTTGGTTTAAGATGTTGGCTCGACGTTGGATTTTGGTTACTTTCCAACACAACCTATCAACTAAATATGAACCTCATTTAACGTCGTTATTGGACATCAAAATAATGTTGTCCTTAGACACTGGCTAAACATTGAATTTTGGTCACTCAACATCACACCCTACACATAACCTAATATAACCTAATATACCATCTTAGCATGGAGTCACTGCTGAGTCATTTGAAAGCTGAATACATACACTTTTTGAATTAACTATTGCTAAAAAAAAATTCTAGATAGAGAAAAATCGCTTAAATTGCCCATATTAAGTTCTTAGCAATGCATCTTGCTAACCAAATTAAAGTTTTGATGTATTTATTGCAGAAAATGAAATGTACAAAATATCTTAATGAAAATTGATCTTTACTTAATATTCTAATAGTTTTTGTCATAAAAGAACAGAAAGGTCTGACCCATACAATGTATTTTTAGCTACTCCCACAAATATACCCATGCAAAATAAGTCGGTCCAGGGTCACAATGTATATTGTCATAATGGATTCTGAATTAAATGTCATTATAGATTTTCCAGCTCAGTTAATAAATACAATTTATTTTAAATAAATATAAATTTATGAACAAATTTAGTTTAAATCAATCACCTGTTTTTGCCTGAAATTGTTACTAATAATTAAAAATAAAATAGATAAATATATTTTTAAAAATATTATATAAAAAAAAAAACTATTATTTTCCCAACCTTCCCAAACATATATTTTTGCTGCATATTCAAACTACTCATTTAAAATGAGCTGAAACAACACAATTATACACTGCATAAATGCAGGGTGCCACACAATTTATTCATGGTGTTCCAACACAAATCCATTAAGTTAAAGTAACTAATTTTTGTAGATTGAACATAAAACTATTAAGTTACCCCCCAAAAATCTCCATAATGTATTTTAATATAATAAAAATATTAAAGTAAAATAAAGTAAAATAGAATATATAAAACATGGGACAACTTGCCCTTACAAAATACTGAATGTCTGAACAAATATTAGTATATTAGAATTTATTGTGTTTCACTAAGAAAATAGGAAATATGTTGGTGGGATTTTAGTTTTGTGCTTGAGGGCAATCACTTTCCTTATGTAATTGGACTTTTGACTTATAGTTACTAAAATAAAGCCCTCGGAAAACATTCCCCTGTGAGAACTAACTCCATTCCTATTTGGCCTAAAATAAAAATGCCACACAAATAATTGCACGAATTCTGCAGTTGCAGGTTCATCCGTCTAAAGCCATTCAAATATTTACAACCTGGAATGAAAAATGAGAGATGGTTGTTTTTCAATTGCCTCAAGATTTCAACCAGCAGATCATTCTCAATACAACATAAAAACTAAAAAAAGTATAAGAAACCTGACTGACAGAGCTCATTCTTTATTAGCGGAGTTCATCTTGTGTGTTTGAAGTCGAGTTGTTCGAGATAAATTTGTAAGCTGAACATTACTTGCGTTTTCAATTTCGGTAGGAAAGGTGCTCCTATTTACTGTTTGTATAAAATATGGTCTTTTAAACTGGGCAATAAAACAAGTTTTATGGTAGCATTACCCAAACCCCCACGGGGAGAATGTGCTGCATTTGCTTGCTGGAGATTTGCTGCAGGTTTGCTGACTCAGAATAAGAAAGCAGGTTAACCCTGGCCTGATGCTCAAAATTAATATCCAAAAGGGGTGTAAAATGTTATTTGACAATTATTTTGTTTCTATTAATGTAAATTATGAAAATGTGTTGCTTGTTCAAACTACTTATTTAAAAAGAGCTGAAATAACACAAATATTCAAACCGTAACAAAGGTAACTCAAACCGTTTGAGAAAACCAATTGCAACAAACAATTTGAGTAAAAAAAATCTACATGAGTACTGTGAACTTACTCTATTTAAGCTGAAGTAATGAGGTATTTAATTAACTCCTTCAACAATGAGTTCAAAAGTCTTTTCAAATGAGTAGAATTAACTTTTAGTAAATTTTGAGTTAACTACACTAATTTCTTTTGATAAAGTTGACTGTTGGGTTTTAAAGTGTTGGGGTTTCATTTAGGAAAACAATTGTTGTATGTTCAATCCACTTAAATTTGTAAAAACTAATAAGTTTTCCCACAATTCCTTCATGTTGTCCCAACACAAAACGATTACGTTAGCATAATCATTTTTACAAATGGATTGAACAACGACAAAAAAAAAGTTATTTCATAAAAAACTTAAGAATTATTTTGTTTCAGCTTATGTAAAATAAGCAGTTTGAACATGCAGTCATTTGAGTGTATTTTGCTTGTCATTGTATTACTACACTTTAAAACCCAAAACGTTAAGGTAATTTAACTTAACTGGTTGCAGCAAACCATTTAAGTTCAAAAACTAATCCTAGTGAGTACTGTGAACTTAATTCATTTGAGTAAACGAAGCTATTTGAGCACAGTAAAACCCAATAAATGAAGACAACTCAAACCAACTGAGTACTGTAAAACTCAATAAGTTAAGGCAACTCAAACCGTTTGAGGAAACCGATTGCAACAAACCATTTGAGTTAAAAAAAAACAAAAAACTAATCTATATGAGTAGTGTGAACTTACTCCATTTAAGCTGAAGTAATGGGGTATTTAATTAACTCATTACCTTCAACACTGAGTTCAAAACTTAACTTTTGAGTTATAACTACACTAATTTCATTTGATAAAGTTGACTGTTGGGTTTACAGTGTATGTATTTATTTGCAGTTATTTACTTATTATTATCCAGTTCTAATAATTAATTGTAATCAGATGTGTTTTTATTTGTTTGTTTCAATGCCATTTCTTAAAATTTATTTTTTTCAAAAAGGATAATTTATTTAATTCTATCATTCACATGTTTGTATTAGTTATTCTACAACTACTGGAATATTTATATCTAAATATGTTGGTTTGTTTCTTTTATACTGTGTTTGTTTATCTTATCTAATTTTTAAAAATTATTTTTATGCATTTTTACAAACAATATACACTCAAAACATTACATTTGCTGTTTGTTCAAACAACTTATTTAAAATATGTTATATGCAGAGCTTGTGTTTTTTCCCATACCGATAAACTTTAGGTGAGCAGTAATGCGACTTTTTTCAATTTTATATCATTCCTTTACAGCATCGATGTTGTTAAAGGAATTAAATACAATCAGTTAAATAGAATAGACTTCAGCGATCATTTAGTTGTTCAAGCGTAAAACGAGATAAAAAGCTGTTTACACGCATATGCCTGTCAGGATTAGCAGGCTAGCGCTGAAACTCTATTGAAAGTAAATCCAATTTTAGCAGGATAGTTATTATCCTGTCATTATGAGGCTTTTGAATATAACCGTACCTTAAATACTATTGATAGCTAGTATGTAACAATAAATCAATAAATAGTAACTAGCACAAATTGTTAATATTATAACTATTATAACAAACTGTGCAATAATTATTTAAGTAATAATTTATTCCCTTCTGTGATTTTTTAATTGGGTTACATTTTATATAACTATATTTTTATATATTTATGAAATTATAAAAGCTTATTTATTATGTTAGGTTATTATAGTGTTCAATGTTTTTATGTTCTTGTTGGGTCTGATGCATTCCAATTTCGTTCTGCATTACAATTTATTGTGATGTTTTTAATGACAAAAACAAAGGAAACTGAAACTGAAAATAAATGAGTAAAATAAACGTTCAGATTTTAAAGACATGTCGCGGAAAAATATTATTTAATGCAGTGCTTCTGAGACCCCACTTTATATCGTATATCAATCATGCACTGGAATCATTGATTTTTAAAGAAAAATACTTTAAACGCGCCGATTTTGTAACTGTAGTTCACCGGAAGCACTTGACCCAGGTTACTACAAAATCCTTCTGCATACTTCTGCTTATACCCTATTAGATGAAACAACACAATTCCTGAGTTAGTTGGGGGGACAATGTTCAATATGCAATGTTCAATCCCCTTAAATTTGTAAAAACTAATAAGTTAACTTAATTCCTTTATGTTGTCCCAACACAAACTGTGTGGAACCAAACATTTATGGCATACCATAAAATAAAAGTCATGACAACGTAATTTTTATGTTACTTTACCTAATTTTAATAATTCAAGCAGGTTTCAACTGTAATTTTTTTTGTTATACAAGTTTTAACTTAATATTGCTAGTCAGTTTGACTGCTGAGTTCAAATGACTAGAAAGGTTTATTTGATTTTGAAAATTAGCCAGTTTTTGGTAACACTTTAATTTGATGATTCATTTGAGTATTAGTAGACTGTCTGCTTAATATCTTTGATACTGCTCCTTCAACAGACATTTAACTGACTATAATAAAATTTGCAAGTACATGTCAACTTACACTAACCGTAACCCCAAGCTAAACAGTCTACTTATAATCTAATGAGAATTAGTTAGCATGTAAATGCAATGTAACTTAAATTCACAAATGCACCATCAAAATAAAGTGCTTTTTTATTACAGTGTAATGTGTAGTTATCCTTTAGTAAAAGTCTATCAATACACTGAAAAAAACATATTTAATTTTTTTTAAATGCAGTCCTTGATATCCCTACAATTATCTTCTTAGCTTTCAAATCTGCCATCGGCAACAACTAATGATACCATGGGCAACATTTAATGATGGTAACTTTAAGACCTAATGGATTTAACCTCTACCTCGCCGTGCAATGCTCAAAGACAGAAAGTGAGCCAAATGTTTTGAGAGAGCATGCTAGTTGGATTAGCGACCATTAGACTCAAACCCCAAGAGCGGCTGTAGTAAACTGACCCAATCGAGCTTTTAGGTCACTTCCAGAGCAAGAGACACAGAAAAGAAAGACTAATCCTTTATCTCTTTGTGTAATAAGTTGTACGACATGACCCCATAAACCAATCTCTCCTCCTAAACATCTTTTTCTTCTCCCGAGACCTTTCTGACATCCAGCGATTGTTAGTAAACACTAATGAACCGCTAACCCCAGCAGCGCGCTTCCTCTCGACCTGAGCCGAGCTTGCACAACGACCCCCAAAAACACACACAGTACCCTCCAGACTCGCCCCTCCTGAGCGCAGATGGGCGTCTGATAAGCTGCGCTGGAATGCCTGTCTGGGTGTTCTTGAGGAGAGCTGGGTGGGCAATGAGGAGCCCATCAAAATCACTCAGCGCTGGACTTGTTTGGCCTATTCATTCATTCTTTTCAAATAAAAAAAAAAGCAATTGTGGCTTTTGATGTCACAGTTTTAGGCCTGAAGCCAGCCTGGGTGAAAAAGGTGGCTATTTTTCCTCCAAAAGTGGACATTTTGCAGTTACAGTGTTCAGCATAATTGAGTACACCCCATTTTGAAAATTATTTAAAAACTGGTCCATTTCTCAGTGAATATAGGCAATAAATTTTAGTGCATTTAAACAAAACAGATTTATTAAACAGGTATATTTAATAAAATAATAGTTTAGCCACCAAACATATTTAGAAATTGAAAGATAATACAATTAAGTTCAAGCTAAATACTGCAAAAAATAAAAATACAACCTCCAAAATTTCAACAAAAATATATATATATTTTTTTGCTTTTCTTGATTTTTCTTCTTTTTTCATTTGTATTTAATATTTTTCTATAACATATAAATTTGGGTGCACCATTGTTTGGACCGTTATTGTAAGTTATTTTGTTAGATAAGCTCCAGATTTGGCTTCAGTACTGACTAATCTCATGTACTGTATATGTACAAATATAATATTGTATAGCTTCCTATTTAAAAATATGAATTTAAAGATAGATTTGTGAGGGGTGTACTTATATATGCTAAGCACTGTATTCCTGTCATTTTGTATTTAGTTATAAGGCTTGAATACTGCATTTGATATACTAATTTATGCTTGGAAGCTTGTCGGCTGATAATGTGCATGCTTTCTGATTTATCACAAATATCTCCTACAATTTTGTCAAATTTCTTACCATAATAAATTACCTCCTCAGTATTTATTTGCAAATATTTATTTCAACCATGAGCTTTATTTGACAGTTTTAAAAATAATGTTATTAGTGTTTAAAGTTAAATGGCAGTTTTTAAAGAAATGGCATACAAAAGTCAAAATTTGGCCATCTTGAGGAATCATTTAAAAATAAAACATAATAACTGAACTACTAATAATGGGGTGCTTCACAATTTGTCCAGCCTCTCTTGGAAAATGTACATTTCACAATTTGTAGATAATAAAAACAGCCTAATTGTATTTAGTTGTAAAATGGACTGCTTTTGGTGCTTCACAGTTTTCATTGGTCATATTGTGTTCCACAAATAAACTCCATAGTCAAGAATACACTACTAACACACTACTTGTGGAATGTTTTGCTCTATTTAACAACATTAAAATGAAAGATGACCTCATATATAGATCATGTCTCAGGTAGATATTTTATTAGCACATTTTATTTAATAGCTGGATTTTGGGCCTCACGAAAAATTACTGTTTGCAGGTTTCAGGCCGATTGACGGTGAAGACAAAGATTGTCAAAACTTCACAAGGGAGATCATATAAGGGACAAAAAAATTGACAAAATCTGGAGTTTTGGCAGTGGGGGTCATTTGGAACCTGTTATATTCACCAGGGCTCGCCACAGTGAATGAACTGCCACTTTATCCAGCATATGTTTTACACAGCGGATGCCCTTCCAGCTGCAGCCCAGTACTGGGAAACACTCATACACTCTCACATAGGAACCTGTTATATTATTGTTATTATTATATTTACTTGTTTGCACCTTGCAATTCTTACAAAAAGTTGGAATAGTAAGATATAAACTGAGAATTCTGACTTTTTTACTCTTGCAATTCTGAACTATAAACTCGTAATTGTAAGTTTATTTTTTTGTTAAATTGCGACTCGAACTTTAAGTTGATAATTGTGGCTTGAGGAAAATTATTAACTTATTAAGTTATTATATAACTTCAAGACAAAAACACCTTTTTTCTTGTAATTCTGAGGAGGAATTCTTTTTAATGAGCTAAAATCTCACAATTCTGCCTTTATATGATAATGCAATTCATATCTTGCAGTTCCGAGAACAAAGTGAGATTACTCTAAATAGCCCTAACCCTTACTAAACTTGAAATATTTAACTGTTTTCTTGCAATTCCAAATTAACATCACACTATTCTGATCATCAAAATTAAGATTTTTTTCCTTCAGAAGTTTGTAGTTGAAAATTTATAAACTCACAATTGTGAGTAAATATATCACAGATCTGATTTTCTCACAACATTAAAATTTTGCAATGTGTTGTATAGTCGACAATGTAGCAGTTTAGAGAAAAGTTCATTCACTCATTCATTTCTTTTCAGCTTAGTCCCTTTATTAATCCGGGGTCGCCACAGCAGAATGAACCGCCAACTTATCCAGCACATGTTCTACTCAGCGGACGCCCCTTCCAGCCGCAACCCATCTCTGGGAAACATCCATACACACCCATTCACACTCATACACTAAGGACAATTTAGCCTATCCAATTCGCCTGCACTGCAGTCTTTGGACTGAGCCACCGGAGGAACACCACGCAACCGCAAGGAGAACATGCAAACTCCACACAGAACTGGAGTTTGACCCAGCCGAGGCTCGAACCAGCGACCTTCTTGCTGTAAGGCAACAGCACTACTACTGCGCCAGAGAAAAGTTATAAACTGCAAATATTCACAATTAATATTATTTTTTGTCATGTGGCACAGGCTTCCATCAAATCCTTCTGATTGCACAAGGTTTAAGCGAAGTAAGGCAAACTGAACTTTCACCAAGAGTATAAAAAAAAGTTGCATCAAACACGCCACTGGCATTCATCGCGTCTTATTCTCATTAATACTCAAGTGAGATTAACCTTTACAGCATGAAAAATGCAAGCCCCACAAATCCTATTACTTAGAATCATTACAAGGATTATCCAAAGGTCATATTTACTCACACACAACGTGTTATTGTTACAATATGAAAGAGAACATGGCTAAACGCACTATATAATCTCCACACACCCAAACAAGAACTCAAATGCATCTTTTCCATAGCACCCTTAATCCTTTTAGGATTTATGTTGCAAGAAAAGCCGATTGCAGAGAATGATATAAACAAACCATTCTGCTTTGCCAGAAGTTAATAGAGCAGTTTCTTCAAATAGAAAAGCGTATGGAGCAAAACATTAAGAACATTCAGGTAACAGAAATTATAGTTTCATTTCATCCAGCTATAACTGCACTGTAGAAAATTATATGATCAATTAGGTCATGGCAGCATATGCTTTTAGGCCATTGTAACTATTAAATTAAGTTAATCAGGTTTTAAGTCAGTTTAACATAATAAAAGTTCAATGGACGCATAAGGTTAATTTAATTCAGCTTAAAAATTTAAAGCAACCAGGATTTTTTTAACAGTGTGGGAGATAATATGTTTGTTTTCTTGATAATTCAAAATTTAAATCATTTTAAAATATTTTCAAATAGTTTCAAATTATTCAAATAATTTCAAATCAGCATTTTTATCATTTATTTAAAGTCAAAATGCAAAATTAATTCATAAGCTGTGAAGTTTATTTCACAATGTGACCTTTATATCACACAATAAGACAAAACTTTTTGCAATTAAATAATAATTTCACAATTAAAGTCATGATTTTAAGAGTTTGGCAATTGTACCATTTCAAGTCACATTTCAAATTTCTATTTCACAATGTGAGTTTCAATCACTTAAGGATAATCACTTATTTTTTCCAAGAATTATGAGTTTAAAACTCAGCTACAAATTCAAACTGCAGGTTGACCTTTTTTTCCAGAGTTATGAGATTATATGTCATAATTACAAGTCAAATGACCGCAATTTTAAATGAAAATCTCCTAAGTATTGTGATTATCTTACAATATTGACCTGTTTTCCCCTTGCAATTCTTAGAAAAAGGTTAGAATTGCAAGATATAAACTCTTGCAATTCTGATATATATACTCCTAATTGTAAGTTTATTTTTTCAAAATTGCAACTTTGCATCTCACAGTTTTAAATATTTAAGTTCAGAATTTTGGTTTGAGAAAAAATGATATAACTGAAGACAAAAACTCAGAATTACGTAAAAATAAAGATGTAATTCTGAAGAGAACCATCACAATTCTGCCTTGACCCATTCATATCTTGCAATTCTTCCAGCTATAACTAGGAGATAAAATGTTTGATTTCTTTGATGATTTCTAAATTCAAATCATTTCAAATTTATTCAAATAATTTCAAAATCTAAATTTTTATCATTTACAAATTTAAAGTCAAATTGCAAATTAATATTTCATAAACTGTGAATTCTATTTTCACAATGTGATTTACATAACACATAAGACAAAACTTTTTGTGATTACATAAAATTTCACAATTAAAGTACGGATTCTAATAGTTTGGCAATTATACCATTTGAAGTCACATATCAAATTTTCATTTCACAATGTGAGTTTCAAACACTTAAGAAATCGCATTTCAGCTCTGACTGGCACAGTTGTCATTTAAAGGGGTTGTCCACTACTATATCATATTTTAAACTAGTTGATGCGTAATGTAGCATAAACAACATCTCTGAATGCAATATGCTCAAAGTTCAATGCAAAGGGAGACATTGGCTTTTACAGAGTTAGATTAGCAAAGCCTACAGCAAATGAAGTTTGGGGACTACAAAAAAAAATACGTCCGGGCGAGTGAGATCACAAGGGCTCCCGGTTACGCACATTCACCACACGCATACACCCTGCGCAGCAAAGGTGCGTAGCCAGAGGCACTGTAATGTTATAGCAAAGAAAGCTAAAATGCCGTCCAAATACTGCTATTTCCACAGAGCTTGTTCTGTTTCTGTATTTGGGCTTCCAAAGGACACAACACAAAGAGAGAAGTGCTTACAGTTTAATTTTAATTATGTTCCAGAGAATTATAAAAATATATAGCATGCATTTGACAAAAGAGAACTTCCAGAATCTCTCCAAGTTCAGTGCTGGATTCAGCTAAAACTCCTCAAAGTAGCAGCTCCAATTGACAAAGCTGTGGATTGTGAGCCACAACCTGTAAGTATTTTTAATTTGTTAAAATTGATTTCTGACATGCACAGTGTCTAGCGTTAGCGGTATGTTGTAGCAAGGATGTAAACAATGTAAATGCGGTTTGGCACCGCTAACAGTTTAGCTACAAATTCATATTTTCCATCAAACTGCTGTAAACAGCCACAATCTTCACCAGCGCTGCAGTGTCTCTCTATGCGCCCGATTTCCCTGCATTATCTATCTGAAATAATGAACTCTTAAAAGATATGAGAACGTTTTTTATTACTTACACATGCTTATAACCCAACTATATGTGAAAAACATGTAACATGTTGAGTTAGGTAAAAAAAAAATACAGGATAGCTCGCCTAACTCGTGTTGCAGCAGAAAAATCAATCAAAACTCACACAGGTCACATTGCACATCTTGCTCTTTATTCTTCTGTCAACAGCATCACTGTATATTACAGAAAAATAACTTTATTTGGGCATCAGAGAAAAAAAAGGAAAATAAACATCGGTCCCGCACACATGTGGTTCTCGTGTTACATGCGTCTAAAGACTGTTTAGACACACACACACATACATACACACACATACATAAAATGCAGATTCTCTCTTAAAGAAGCCACACCCTATTTTCACTTGTTACAGACACTTGTCAGAATTTATTTTAGAGAGCAGGCATGAGGTTCATCCTTTTCATTTTCTGCCAGATGAAGGATCAAACAGATACTGCTAACAGCTACTCTGATTGACCATTTACACAGCAGAATCAAAGCGCGTGATGCTTTACCGGTGACGTGGAACCAATCCGTGAATCTCAGCACATTATGTTAGCTGACCAATCAGAGTCTCTTGAGGGCGGGCCTTTCAGAGGAACTAGGAAATATGTCGTTTTCATGTGTGCAGAGTAGCTGTATATAGTCAAAGTAAGATATATGAAAACAAGGTGATTTTCTACAAATGAAGCATGAGCACACATTGCTTTGGAACTTATAAACACAGCCAAGCCTTAAAATTTCATTCTGGACCACCCCTTTAAACAGAACACGATTGGCTTTTTTTTAAAAAGGAGGAGGAGTTACTGTCTTCTTGTTTCAGTTGAGATTATGTCAAACATTAAATAAAATGCACAACTCAAAGCACTTGATGGGGCCTTTTTATCTCTTGTTGTGTAATTTAGTCATATATTACTTAAATATAATCCACAATTACAAAGAAAAACAAGTATTTAAACCTTAAAATATTACAATAACAACTCAAATGATCAAATTACAAGAACAAATGATCTCTTTCTCTCTCATATTGTGTCATATCTATATATCATATTGTGATTTTATTTCTTATCTAAAACCTGATCACACAATTATGCTTAAAAGGGAAACTGAGAGCTCACTGTTATTGGCTGTGGTCTGTGATCCGCAGGAGAAGTTCATTATGAAGTGGGACCTTGACCGGTTGACAGCTCTCTTTGTTCGGCTTTCTAGCAGCCAGTATGCAGAATGCTTCACTTTCTTTTATAAACAAAATGGCAGATGGAAACGTATAATTAGTTAAGAAACTGATCCAACCTTTGAGCATTTGCACACAGCCAGCCTACTACAATTTTATCTCTCATAATTATATCTGCCGGTCATCATCCAACTAATATAATTCCAAAATTTAGAGCCACATAATAAAGTCTGTGTGAAACAAGTTTGCAATGTTTATTTTGCTAGCACACATTGTTATCCTTTAGGCGAATAATTCATTTGCGCAAGTTAATTAGCTGAAAATAAAATGTTTGCTTTGTTAATCTTCAATCAAAGTCTGACTATTTGCTTCTGTGTTTGGAGTGGGGTTTTTGTTTGATGTCAGTTTGATGACACTCTTAACCATGCCGCTACTTCAATCAATTTGCTATGAGGGAATGATGCATAAAATAAGCCCCGCCCTCTACTGAATATTCAGTTTGACTTGGAAGTACATCAACATACTAAAATAAAAGTCTCAGCTATTTCTGGTTCACATAGATCTTAAAATTTAAAGGCATAGTATGTATTTTTTGCCACTAGAGTGTGCATATTCATAACAAACAAAAGCATAGTTGACACAATGACTGAGTATGGAATCATGGGAGTTGTAGTCTTTTTTACGTCCTATTGGAGTCCTGTAGCAATCATGTTGATGGATGATCTAAAGTATTCAAAACTAATTATCATGGTAGTATGAAACGGAGTAAGGCTGCTGTTTTATAAAATAAATGTATTTAGGCTTATGTTATATAACTGCTCTATGCATTCTATTAAAAAGCATTACATATTAAAACATGGGGTGGCACGGTGGCTCAGTAGTTACCACTGTCGCCTCACAGTTGCTGGTTAGAGTCCTGGCTGGGCCAGTTGGCATTTCTGTGTGGAGTTTACGTATGGTCCCGCGCAGCCTTCGCACGGTCGCTTAGCCATCGGCGTGGCTGACGCCAACGCTAATGTGCACTTCTCAAAAAATGTAACTACACGTCGCAACGACGCAAACACAAGCTCTGTGATTAGTTGGTGTTGGTATCGGTGATGAGCAAGGGTGGTACTGAGAGCCACGAGCCTGACAGAGCGAGTGTTTACAAGTGTCAACTCTGTGAAGGAGCTCCAGATAGAAACTTTTGTTCCTGCCTCTGAACGAGTGAGTTTTAGCTACTTGTACATAAGGTAGCATAACAAAACATCCGTGAAGAAACAGAGGAACATAAAAACCAACTGCCAGCTAGCGCTTCAGAAGAGTTACTGCAGATCAAAACAAACAGCACATAGAAGTATAAATGCACGACTATGCGCAAGGCATGCGCTGTGGGTCACGGCGATCACTCGACACAGAAGTATAAATGAGCCTTAAGCCAAAATAAGATGAATGAATTTAAAACATGTTTCCCTGTTTTCGATTAAGCAAATTGAATATCGAGGGTGTGTGACTGTCATCATTGGCATGGCCACACAGGACACTGTCCTGGTCTAGTGGAATTTGGATATTCATTCTATAATTTTCCTTCAGCTTAGTCCCTCATTCATCAGGGGTCGCCACAGCAGAATAAACTGCCAACTTATCCATTTAACCGCAACCCATTACCGGGAAACACCCATACACTCTCGCATTCACACGCGCATATACTATGGCCAATTTAGTTTACCCAATTTACCTATAGCGAATGTCTTTAGACTGTGGGGGAAACAGGAGCACCCGGAGGAAACCCACGCAAACACGGGAAGAACACTACACAGAAACGCTAACTGGCCCAGCCGGGATTTGAACCAGCGACCTTTATGCTGTGAGGCGACAGTGCTAACCACTGAGCCACCTATATTTTATTGAAAAAAATAAATACATATTGTGCCTTTAAGGTCAAACCGCAAAATAATATTTCATAAACTGTCATGTTACATTTCACAAAGTGATTTTATATCACACAATCAGTCAAAAAACTTTACAACTACAACTTTAAATCTTCCAGTTATGACTTTAACATCATTATATTTTTGTAATCATGTGATTTGGCAGCATCACAAATCATATTTAAACCATTTGGCCAATTATAAGATTTAAAGTAACAGTGAATTTTATAATTCACACGTTCTGTTTACATGCACCATTTTTTCATCAGTCTGACTGCAAATGTTTTTATGTAGAATAAATGATGCAATTTTATATAAAAAAAAAGTTGCATATGTGTGCAATATATATTTATTCCAAACTAAATTTGTGCATGAACATATGCAGTATTGCACTGTGCCCGTATTTTTAAACCCTAGTGGAAATTCAAGTGGATTCAAGAGTTTTTATGCATTTTTATGTTTTAGATTTATTTTTAATATTTAAGTTCTTTATGAAGTGGGTTAACAGCTCTCGTTTTTCTGCTTTTAGCAGGCTGAGGCAAATTTTTTTTCATAAACAAAACGGCAGATGAAGACAGCTAATATTTAGTTGTTGTTGTTTTTTTGCTTATTATTACAGGGTTTATTGCCACACATACTGTGCTATTATTCTCATACAGCATTATACATATGTCAGGAATACCAGAAAAATATTGCTTAAATGTAGTAGATTCCATTGGAAAAACATTGAAAACTTGTTTAACTAACTGCCTTAAACAATATTACAATTACAAAAAGGTTCATCTACTAAAATTTGTCAAAATTAAGCTTTTAAGAAATAATTGTTGCTAATGTTTAAAAATGCAAGCTTCACATGTTAAGCTTTGAAAGGCTTGCAGTGCAAGGATCCTATTAATTATTTTCTTTTACGTAACTTATTATACACTGGAAAACCCAACAGTCAACTTTATTAAATGAAATGAGTGTAGTTAACTCAGAATTTACTGAAAGTATTTCTACCCATTTGAAAAGAGTTTTGAACTCAGTGTTGAAGGGAATGAGTTAATTAATTAGCTTATTACTTTAACTTAAATGGAGTAAGTTCACAGTACTCATATAGATTAGTTTTTAACTCAAATGGTTTGTTGCAATCGGTTTCCTCAAACGGTTTGAGTTGCCTTAACTTATTGGATTTTACAGTACTCAGTGGGTTTGAGTTCTCTTCATTTATTGGGTTTTACTGTGCTCAAATTGCTTCTTTTACTCAAATGGATTAAGTTCACAGTACTCACTAGGATTAGTTGAACTTAAATGGTTTGCTGCCATCAGTTTCCTCATATGGTTTGAGTTACCTTAACTTTTTGGGTTTTACAATTACAATACTACTATTATTACTGTTACTGTTATTATATTTTAACACAGAAATTCAGAGTTATTTTCTCAATTTTCTATGTGTGATTGTTTTTTTATTATTATTATTCTTAACAAAACATACAGGCTTAAAAAAACCTACACTGAAAAAAGTGTTGCATGAAAAACTGTTGCAAACAATTTATTTGTGTTGAATTTAAACAAACAAATTAAATTGAGCAATGTTCAACTTAATTTGTTTGTTTAAATTCAGCCCAAATAAATTGTTTACAACCACTTAACGTAAAAAATTGAGTAAATCCAAGGAATCATCTTTGAATAATTTTTTTCAGTGTATTTAATGACATTTATCATCCACCCCCTCCCCTGCAGACTTTTAAAACTGAGGTATCCAGTGAATAGAAGGTAAACAAAAACAAAGTACAGAATCAAGTATCAATTATACAAAATAAGGCAATCATTCTATATCCTGATCATTGTTTTGTGCAATAAACATGAATATTTTGTCAGCAATCTAATATTTAGTTAAGAATAGAAACTGACCCAAGCATTGGGCATTTGCAGCATACTGTACGTACTTTGCCAAAAAACATCTTTTAACAAGTGAGTAATTCATAATTAAATATCTTAAATATCCTAAATTTACCAGGATAGCAGGTAAGCAGTATACAACAAATAACACACACGGTTTTGTTGTGTTTATCATTAATTAATTATAATTATTATATTATTTCAAATGTTTATAATCACATACAGATGTCAGTGTGTTCATGAACTGGAGAGTTTATTCTAGTCACAACTGTGTATACAAAATATGAATTATGAAAACATGTGTTAAATGTTTGACTTCATGCAAGCTCGTCTAGGCCAACATTTTAATGGTTATAAATGTCTGCGTAACCCAAGCTGGTTCATTCCCCACAAGCTTATTCTACAGGGTACAGCATCAATGAATCACAATGAATCAAATGTGTATTACGACTATAGGTAATACATTATATTGGTAGATGACTGCATTATGAATCATAACAAGCCACAGTCAGGAACCATGTAGGTGAGACCAGAGCTAGTTGTAACACAAGGTTACATCAGTCAGTATCAGTGGTGTAAAGTAACAAATTACAAATACTCAAATTACTGTAATTAAGTAGTTTTTCTCAAGAATTGTAATTTACTAAGTAGTTATAAAAAAATGAGTAGTTTTACTTTCCCTTGAGTACATTTTAGTAAAGTATTGGTACTTTTACTCCATTACTTTTCTTCAACCTGCAGTCACTACTTTATTATTTCCTGTCTATGGGGATTAGAAAAATCAGTCCTGTGATTCCTGTCCAATCAAATCACACATAGAAAGTAAATCACATCATACTGAACTACCTTAAGACATTGGCAATTTATAATTGCAGCAAACTGTTTGGAAGCATTAAAAGTGTCCAAGAAGATACTTTACACACAATGACCCAGAGACTGTTTAGACTGGATGTCACTGATGAGAAGATGATAGATGTCGACTGTATGATGACTGAAATGGTCTTAAACAATAACCTAATGCACTACAGAATGTTAAGTTTACATCAGGGGTGCCCAAACTATTTCTTATAAAGGGCCAAAAACCATACTTGATAGAGGGCTGTGGGCTGAAGTTAAATATACCAACTGTTTTATATTAAATTTGCCATGGGTAATTTCCTAATTTATTTGCTAATATTTAGAAATAACTAGAAAACTTTGCTTCGAACATATATTAATTAATGATGCAGTATCATTTTTGAGATTTTATGATGAACTTAAGTCTATAGGACTTTTCTGAATTTTTTGGGTCAGTATTCTGAAAACTGTAAGTCAGATCAATTGGAAAATAAGTCAAAATTTAATTTAGTATAATTTGGAGGCTTGGAGTTAGTTTGGTGGTTGTAGTATGAATGGTCTAGTAGAAGATGCGTTCTTAAATAGTCAAAGAAGAAGAGAAGAAGAAGAAGAAGAATCAAACTTCGTGACCTCATAACTTTGCACCAGACTGTCAAACAGACTTGGGCTCATTTAACTCAGACTACCAATCTGCCAATCAGATCTGATGATCTGATGATCTTTTAACCACATATCTAGCCACACCCTAGCAACCACTTATGGCACCCTAGCAACTGTCCCATAGACTTCAATTATAAAAAACTGCCATTGACTTTACATTGGACATACTAACAACATACCAGTTCCTAATAACAACATACTAATCCATAATGTAAACATACTAACGACATACCAATTCATACTGGAAACATACTAATCATACTAGCAAACAAGCTAATTCATACTATAAACATACTAGCAACACATGCTAATTCATGCTAAATTCATGCTAACAATATGCTTATACTAGAAATATGCTAGCAACATGCTAATTCATACTAGAACCATGCTAATTTAGGTTAATAACTGCCTAGCAACTACTCAGAACACCTTAGCAACCACCTAGCAACACCTTAGCAACCACCTAACAACACCTTAGCAAACGCCTAGCTTCACCTTAGCAACCAACAAGCCACCAACCAGAACATCCTAGCAACCACCTAGCAACACCTTAGCCACCACCTGGTAACATCTTAGCAACCACCTAGCAACGCCTTAGCAACCTCCTAGCAACCAGAACACCCTAGCAACCACCTAGCAACATCTTAGCAACCACATAAACACCCTATAGCAACACCTTCGCAACTACTCAGAACACCCAAGCAACACCTAAGCAACCACTCAGAACACCCTAGCAACCATTCAGAACACCTTAGCAACCACTTGGCAACACTTTAGCAAACATTCACAACCCCATATCAACCACCTAGCAAGAAACATGTCAATCCATACTAGAAACACGCTAACATATATATATACTTATAACTGTTTCAAACTTCTTCAAAACTACTTTAATTATTATTATTATTATTTTTTTTTTTTTTATTGAGTGAAAAGAACATAAATGACATATGACAGACATAGTGAAAGACTTTCCACTTTTAAATTTTTGTGACAGAAAATAAAACATTTATATATATAAAAAATTATGATAAATAACATGACAATAATAACAGCAACAATATTAATAAAAAGGAGTAAATAAAATAATAATAGTAAAAAATAATAATAATTTATAAATAAAAACATGATAAAGTGGGGGGAAGAAAGGGGGGGGGGGGGGTGGAGGAGTGATTTCAATGAATTGGAAAAATACAATCAGTGGACAAACTTATAAGCGACTGAAAGTAAGTTATGAGGGGTTGCCATTTATCGTAAAAAGATGTGTAATCGGAAGAGCGAGAGCATGCTTTTCTACCTTCAGAAAGTACATGGTGTCTACAAGCCACTGTGAAACACTTGGTGGTTTAGACTTTAATTGTTTAAACTTAAAATCTACTTGAAAAGTTCAGACAGGGCTTTCTCAAGCCACCATAAAGTTTGTCTACAAACTTTATTTTCTAGTTTAATTATCTTTCAATTTCTAAACATGTTTGGTGACTAAAATATTATTTTAATAAATGTATCTGTTTAATAAATTTGTTTTGTTTAAATGCACCAAAATACATTGCCTATATTCACTCAGAAATTGATATTCATTTTCAAAATGGGGTGTACTCAATTACGCTGAGCACTGTATCTATACATAATCTGACTCTCAAAAAATAAACCCTGACCCCAAGATATCCGCTATAAAGTGAAACAAAAAAATGACAACTCACCTGTTGTTTGGAGGCCTACAATCTCAGTCTCTGACAGAAACTGCACACAGTTGAAGTCAGAATTATTAGCCCCCCTGTTTAATTTTTTCCCCAATTTCTGTTTAACGGAGAGATTTTTTTCAACACGTTTCCAAACATAACTTTTTAATAACTCATTTCTAATAACTGATTTATTTTATCTTTGCCATGATGACAGTAAATAATATTCTACTAGATATTTTTCAAGACACTTCTATACAGCTTAAAGTGACATTTAAAGGCTTAACTATGTTAATTAGGTTAACTAGGCAGGCTAGGGTAATTAGGCAAGTTTTGTATAATGATGGTTTATTCTGTAGACTATCGAATAAAAATATAGCCTAAAGGGGCCAATAATTTTGACCATAATTTTTTTTTTATTATTTAAAACTGCTTTTATTCTAGCCGAAATAAAACAAATACGACTTTTTCTAGAATAAAAAATATTATCAGACACACTGTGAAAATTTCCTTGCTCTGTTAAACATCATTTGGGAAATATTTAAAAAGAAAATTCAAAGGGGGGCTAATAATTCTGACTTCAACTGTATATCCCATAATATCATGGACCTCTGCTATATGTTGTGAAGCAGATGACAGTTTTAATGAAGTGGCACAAACCGCAGCTGTGTCCGCCAGCCCATAATCAAGTGGCCTGTGAACCTTTCGGGCTCTCTTTTTTGGGGGGCCGAGCGGCTGGCGGAGACCATGACACCTGGAGCCCCCACATGTGTGCAGAGAAAGTGTGAAGCTGGTCACAAAAAAACTCTCATGATTACGGCAATGGTTACAAGTGCGCACACAATTAACTGCGTCCACTCCCCTACGCAAAGGGATTGTAAAAGAGGCACGGCAGGGAAGGAGAATTCTTTAATTACCCTCACAATAATATATGAACGTAATCTCAATGAAAACGTACTAAATCACAGAAGCAGGTTTTGTAGGTGCACTGTGAGCGTTAGTGATATGCTTTGTGTGTATTTTAAAAGCCCGGATTGAGAAACATGACTTTCGTTCTTAAGCGTGTTTAAGCATGAGTGAGAATGATTCTGTAGGGTTCAGGGTGCCAAAGGAAATGGGTGGTAACAGCTGTGGAATTTAATCATTTTCCACCAACTTCCAGTGCTTGTTTTATAATGAAAAAGTAAAAGAGTTAAGTCATTAGGTGAAGTAGTCTGAAGTAAAAGGTCTACTGACACCAATTCAGGAATCAAACACTACACAACAGGAAATAAGAGGCATTAGTATGATCTCATTCACACCGAGTTTTGCACTTACATCTGACTAATAGATCTGGATAGGTGGGAAGATAGAATAATGGAAAAACTGAATTAATAAGTGAACAAACAATAGAATGAGTACTGAATG